>NC_069681.1:62148543-62748543 GCF_023699985.2 Odocoileus virginianus | reverse complement strand
TTTGGCAAAGTTTCAAGTTGACATTTACATACTGATTTATATTCATTATTCACACCATGTTTGCAAATGAGATACCCAAAGGGACTAACACAAAGCAATGAATGAAAAACAAACCAAAAAAAAAAAAAAAATGTTCACAGCAAATTTTAGTACTAATACATCACACAGGAGTCCTGAGGAGAATATGGATGAAGTGAACTTTATTTTGGCCATGTAGGAAAACAAAGACATTTAAATTCCATTTGTTCTCTCAAAGCAAATTCTAGTTTATGGTTTATTTGTAGGACTTTTGGTAAAGATTAAAAAAAAAAAAACAATGCTGCTGACTAGGAATCATGAGCAATGTCAGATATTTCAAAACCATAAACAGAAACCACATCAATAAAGTTTACTTTTTCTGGCATTACTTTTACATCTCTGAAGGACAAGTGAACTATGTACAGGAGCTTTTGGGTTCTGGCCTTTGAAAGGGCTGCTGCTCTTATACTGAGTTTGGAAGGCTTTATGCTCCATCTGTGAAACATCTGCTTTTTGAAGCTACTGACTGATCATAGCAGCCTCCCATTAGTCTTACTGGAACTGCTTCTGCTTCTAGAGTAAACATTGTGGAATCTTTCAAGGCATGCTGGTAGCACTGGGTAGAAAGTAAGCATGAAGTGAACAGGGAAATGGTAAAACTGAGGAGTAAAATCTTCACAGAATTCTTTGATCTCATCCATGTTACAGGTTTATAGTGTCCATTTGTCTCAAGTAATCCATGCCTTGAAATATTCTGGATATCAGGAATCTAACTTGATATTCTGGGTGATATGTAAATATATTAGCACATTAAACAGAGTTTTAAGTTTGTAGTAAGACACTGTCAGATTTAAATCTCCATTCTAGCATGTTCTACTATTCTTGAGTAGGTTATTTAGCCTCCCTAAACCTTCGGTTCAGTTCAGTTCAGTCACTCAGTCGTGTCCGACTCTTTGCAATCCCATAAACCATAGCACACCAGGACTTCCTGTCTATCACCAATTCCTGGAGTACACCCAAACCCATGTCCATTGAGTTGGTAATGCCATCCAACCATCTCTTCCTCTGTCATCCCCTTCTCCTCCTGCCTTCAATCTTTCCCAGCATCAGGGTCTTTTCAAATGAGTCAACTCTTCGCATCAGGTTCCCAAAGTATTGGAGTTGCAACTTCAACATCAGTCCTTCCAATGAACACACAGGACTGATGTCCTTTAGGATGAACTGGTTGAATCTCCTTGCAGTCCAAGGAACTCTCAACACCACAGTTCAAAAGCATCAATTCTTCAGTGCTCAGCTTTCTTTATAGTCCAACTCTCACATCCATACATGACCACTGGCAAAACCATAGCCTTGACTAGATGGGCCTTTGTTGACAAATTAATGTCTCTGCTTTTTAATATGGTGTCTAGGTTGGTCATAACTTTCCTTCCAAGGAGTAAGCATATTTTAATTTCACTTTAGAATGGATATAACACATACTTTGCAGGAGTTGTGAAAAGATTAAATTTTAAAAGTTCGTTTAACTTGTACAGCAATGATTGATATATTGTTCAATTTCTCAGTCATGTCCAACTCTTTGTGATACTATGGATTGCAGTGCACCAGGCTTCCCCCAGCCTTCACCGTCTCCCAGAGCTTGCTCAAATTCATGTCTGTTGAGGTGGTGATGCCATCCAACCAATTCATCCTCTGTCATCCCATTCTCTTCCTGCCTTCAATCTTTCCCAGCATCTGAGTCAGCTATTCACATCAGGTGGCCAAAATATTGGAGCTTCAACTTAATCATCAGTCCTTCCACTGAATATTCAGAACTGATTTCCTTTAGGATTGAGTCGATCTCCTTGCAGTCCAAAGGACTCTCAAGAGTCTTCACATCAGGTGACCAAAATATTGGAGCTTTGGCTTAATCATCAGTCCTTCCGTGAATATTCAGAATTGATTTCCTTTAAGCTTGACACGATCTCCTTGCAGTCCAAGGGACTTTCAAGAGTCTTCTCCAGCACCATAGGTCAAAAGCATCAGTTCTTCAGCACTCAGTCTTCTTTAAGGTCCAATGCTCACATCCATACATGACTATTGGAAAAATCATAACTTTGACTCTACGGACCTTTTTGGCAAAGTAATGTCTCTGCTTTTTGATATGCAAGCAAGCAAGTAAAGGGAACCATAGAAAAAAAAAACAAAAAGTCTGATATATACTATGTATTTAACTTGTGCACCACCAGCACCAGTAGAGATAAGCATTGCCATCAAGCAAAATGTCAGGAGCTACCTCAGTTTCTCTTTTTCTTTCTCACTCACCCAGTATGTGTAAATACACATATATGCCTCTTATGAAGTACTAAACTTATTCTTGGTCTTTCTTCTTGCCTTCTCCTCAGGACAATCTGAAGATTAGTCCTAAAATTAAATCTTGACTCTTGCTTGCTCAGAAATGTTCAATGCTATATTCTTATTTTAATATAACAGCACAAATCTTTAACAAAGTCTCCTTAACCCTGAAAAATTTTGCACTGCCAAAACTTTTCCTGTTTTGATCTCCTATATCATCCTACAATTTCATTGGAAAGTACCCTGATGTTGGGAAATATTGAAGGCAAAAGGAGAAGGGGGCAGTAGAGGATGAGATACGTAGTATCACTGACTCAATGGATATGAATTTGAGCAAACCCCAGAAGATAGTGAAGGACAGGGGAGCCTGGAGCACTACAGTCCATGGGGTTGCAAAGAGTTGGATACAACCTAATGACTGAATAACAAGGGCAACATATGCCTATTTTGGTCACCACTGTATCTTTCTACAGCTTTTGGTACATAGTAGTCAACAGTAACTTCCCCTTTCAACAATGAATGCTATGAAGAGATATCTATCTAGGTCTCCAAGCTGTAGAAAATTAAATAGATGCTATCAAGGAGATACCACATTATGGCAGAAGTGAACAACAACAACCCTTAACAAAAAATTAATAATATGAAACTAGAATAAAAGTACTCTAGAGGATAGAAAACACTTTAAAGAAAGAGAGAGTTTTGAAAGTAATGTCACTTTTAATAGAATATTCAGAGAAGAGATTTCTGTCTAAGTGACATTTGAACAGAAAGCTGAATAAGGCAGAGAAAGAATATAAATATTTGGTAGAAGAGCATTTCCAGCAGAAGTAAGAAAGAACAACACAAAAGTCATCTGGTGATAGTATGCTTGCTGTAGTAAAAAAATAGCAAGAGGAACAGTGTGGTTGGAATTGTGTGAACAAGAAAATAACAATAGGATACGTCATTAGAAGTTAGAGGAAAAACATGGATAGTCTTGCTGAATAACTGAATTTGGGAGTTCTGAGAATAGTAATTCTAAATATCCTGGGAACTATAGGAATTAGTTAATATATTACACATGCAAGTACATACAAATCTCAATGGAGATTTGTTGGGAAAAACAAATCTCAGTGGAAAGAGCTGTTCTCAATCACAAAGAATTTGTAATATAGTTGTGAAGATCAGTCATAAAGACATAAGGGATAATTAATTGCATAGGAAAATGTATGGTGACACCATATAGTGCTAACAAAAGGAATACTAAGAATTTAAATAAGACAGAGAATGCCATGAAAAATTTTAAAATATTTCTTAGGCATGGATGAACTTAAACTGGGAAGTGAGGGTGGTTATTTAGAATTAGAAACCAGGGATTCTAGATAAAAGAACTATCATGAGTAAAGAATAAGTGAAAGGAATTCATGGACATATTGAGAAGTGGTGCAATTAATTCCATTTTAGGAAATATTCCCAGGCAGTTGTTCAGAAGTTAGGTGGGGAGAATCACTTCTATCAAAATGTGGAGTTTAAATCTACTATTTTGGGGTATGTGTTTAAGACATTGTTGAATTAGAAAAACAAACCATGTGTTCTATGTAAAATAGATTTTGGATAGGGAATTGGAGACCTAGATAGCTATGGAAAGAGCTGTGGAAGTGAAGGTCAGAGAACTTTTTGCTAATGATTTCTATTTCTGCTCAATATGAACTGTCCTAACAAGTACTCTACAAAGGCACTGAACTCCTCAAGAACCTCCAGAAATCTCCAATCAACTGTCTCAGTCTACAGCACTGAAGCCAATTACTTTCAAGTGCTCACTTAGAAGTTACTTCAAGTTTCCATTTGTCCATGTATCTGCCTGCATCCACCTGTGCAGAAATAATGGATTCTCCTTCATTTCCACTTTCTATACCTTGCATGAATGCTTTTAATTGTCAAAGTCTAACCCAGAACCATATGGAGAGATGATTTCTTAAAAAAGAAGATCTGGGAGTCTCCTCTAAAGGCAGAGCTGACCTTAGTAGGAAGAGATGTTGGTCATTAGTAGAAATACACAAGCGAGCAGAGAAAGAAAAATCAGAAGATGGAAGGAGACTCCAGACCCTTCATCTATCATCACACAAAGCACTTCAATTCCAATATTATTCTTTCCTATGATATTTAAATTGAAAAGAAGTTTATACTACTAAAATTTAAAACAGGATGAGAAAATACAAACTTTTTTCAAACAAAAATTCATTCTATCAAATACAAAAAGATATCTATTTCCATGTTCTGATATTATTCAGTCATAGAGGTCAAATCTTTTCAACTTTTCTTCATATTTCATGATTATTAAATATTTGCTATTCTTATAATTCTCATCTACTTCTGTTTGTTGCTCTTTAATGTTTTTAAAATGAGATGTCCAGAATTAACAACAGGTTTCATAATGAATTCTAATAGAGTAAGAGAAACTATTTCCTTCAATTTTCTTGTTGATATCTGTATATTCATGCACCCAAAATGTAAATTAATGTTTCAGAATTTATTTCACACTTCTGTCTAATATTGAGCTCACAATCAAAATTTTCCAATATTTCACACATGAACCACTGCCAAGCAGGGTCAGTTTCCCTGAAAGATTTTGGAATCACACAAAATCAATAGCTGAATTCAAATAAGTGAAATTTCCAAAGGAAACAGCAAAATATATAAAAAGCAAAGGTATACAGACAGCAAGTTAAGATCTGAATGTTGTAAGATCAAGTTCTTATCTAAAATATCTTGGCAAGGAAATTGAAAATTAAAGAATTCCATGTGTAAACTAAGCAATGAAGTCATATTTAGAGCCAATAAATATATTAATTCAGTAACAGAGTTTACTCAGTAGAAACCCTGAGATGTTTTTTAATTCAGTAACAGAGTTTACTCAGTAGAAACCCTGAGATGTTTTGCTACTGATGGAGCTAAAAAGAAGAAAAAAAAAAGCTTAATAAATTTGTTCTTGAAGCACAGATTAAATAGATTAAATGAGGAGATATGCAAAATTAAACACAGATCAGAGGCTAATATATGGTAAAAATTATAATATCAGATGCACTCATTTTAAAGCATTAGAACTAAGAGAAAATTATACTCTAGGAAGACAACTGGTCAGAAAATGTTTTCCAGTAAAAGAGTAAACCATGAGCATCTGGAGAGCACTGGAGTTTCATGTTTCCAACAGAATTTGAAATCATTTTAATTTTTACAAGCATAACACAACACATGATCAATCCATAGTCTCAAAAATAAGATAGAGTTGTTTAGAATGTTGAGTGTCTTAGATAGGACATCCCTATATTTCTGTTTTACATGTATAGTTTACTATAGAGAATATTTTTTAATGTGTTTAAAAACTATATTGATACTATTGTGTGATAAATCCCAGATCAGTTCAAGCAGCTGCAAGGAAAACATTTTTATTATTAAATTAATAATTTCAAACCAGACCAGAAGGGACCATTATCCCAATGGATATGGAGGCATATTGTTCTTTGACTTAGCTAAGCCAGGAACTCCGAAGTGTAATGAAATGTGCATAATTAAATGACAGCAGTTGGGTTTTGATATTTTGGTTGATGAAGTATTTGTTTACATTAATTTTATATGGTTCATATAATTTGAATAGTAGTACTGTGCCCTGTCATGGAATATTTCAAAAAAAGAATTTGATAATAGATGTACAAAGCATGCATCTCCTTCTTTTATTTATACATTTTATTTAATTTGCTAATCTGCTTAAAGGATTAAAGAAGAAAATTAAAATAATATTGAGAGTCTGTGTAAGAATAACAATGAGGAGACTCAAATGTCTGATTGTCATTAGTAATTGAAAAGGTGCCTAAATCTCACAATAAAAGTTTCTAAATAAATAGCAACTATAAGGCTTAATGAGATTTATTTCATATAAATTATTCCCTTGAGTTGCAAAGGGATAGGTCTATGCTTTAGAGTTGGTTGTTTCAATAATAAAAATTAAATCATTAATAATATTAATAATAACAGTAAAAGTTGTTAGCATTTTATACAGTGCTTGCTATATTCTAGGTACTGTATTAAGCACTTTTTTAGAATGATTTTTTTCTAGGATATAAAATGATCAGTATGAAAATTTTCTAACTGATTATTCAATTCTAGAATGAAAATAACATTTAAAGAACATACTACAAAGTTCACCCATTTAAAGTGTACACCTTAAATGAGTTTTAATCCTTCTGTTAAAATATCTACATATATAATATGTCTACACATACAGCAAGAAATCAAAGAGAAAAATATAAAATAGGCTTATAGTATTACAAGACTATTTACTGACTGATACTCAATCAATTTAAACCTTTTATGAAAAATGGTACAGAAAGACAAATTTACCAAAAAAATAAAAACATTTGATTTACGTATCTAAATATTTTCCCTTTTAGTATAAAAGTTCCCAGGAATTCTGAAATCCAATATTCACTATCCCAATAAATACTTTAAAATATACTATCACGATCCTTTTTTCTCCATAAATCATACAGACAAATGCATACCTAATGTATCATGCTATGATAAACAGTGTACTAGATAGCTCAGGCTGCCATAACAAAATACCACAGACTAGGTGGCTGAGACAACAGGAATTTATTTCTTATTGTTTTGAAGGCTGAAAAGTCCAATATTTAAAATATAGTCTTACTGGGTTCCCTAAAGACTCTCTTCTGAGCTGTCAGACGGCGATCTTCTCACTGTGTCAGCACATGAAAGAGAGAGAGGGGAAGCAAATTCTCCTGTGTCTCTTCTCATAAGGGCATCCTGAGGGGCCTGCTATGATGACCTCACCTCCAAAGCCTCCATCTCCAAACACCATCACGTTTGGGGTAGGATTTCAGCACTGAATGTTGGTTAATATACCTCAGTCCATGGGCTTTCCAGGTGGTGCTAGTGGTAAAGAACATTCCTGCCAGTACAGGAGACTTTAGAGATGCAGCTTCAGTTCCTAGATAGGGAAGATCTCCTGGAGGAGGGCATGGTGACCTACTCCAGTATTCTTGCCTGGAGAAACCCCACGGACAGAGAAGCCTGATGGGCTACAGTCCACAGAGTCGCAGAGAGTCAGATATGACTGAAGCAACTTAGCATGCACAAACCCGAGTCCATGGTAGGGAGGTTGTTTGAAAAATGCAAAAGAAAAATTTTTGTGGCATAATCTGTTAGCTCTTAACTAGAAAGAAAAGAGGGGAAAAGGCAGTTGTGGAAGGAGATGTAAAAGATAGATGTCCCAAGGAGAAATTAAGGAAAAAATTATTTTAAGAATCATTTAAAATCAAAAGTAGTCAATATCTATATCTATATCGTCTATAAAGTGTAAATGGAGTCGTAATAAAGACCATTATGTGATGTCTTTTCTACTTTGAGGTTCTTAAATACTATACAGTACATTGTGTCTCATGATAAAACTGTTCCAGTGATTCAAAACTAATTTTAAGTTTTAATTTTGATTGCAATGACTGTAATTATTTTAACCTCTGACAATACAGCTATGTTGCTATTATTAAAACATTACATTTCCTTACCATCGTGTAGCTGTGGGCCACCTTCATTAATTCAATGCATCCTTGCGCATCTGCAAATGCTCGGATTCCTAAACAGTTTGATGGATGCAAGAGCTTCATGAGGAAATGGCAACACACTTCCACTACTTGAGGAAGCTGAAGAAGGCAAGCTGCTGCAAGAAGGTTTTCAATGGTTTCTTCCTTTAATTCCAAGCAACCTAAACATTAAAAGAATTATGAAACATGTTTAAAGCATGAAATAATATGTACCAGTCTATTATTCCAAACATTAGGCAAACCTTCTAGAAATGATTGAACCTAAATTGATAATCCAAATAAAATATAATTCATAAAAGGTCAGTAATTGTTTCTGGCATCTTGCATTTCTTAGTTTGTATGATATTCAAAATCATACAAACACAAACACAGCTTCCTCTGAGATACCTGTATCCTATTGAACAGGAATTATGGTTGTTCTTTCTGTTGTGAATTAAGTAATCAAAAAAGAGAGAGAGAAATATTTTACAACACATGTCTTTCTAGGTGGATCTAGTGGTAAAGAACTGCCCTGCAAATGCAGGAGACACAAAGAGGAGGGTTCAATCCCTGGGTCAGGAAGATACCCTGGAGGAGGAAATGGCAACCCACTCTAGTAATCTTGCCTGGAGAATCCAATGGACAGGGGCCTGGTGGGCTATCATCCATGGAGTGGCAAAGTGTTGGACACAACTGAGGCAACTTAGCATGCATGCACTCACACACGTCTATAAGCTTAGGAGAGCAAAGATGCACTAAGTTTCTGACAATATATACACTGTTTATTTGAACATGGAATATTTATGTGTATTTAATTAACATCTGTATATGTATTTATAACCATACGTGTTGTACATTGCTAATATTATATTTAGCTCGCTCTGTCTATGATTATAATTTCCTATAATATTTCTTTTCATATGGTCAGTGCTGTGTGTTAATCACTCAGTCATGTTTGACTCTTTGTGACCCCCATAAACTATAGCTCTTCAGGCTCCTCTGAAGAGGTCAGTTAATTTTAAGGTCAGTTAACCTTAAAATTGAGCTCTTCAATGTTTCTTTTCTTTTCCTTCTTTTCTAACTACTGGTATAACTTGTTAAATAATGGAGCTATTTCTGGAATGTTTAGAAATCTCATCTGTGTAAACATCTAGGCTCAATTATTTAGGTTTTCTTTCATGTAACAATTCAGCACATTTTTAGTAGTTTAGTTCCATTCAGATTTTCTATTCCTATTGGGTGAGGTTTTCCAGGTCATGCAATCTCGGAAATGATTTATTTCATCTTAGCTTCTGTGTTACACATGACAACCCTTCACTAGAAATATCTCCACTCATTTTTCTGAACATGGGGTCAAGTCACATACTAACGTCATGACACACGTCAGCGGATGTGTGTTGCTAGCACACCAACGTTTATGATGTGACTATGCCTCACCCCTACTCTTTCTTTTCTACCTGCTAACTGTGCTTCATGCTCAGTCACTCAGTTGTGTCCAACTCTTTGTGATCCCACGAACTGAAGGCAGCCAGGCTCCTCTGCCCATGGAATTTTCCAGGCTAGAATGTTGGAGTGGGGTGCCATTTCTTTCTTCAAGGTATCTTCTCAACCTAGGAATCCAACCCACATTTCTTGTATCTCCTGCCTTGACAGGTAGATTCCTTACCTCTGTGCCACCTTGGAAGCCCACAAGCTACTAAGGCCTACATGAAAAGCCCAGTGGATGGATGCTACATGGGAAGCAAGAAGCCTGAGCTCTGAATCCACCCTCAGAATTATTAGCTTCAAACAACAATATGCAATATATAAACTAATAATACTCCAAAAATAAATTAAAGCTTATACTTGAGTTGAAAGCTATCTCAAGTGTCTAAATTGAACCTCAAGTGTAAAACCATAGGGAAAATAATTGATTAATCTTTATTATTACTATGCTGTTATCTAATTAAAATTTACAAGGATATTCTTGCCAGGTGGAATATACTTTTTAACTTTGTGATGATACTGTCATTTTTCTTTTCTTAGATGTATCTTTATTTCATCATTAATATTCATTTTTTATTACATTCTAAGAGAAGTTGTCTACTTTAAAAAATTAAGCTTTTAAGGACAGAATATTCATTAAGAAAACTCTTCATAAACAGAATGCCTTTACTTTTTTCCCACATCAAAAAATTTATTCTGAATTTTTAAAAATTTCAATACTTTACAAGAATAGTACAATAAGTGCTTAAATGCCTTTTCCTTAACTTCACTAAGGAAAACACAATCACAAAGTGTTAACATTTTGCTATATTTGTGTATATGTTTGTGTGTTTATGCTATAGTTGATGAATTATTTTATAGTACTTCTAATCACCATGTATTTCGTTCTGAATAGTTCAGTGTGTTTCTCTTTAAAAACAATAGCATTCTCCTAGATAGCCACTCATGAATTTGACTTTTTACACTCAAGAATTGATACAATAGTATTTGCCCTAATGCGAATTTTCCCAAATGTCCAAATAAGATGCTTTACTGATTTTATTTTTAAATTCAGCATCTAATCAAGGGCTTCCCAGTTGATGCAGTGATAAAGAATCATCCTGCAAACGCAGGAGAGCAGGAGATACAGGTTCAATTCCTGGGCTGGGAAGACCACCTGGAGTAGAAAATGTCAACCAGCTCCAGTATTCTTGCCTGGAAAATCCCATGGACAGAGGAACCTATGGGCTACAGTCCAGGGTGTTGCAAAGAGTCAGATACAACTAACTGCGCACAGGTGCACGCGGGCGAGCGCACACACACACACACACACACACACACACACAGTGAAGTCTCATACATTATTTACTTGCTATATCTCTTTAGTCTTCTTTAATCTGGAACAGTTTGCCAGCCATTTTGTCATTCATGACATTTATATTAGGGGAGTTCAGACCAGATGTTTTGTAGAATTTCTTCATGTGAATTAGTCATGTTTTTCCCCATGATTAGATTTAGCCAATACTTTTTGGGAGGGAGACAATACAAGTGATGTTTTTCACTCCATGCGTACAGAGTGAGTGATAATGGCAGTATATCCCACTCTTGCTGGTGTTAAATTTGGTATCTTGTTTAAAACAGTGTCTGCCAGATATCTTTATTTTAAAGAAACTTAAATTTCTACAGAAATATTTCCCTTTATAATTAACAAGTCATAAGTTGGTGAGGGATAATTTCAGTTTAAAACATGACATTTCACCCATAACTTAACATGTTTAATAGATGAAGAGCATATGTTTTATTTATGAGTCTCATTGAAAGAATGAGAGCAAAGAAATCTAAAGCCTGCTTCCCAGTATAGCAAGGGATTTGATGAAGAAAAGAGAGAGGTAAATTCTATTTACCTTTGGATATAAATTCAAAGGAAATTAAAATCATTTTATCACATATTAATTTCTAATTAAATTAGCCACCAAATTTTAGCTTGGTATAAATGAGGGACGCTATCAATAATAAAAGTTATAAACAGTCAAATTTCCAATATTTTAATAAATACACAAGGACCCTCTTCAGATATAATCAACTAGTAGAGCACTTAATATCATGATCAATTTGACAGAGGAGACATTTGTCAATAGCAATAAAATTATTTGAGGTGTTTATATTTCACATTACCAATAACATTGTCATTCAATAATAATGTCAAACAACCAGTCTAAATGATTTTAAGACTAATTATATTAGTGTAATTATACACATATATGTTAAAGCTTATGGAATATTAGTAAACATCAAAATAAAAGATTTTAAAAATTATAGAAACCTATATTTTATGCTGCTTTTAGATGCTTTATGAAATATGTACCTATATGCTTATATCAATAAAAATATAAAGTATAGGGGAGATAAAATGTGCATAATAAGATCTGTTATTATTTGCAATTGATTATAAGCACAATTATATATACATATATATGTATGTGTGTAAAATTTTGTCATGATTTAATATCTTTGGAGGAACTGTATCTAAATTTTTTCAATAAGATTATCAAGAAGATGCTTGTATTTTTTTTTAACATTGATCATGTGAAAATCAATTTAAAAAGATCAGATGGTATGATCTTTATAGATTCTATTTTTACTGTGACTTAAGAACATTAGGAGAGTGCCTTTAATTTTAATTGATTATTGTTCTCAGTAGCATATGTTCAGAAAGAATTAGCAAATTAACAGCAGGTTTAAACTGCCCTCCTTGAAAAGGCATGCTTGCAAGATTTGACCTTGATTGGTATCTGAAAACATATATTTCAAGAGGATTCCCACTATTCAGTAATATATATGGCTCACTGTGCCTAGACTGTTCATGTAAACATTATGGCTTATGCTTAACAACTGCTTTCCTTCTGGGAGCCTTGAATTTTGGCATATACTAAGCAAAGGCTGCCTCAATAAAAACTCTCCCTTGTTAACAACAACTCACAGACTTTGTCACAACTCATTGCAGAGGAAATTAAGTGTACACTGTGCCATTCCATTTCAAATGCCAACCTTGGAAGTTTGCTTCTGAATTCCCCAAGACTAAGCCATGTACACTGTTTCCCTTTCCTCATTATGCTCTGAACTTTCTGATACAACAAATCAGAGCCATTGGTTGGTATGCTGAGTCCTGTTAGTCATCCTCTCATGAATCATCAGACCTGGAATATTAGTCTTGAAGATATCCCAATACAGCTTTCTAATGAGAATAGTTGAGGTGGTGGGTAAAGGTTGAGATATACTGTGTCCACAGGCTGGAAGATACAATATTATCAGGATTGCAACTGACCCCAAATTAATCTATAGATTTATTATGACTATATTCAAAACCCTATCAGACATTTTGTAGAAATTGCAAAACTGATTCTAAACTTCATACGTAAATGCAACAACCAAGAGTGTTCTTTGAAAAAGAACAAAATAAAAATAATGACACTACATATCTTAAGACATTTTATGTAACTATAGTAATTAAAATTGATGGCTATTGGTCTAAATATAGATAACTAGACCAATAGAGAGGAATGAATTTTAAAAATACAACCAACCATATATAAAGTTTTGCAAAGGCACAAAAACAGTTCAATTGAAAAATCAGTACAAGCAGATATCCATGTACTAAATCTTGTATTTTAATCTACACAATAAATAAAATTCGCTCATAATGAACCATAGTCCTAAATTTAAAACTTAAAATTGCAAATATTCTCTAAGAAAACATAGGAGAAATCTCTATGACTTTAAGTTAATTGATTATTTCTTAGATAAAATGTCAAAAGGCATAGTCTACAGGAAAATAATGTTAAAAATCACTACAGTGACAGTAGTAAAGAAACAATAGATGAACCATGAACTAGGAAAAAATGTTTGTAAAATCATATACCTGATAAAGTACTTGTGTCTAGAATACTTAAAGAACTCTCAAGCTCAATAATAATAAAAAAGTTTATTATATAAAGCTTATATAAAAAATCTTATAAAAATGCGTAAGTGATCTAAGTAGACATTCCACAAAAGAAGATACATGACTCTAAAATGCTCAACATGATTACTATTTAAGAGAATGCAAGATGAAAAGCACAGTGAAATACCACTACTCATGCATTACAACTGCTGATGGGAATGTGAAATGGTATAACCATTTTGGAAAATTGTTTTATACAATTTTGCTTTTTAAATGACTTAGCCATCCCACTCTTAACTATTTATCCAGGAGAAATAAAAGAACATGTTTATATAAATCCTTTTGCATGAATGCTTATAGTAGATTTATCTTGTAATGTCCAAACCCTGAAAACAACCTAGATGTTCAACAATAAGTGAATAGATGCACAAATTGCAATCTATTCCTTTACTGGACTACTGTTCAGTAATAAATGAGAACTATTGATATGTGCAACATCTTGGTTAATTATGCTTAGTGCAAAATTATGCTGAATGTATAAAATCAGACAAAAAAAACTTTATGATCCAGTTTAATTAAAATTCTTAAACATCTAAACTTAACAATTATGAGTGACACAAATAAGATCATTAGTACCAGAGCATGAGTGAGGGATGAGGAGATGCAACAAAATAGACCATAAAAAGAGGTGACAGATATATTCATTATCCTGATTGTGGTAATGATTTTACATGTTTGAGTGTTACACACTCAGTCATGTCTGATTCTTGGTGATCCCATGGACTGTAGCCCACCAGGCTGCTCTATCCATGAAATTTTCCAAGCAAGAATACTGGAATGGGTTGCTATTTCCTTATACAGGGGATCTTCCCAACCCAGGGATCGAAACTGTGTCTCCTGCATTGCAGGCAGATACTTTACCATCTGAGCTACTAGGGAAGCCCTTCTGAATGTATACATATGTTAAAGTATCACATTAAACACCTTATGTATGTGTTACATGTTACATACATTGAATGTTAATTATTCATTAATAAATCTAAAAAAGAATGCTCAAATGCTAACCAAGACAATTTGAGTTGACTAGTAACTGTAAATACTTTCTGATGGTTTTAATTCAAACTTTATTAACAAAATCACAAAAATAGGATATTATAATTTAGAGAAATTATGGTTATATGTTATTTTTTTCTTTTTTTCTTAAGCTTACAATATATAAATCATATTATTATGATCACGGAAACTTCATATACACTACATATACACCTTATATACACATATGCATATACACTTCATATACATATTATACACACATATAAAATACTTGACAAAAGTACTGTATCAAAAATCTTATAAGTGTAAGCCTAATATATAAAATGGTGTATGTGTGTGTGTGTGTTCATGTTAATATATTTACCTTCCCAAATCAAAGTGTTTCATAGATACTACACAGTGAAATAAGTTATAGGGTATACAAGAAAAAATAATTATTCAATCCGAATTCAAATGCTGGCTCTAACATTGTACTTTATAATAATTTAGGTAAAATGTTAGCAGGGCATCTCACCATTCTTTCTTGTTAGGAAAGAGAGAGAGAAAGGGAAACTAAATTTTCACATGTTATCTGTAGACTAATTTTTAAAAGTTACTTAGTGATAACTTTGGATGTAAATTTGGAGGATGTAACATTGTTTGTTTCAAAGAGTCAAAAAATATTCTGTTTTTTTCAACTTGGAATATATCCAATGAAAGGATCCATTTGTAAAAGCCAGAAGGCATAAATAGAATATAGTGTTAAGTTTGAATGTACACAAATTGAGTTATCTTATGCATGGTCCTCTTTGTATCTATAACCTGGTTATTTCTTTGGCAGATTTAGATGGTAGAAAGGCAAAAATCTGCTAAGTATTTGACTTAAAAGTGAACCTAAAAAAGATACAACTAGCATTAATGGGGGGAAAAAGCAATTCTTTACATCCACTAAGTCAACTTTCAAGGCAGTAATGTTCACAAAGGGTTTTAACACTTACTGAGAGGTAAAGCCTGTATGATCTTACTTTAGGTGCCTCTGAAGATCAGCTTAAAATATCTGTTAGGCAGATGAAATTTTAGATAATTAAGAAGCCAATAACTATAGTAATAGAAAACCATGAGAAATGTTTTCTTAAATAATAAGGAAATATTTATAGTCTTTCTTGACAAGTCCAAAGTATGAGAGCTGATTAATTGATAGGCTCAACACATCATCAGGAAACTGCCATCTTCTCAAGAGCCTTACTGTTTCTCTCATGGTTGCCATAGTTTCAAGCTTCAAATTCAGACAAGAAAACACCCATCAGAAGAGAAAGTATCCCTTCATGTAGAGTTATTTGTGTCAGTGAAGATATCTTTACTAAAAGTTCCCCAAAGCCATTCTTTATATTGCCTTGGAAAAAATTTTATGACATGACCATAAAATGATCAGCAATATTTAACCAACAATTACCAGTCAGGTAAAACCCCAGTCATTGATTTTGACCCTACACAAATTGTGTCAATAGAATCACTCTCTGTTGAGTTGAGTGGTGGAGGAAGAAGGTACTGAGTTTTGAATAAGGTACCTCCAATGTGCGCTACCTTTACCTCACATTAAATAAATGCGCCAAACACATACAAGTAGACTTAAACTCTGATTTCCTAAAAGGGAATGTAGTTAAATTTACACTGTATTGGAGTGAAAATATGTAAAATATAATGGGAAGAAAATTGCGACTGTTATAGAAGAATATGAATCTCTGTTGTTTATATTTTTAATAGACAAACTCTATTCTAACAACTGTGCTGTACAACCACATTTCATCTATTAAATCAGTTATTTTGAAAAAAATAATACATTTTACCTTGTAAGTGTAGGAACTGCCTATAAATTAAAATAGCCTGTCTTCTATCTCCACCTTTCTTCAATGAAAAGAAAGAAAAATAATATCATTGCTATATTAGAATTAAAACAAAGTAAAAAATTGATAGTTCAGAAATTTATAGAGGATTAAAGAATAACTTTTTCCTAAAATACTTTAGATTTACATAAAATTTGCAAAGGTAGAACAGATATTTTTCATATAACACAGCAGCAGAAGCTTTGTCTAGTTAACATTATATGCTCCATATATTTATTAATGAAACAGCATTGTTATATTGTTATTAAATAAAGTTCATTCTTTCCTCACATATGCTTAGCTTTTTTTTTAACCTGTTTTCCTTTTTTCTGTTCCAGGATCCCATGTAGAATACCGTATTTCATTTAGTCATTATATTTCCCTAGGAAACCCTTGGCTGTGACAATTTCTTATTTATTTAGTGTCTTAAGTTGTGTCTGACTCTTTCTCAACCCTATAGACTACAGCCTGCTAGACTTCTCTGTCCATGGGATTTTTCAGGCAAGAACATTGGAGGTGATATTTTCTTAGACCTTTCTTATTTTTAATGACTTTGACAGTTTTGAAGTACTATTTAAGTATTTTGTAGACAGTCCCTCAATTGAGATTTGTTTAATTATGATTACACTGAGATAATGGACTTTGGGGCTCATCACAACATATCAAGGCTGCAAGTTATCAACATGACATCATTGATGATGTCAATTTTGATTACTTGGGAAAAGTAGTATTTGTCAAGTTTCTGAAAATTAAAGAACCCTTCCCCTCTCTGGAAGAAAGACCTAATGCACAGCCACACGTAAGGAACAGGTAGCTATGCTCTATCTCCTTGAGAACAGATGAATTATGCAAATGATTTAGAATTTATTGCTTACACCAATAAATTCTTAGAGTTGTTTCTTTTTATTTTTTTTTTTAAGGCAACAGAGTTAAGGTAATTTTGGTTTTCACCATTTTATTAAATTCAGTAGGTTTACATATCTTTTAAACAATTACCAAAAGAAATTTATTTTTACTGCAGTTTAGACTTTTGCTGCCATCAATTACTCCTTAATCTAACATGCACCACATTACTGGCACTCTGGTCTCCTCTCTCTCTGTCACTTTCTTTCCTCTCTCTCTCTGTTTTTCTCTCTCCTTCTCATCTGGAGGAAAATCTTGATTGTCACCTGAAAATTGCAGCAAACACATTTTATAAAACAATGATAATGCATACTTTAGAAATTTTATGACTTTAGAGTTTACTAATTAATAAATAATGTTGTGCATGCATTCTAGCCACAAGAAAAGCACTGATTATGCTTTTGAGTACTAAATATACTTCAGAGTTCAAGGACTCACTGTTAGAAAAGTTAGGGAAATATCTGCTCAAGGATCAGTAAGAAAGTTATGACAACAAAAAAACACCATTTTTCCATTTTTTCTCTAGGAAAGTCCACTGGGATTGAGGACAGAACCCAAAATGTCAATAGTTCTAATTTACCTGATGGTGCTACTGCTTTCACTTCAGTCATGTCTGAATATGTGTGACCCTATGGACTGTAGCCTGCCAGGCTCCTCTGTCCATGGAATATTCTAGGCAAGAGTACTAGAGAGCATTGCTATGCCCTTCTGCAGTGGATTTTCCACACCCAAGGATTGAACCCAGGTCTCCTGCATTACAGGCAGATTCTTTACCACTGAGACACCAGGGAAGCCCCTCATTTACTTAAATTGTATTAAATCTACTATTTTAACATATCCATCATTTGGACCTACAAGAATTTGTTTGCTGTTAAAAATCGTGACTTTGGATATTTCTGCATCTTCGTACAGGTGTTTAAATTCCTTGAATTGAAGGATAAAGTGTCATCACTTATTTTCAATATTGTTGTTGTTCAGGCTCTCAGTCCTGTCTGACTCTTTGTGACCCCACGACCTGCAGCACGCCAGGCTTCCCTGCCATTCACCATCTCCTGGAGTTTGTTCAAACTCATGTCCATGGAGTTTGTGATGCCATCCAAGCATCTTGTACACTATCATCCCCTTCCTCTCCTACTTTCAATCTTTCCCTGCATCAGTCTTTCCCAACAAGTTGGCTTGCACTGAGTGACCAAAGTATTGGAGCTTCAGCTTCGACATCTGTCTTTGCAATGAATATTCCATGTTGATTTCCTTTAGGATTGATTTAATCTCCATGCAGTTCAAGACTTTCAAGAGTCTTCTTCAACACCACAGTTCAAAAACATCAATTCTTTGGTTCTCAGCCTTCTTTATGGTTCAACTCTCACATCCATGCATGACTCCTGGAAAAACCATAGCTTTGACTATATGAGCCTTGGTTGGCAAAGTAATGTCCCCGCTTTTTAATATGCTGTCTAGTTTGGTCATAGCTTTTCTTAAAAGGAGCAAGTGTTTTTAATTACATTGCTGCCGTCACCATCCACAGTGATTTTGGAGCCCAAGAAAATAAGGTCTGTTACTGTTTCCATTGTTTCCCCATCTGTTTGCCAAGAAGTGATGGGATCAGATGCCAACATCTTAGTTTTTTTTTTTAATTGAAGTATAATTGCTTTACAGAGTTTTGTTTGTTTCTGCCAAATATCAACATGAATCAGCCATAGGTATATATGTTTTTGAATGTTGAGTCTTAAGCTGGCTTTCTCACTCTCCTCTTTCACCCTCAAAAGAGGCTCTTTAATTCCTCTTCACTTTCTACCATATGGGTAGTATCATCTGCATATCAGAGGTTATTAATATTTCTCCTGGCTTTTGATTCCAGCTTGTGATTCATCCTGCCAGCATTTCACATGATGTGCTCTGCATAGAAGCTATATAAGAAAGATGACAATATACAGCCTTGACATATTCCTTTCCCAATTTTGAACCAGTCCATTATTCCATGTCCAGTTCTAACTGATGCTTCATAACCTGCATACAGGTTTCTCAGGAGACAGGTAAGTTCAGTTCATTTGATCAGTCGTGTCAGACTCTTTGTTACCCCAGGGACTGCAGCACGCTAGGCTTCCCTGTCCATCCATCACCAAATCCTAGAGCTTACTCAAACTCATGTCCATTGAGTCAGTGATGCCATCTAACCATCTCATCCTCTGTTGTCCCCTTCTCCTCCCACTTTTGATCTTTCCCAGCATCAGGGTCTTTTCCAATGAGTCAGTTCTTCATATCATGTGACCAGAGTATTGGAGTTTCAGCTTCAGCATCAGTCCTTCCAATGAATATTCAGGACTGATTTCCTTTAGGATTGACTGGTTTGATCCCTGTGCAGTCCAAGGGACTCTCAAGAGTCTTCTCTGACACCACAGTTCAAAAGCATCATTTCTTCAGTGCTCAGGTTTCTTTATAGTCCAACTCTCATATCCATGCATGACTACTGGAAAAACCATAGCTTTCACCAGACAGACTTTTGTGGGTAAAGTAATGTCTCCACTTTTTAATATGCTTTCTAGTTTGGTCATTACTTTTCTTCCAAGGAGCAAGTGTCTTTTAATTTCAAGGCTGAACTCACCATCTGCAGTGATTTTGGAGCCCAAAGAAATAGAGTCTGTCATGGTTGCCATTGTTTCCCCATCTATTTGAGATGAAGTGATGGGATGGGTTGCCATGATCATAGTTTTCTGAATGCTGAGTTTTATGCCAATTTTTTCACTGTCCTCTTTCAATTTCATCAAAAGGCTCTTTAATTCTTCTTCACTTTCTGCCATAAGGGTGATGTCTTCTGAATATCTGAGGTGATTGATATTTCTCCTGGCAATCTTGGTTCCAGCTTGTGTTTCATCCAGCCCAGTGTTTCTCATGATGTACTCTGCATATAAGTTAAATAAGCAGGGTGACAATATACAGCCTTGATGTACTCCTTTCCAGATTTGGAACCAGTATTTTGTTCTGGTTCTAATAGTTCTAACTATTGCTTCTTGAACTGCATACAGATTTCTCAGCAGGGGTGTCAGGTGGCCTGGTATTCCCATCTCTTTAAGAATTTTCCACAGTTTGTTGTGATCCACACAGTCAAAGGCTTTGGTATAGTCAATAAAGCAGAAGTAGAAATTTTTCCAGAACATCGTGCCTTTTCAATGATCCAACAGATATTGACATTTGATCTATGGTTCCTCTACCTTTTCTAAATCCAGCTTGTACATCCAGAAATTCTCAGTTCATATACTGTTGAAACATAGTTTGTAGGATTTTGAGCATTACATTGTTAGCATGTGAAATAAGTGCAATTGTGTGGTAGTTTGAACATTCTTTGGCATTGCCTTCCTTTGGGATTGGAATGAAAGCTTACCTTTTCTAGTTCTGTGTCCACTGCTGAGTTTTCCAAAGTTGCTGGCATACTGAGTGCAGCATTTTAAAAGCATAAGTTTTTAGGATTTGAAATAACCCAGATGGAATTCTATCACCTCCACTAGCTCTGTCCATAGTGATGTTTCCAAGGCCCACTGACAACACTCCAGAATGTCTGGCTCTAGGTGAGTGATGACACCATCGTGGTTGTTTGAGTCATTACAATCTTTTTTGTGTAGTTCTTTCATGTATTTTTGCCTCCTCTTCTGTCCCTAATAAACTGCATAGGATTATTTCCCACTGCAAGGACTTGCTATAGAGCTTAAATTAAAGTAGTCTGCCACTCAATACTCAAGCAAATTTTGGCTATGAGCAAGGCAAAAATATATACTTTAAAAAAAATGATCAACTCATAGTTATGTAAGTTATCCAATCATCTACTTTAAGCAACATAATTTGGCAACCTATATGTCAACCTACCACATATATGTTCACTTGGCCATCGCAGAGCTTATTACTTTAGCACATCTTTACATGGAATGCGCACACTTCATTTCAGCATAGGTAACAATAATCTCCTCAAATTAAATGTTCTTTCAACCCAAGAGAGTTTGATCCAAGGATTTTTATATCCTATTGAAACAATAATCTGTGCTTCTGGACAATATCTTTTGAATTCATATCAAACAACAGAAAAGGCAGTTCTGTAATGCATTATAATTGGAGAAGGCGATGGCACCCCACTCCAGTCCTCTTGCCTGGAAAATCCCACGGAGAGAGGAGCCTGGTAGGCTGCAGTCCATGGGGTCACTAGGAGTTGGACACGACTGAGCAACTTCACTTTCACTTTTCACTTTCACACATTGGAGAAGGAAATGGCAACCCACTCCAGTGTTCTTGCCTGGAGAATACCAGGGACGGGGGAGCCTGGTGGGCTGCCGTCTATGGTGTCGTACAGAGCTGGACATGACTGAAGCGACTTAGCAGCAGCAGCAATGCATTATAATATCTACTTTTGGCATGTAGTGAGGATGTCTGAAGTACACTATCATGGTTTTCAAGTATTCAAATACACAAAAATATTTCTCTCAGATATTAATATCAGTAAGCTGTGTTTATGTTGAGTAAATATTAGTTTTAAATTTAATGGCATAACTGTTAGGCATTTTTCTTTGTCTAAGTGAATGAGAAGTTAAAACAAAATATTGATATGTAATTTCTATGAATGCAAACTGAATTTTAAGACACTTATGATGCAAACCATTCCATGGGTTTTGAGTTTGAATGCCTTCTATTACATCTTTTTTACTTGAATTTCAAAGTCTTATAAGCCATGAATACTTAAGAACAAAACTACAAATAATCCTATAATCCTATGGCTTCTGTAAATGACATTAGATTTTTTTTTCTTCATTTATTGTTCTATTCATTCTTGAAAATATAAGATAGATTGCAAAGGATAAGAATAAGAGAATACAACCTCTTATTAGACAGATATATAGCAACAGTACCTACATGCTGCTATCTACCACGCATTCTCAAAGAAGCAGATTGAATTGAAGTTGATCTCAAAGTTGCTCCATCTTGGGTGAGTATATATTTTAGGTACTAACTTGGATGGTTGTGTAGTGGGATTGAAAAATTCTGCAGTTTTGACATTTTATTTTCTGACCATCTGCCTATATTGGGAGTTCTACTATCCTATCTGTGCAAGAGGCTATCCTATGCACTCTGTACGCTGGGGCTTCTGAATTGTCAGGTTGCTTTTGTTTGTTTATGTAACAGAGGATTTTCTTTGGAGTGCTATAGAGGCTCTCAAAAAAGTGCTTAATATGTTATTATCTAATTTCCTTTTTGTCTTCAGCATAGATCAGTTTCAGACATTACTACCTTCATTTTCTGACTATTTGCATTCATGTTTTTATTGAGATCATCTCATATAAGAATCTATAATCAGTATTTTTTTATCCCAATGAATGAGAAGTGTAACAACTATCAAGTATTACTCAGCAAGTACACAACTGATTCTCAAGTAAGCATGAAATCCTTTCCCAGAATGCTACCTAGAACATCCATGTATATATAATTATTAATGTAAATTTCTTCACATACATATATATATATATATATATATATATATATAATTTATTGGAGTAGAGCTTATTTAAAATAGTCTGTTAATTTCAGGTCTGGAGCAAAGTGGATGTTATACATGTACTTACATCCACTTTTTTTAAAGATCCTCTTCCTATATAGGCCATTTACAGACTATTGAGTAGAGTTCCTTGTGCTACATAGGAGATCCTTATTAATTATTTACTTTATGTATAGTAGTGAGTATATGTCCATCCCAGTCTTCCAATATATATCTCTCCCATCCCTTATTCCATGTAACCATAGATTTTTCTGCATCTATGAATCTACTTCTGTTTTATATTATAAATAAGTTCATTTGTACCATTTTTTAAATCCCATATATGTGATATATGATATCTGTCTTTCTCTTCTGACTTATTATACTTGGTATGACAGTCTCTAGGTCCCTCCATGTTGATGCAAACAGAGTTATTCCATGTTTTCTTATGGCTGAGTAATATTATATTGAATATATATACCATGTCTTCTTTATCCATTCCTCTGCTGATGGACATTTAGATTGCTTCCATATCCTGGTTATCGTAAATAGTGCTGCAATGAACACTAGGCTGCATGTATTTTTTTCAAATTATGGTTTTCTCCAGGTACATGCTTGGGAGTGGGATTGCTATGTGATATGATTGTTCCACTTTTATTTTTTTAAAGAATCCCCATCCTGTTCTCCATAGTGACTGTATTGATTTTCATTCCCAGCAACAGTGTAATAGGTTTCCCTTTTCTCCACACCTTCTCTAGCATTTATTGTTTGTAAATTTTTTTGATGATGATCATTCTGACCAGCATTAGGTGATATTTCACTATTGTTTGATTTGCATTTCCCTAATAATTATTGATGTTGGGCATCTTTTCATGTGCTTTTTTGACATCAGTATGTCTTCTTAACCTCAGAAATGCAAATGATACCACCTTTATGGTAGAAATTGAACTCAAGAGACTTTTGATGAAGGTGAAAGAGGAGGGTGAAAAAGCTGGCTTAAAACTCAACATTCAAAAAACTAAGATCATAGCATCTGGTCCCATTACTTCATGGCAAATAGATGGGGAAACAATGGAAACAGTGACTGACTTTATTTTCCTGGACTCCAAAATCACTGTGGATAGTGACTGCAGCCATGAAATTAAAAGATGCTAACTTCTTTGAAGTAAAGCTATGGCAAACCTAGACAGAATATTAAAAAAGCAGAGACATTGCTTTGCCGACAAAGGTCTGTACAGTCAAAGCTATGGCTTTTCCAGTAATTATGTACAGATGTGAAAGTTGGACCATAAAGAAAGTTGAGCACCAAAAGTAATACTTTTGAACTATGGTGTTGGAGAAGACTCTTGAGTCCCTTGGACAACAAGGAGATCAAACCAGTCAATCCTGAAAGAAATCAACGTGGAATATTTATTGTAATGACTGATGCTGAAGCTGAAGCTCCAATACTTTGGTTACTTGATGCGAACTCATTGGAAAAGACCATGATGCTGGGAAAGACTGAAGGCAGGAGGGGAAGAGGGCAATAGAGGTTGGCATAATTGGATGACATCACTGATGCAATGGACATGAATTTTAGCAAACTCCAAGAAACAGTGGGATGACAGAGAACCCAACATGATGCAGTCCATGGGGACACAAAGAGTCAGACACAGCTTAGTGACTGAACAACAAATGTCTTTTTTTTTGAAAGTGACTATACTACTCAAGGCAATCTAAAGACTCAGTACAATCTCTATCACATCACCAACAGCATTTTTCACAGAATTAGGGCAGAGTTGTGCAGTTTGTATGAAAACACAGAAGAGTCTGATTAGACAAGGCAATCTTGAGAAAAAAAAATGGAGCTAGAGGAATCAGGCTCCCTGACTTCAGACTACACTACAATGCTACAGTAATCAAAGCAGCATGGTACTGGAACAAAAACAGACCTATTGACCAATGGAACAGGACAGAAAGTCCAAAGATTATCCCACACGTCTATGGTCACCTAATCTGTGACAAAGGAGACAAAAACATACAATGGAGATAGGACAAAGCTCTTTAATAAGCGGAAACTTGGCACTGACATGCTTATTAAGTGGAATTAGAACACTCCCTAGCACCATACACAAAAATAAACTCAAAATGAATTAAAAACATAAGTATAAGGCTGACCACTATAAAATTCTTAGAGGAAAATAGGCAGAACATTCTTTGACATAAATCACAGAAATATCTTTTTTGATCCTATATATGTATACATATAAACAAAAATAAACAAATGGGATCTAATGAAATGTAAAAGTTTTCCCAAAGCAAAGAAAATCATAAACAAAACAGGACAACCCTCAATGGGGGGAAAACACACACACACACACACACACACACACACAAATTGCAAACAAAGAAATGAGCAAGGGGTTAATTTCTAAAATATGCATAGAGCTCATGCAGCTCAACATGAAAAGAGCAACTGAATCAAAAAATGCACAGAAGATTTAAGTAGACATTTCTCCAAAGAAGACATACAGAGGGTCTCATTTAACTATTTTAGTTTGAAGTCATTTTGTTAAATAGAAAATTTAAATTAAATAAGTATAAGAAACAATGTTTGTACTTCAGGTTTAAATGTTTAATTTAATTTGATTAATAAAATAATCTGCCCCAAAATTCAAAAAATCATATTGTATAAAACATGTCCATTTATCATAGACTACATTGCCCAGAAAAACTTATAATAATTAATGACATATATTTCAAAGTATTGCTACACTTCATGGGCATGAATGCATAAAGAATAAAAATGTTACATATTAACTAAATGTAAAGTGATCTTTTGGAGTATCCCATGGACAGATGAGCTTGGTGGGCTATAGTCCATCAGGTTGCAGGGAGTTGGATACAGCTGAAGTAACTAACATACATGCACAAAGTCTAAATTTTTTTCAGTATTTTTTTTTTTCTATTCTGCATTAACATTTCTCCAAAGAAGAAAAGATGGAGTTGGGACATGCATCAGACATGCATCAGACAGATTGATATGAACACCATCTGGATAGTGTTTTCTCTGGTTGCGGAATACAAAGGGAGCTCAGAGGTAGCAACAATGTGCCTGAGAAGAGAGTTTAAGCACACAGTCTACAGGGTCAGAGATAAGATGCTCCTTTGGAATATCTTGAGCAGGCGATCTACTTTATGGCTGAAACTTGTTTTTCTTATGGGAAGCCCTTACCATCTTTTATCTGAACAATACAAAGCATTTAAAATTAAGGTGCTGCAGGAGTTGCTTGTATATTTTTGAGATTAATCCTTTGTCTGTTGCTTCATTTGCTATTATTTTCTCCCAATCTGAGGGCTGTCTTTTCACCTGGCTTATAGATTCCTTTGTTGTGCAAAAGCTTTTAAGTTTCATTAGGCCCTGTTTGTTTATTTTTGCTTTTATTTCCAATATTCTGTTTACAGTATTCCATTACAATATACTAATACATATATATGGAATTTAGAAAGATGGTAATGATAACCCTATATGCAAAACAGAAAAAGAGACACAGATGTACAGAGCAGACTTTTGAACTCTGTGGGAGAAGGCGAGGGTGGGATGTTCTGAGAAAACAGCATCGAAACATGTATATTATCTATGGTGAAACAGATCACCAGCCCAGGTTGGATGCATAAGACAAGTGCTCAGGCTTGGTGCACTGGGAAGACCCAGAGGGATCGGGTAGAGAGGGAGGTAGGAGGGGGGATCGGGATGGGGAATACATGTAAATCCACGGCTCATTCATGTCAATGTATGACAAAAACCATTACAATATTGTAAAGTAATTAGCCTCCAACTAATAAAAATAAATAAAAAAAATTAAGGTGCTTAGGGTTCTCATTATAAATTTCTTTTTTCAAGCATGAAAAGGAAGTAACTCCTCATAAAGATGGTGAACCATACACAATTGTAATTTATGGAAATTTGAAGAAGGGTGCAGTAGTTGGAGTTGTTTTGTTTCCTTGTTTTTGTTCCTTTATTGCTTTTAATTGTGTTTAGTTGTTTTTAGATGCAGTCTACAAAGAGTAACAGTATTTCAAATTTAAATGCAAGGTATTGAGCCATTGTCAAAATTCAACTAAAGGAGTATTTTATAAGATATGTATTATTTAGAAACATATGAAGTTGGTGTTACAGTTTTCCCAGTTGCAAAATAAACCTGAATATCATGAGAAATAACTGAGATGTTTATGAAACATCCTAAAATAGTAAATATTAAACATGTGCAGTATTTTTTAAAATAATCCTTCTTATTTAGTTAAAATAATAAAACAAAGTTATACCTTAAATTGCAAAATTCTGAAAGTTAAGTCTTAGCCTATCCTGTTCAAGGCTTAGGATATTTTAAATAGTGCTAAATAAACAATCACAGTTTCTCATTGGAGTGGCATCTACATGCTTTCTCAAGTATGCATATCTACATGCTTATAAATCATATACATACTTATTAAAACATGTATTAGTTTCAGGTATACAGCTAAGTAATTCAGTTATCCTGTATATGTATCTATTCTTTTGCAAATTGTTTTCCTATTTATGTTGCTATATAATATTGAGTTCCCTGTGCTATGAAGTAAGTCTTTGTTGGCTATCCATTTTAAATATGGCAGTATGTACATGTCAATAACCCTCCTCAAAAAAAAAAAATTTTTTGTATATTATGCCAGTTGATACTAGGTCAGTGGAAGTTCACATTTTCACACTATGTGGAAATTATATAAGTACATATAAACAACATTCCCTTTCATATTAATCAGACATAGTGTTCAGTTACTTTAGATCCAGTAAAAAAAAAAAAAAAAATGTATGACATGTCATTGGGAAAACTAGATTGTGGTTTTACATCTGTGCTGTTTTGTTGACCTCTGGATTATGGTGTTTATATTTCTGAATCTGACAGTAAAATTTGATTATCCATTTCAGAATGTTGCTTTGTGGATCAGATAAGATAATGAATGTAGTACATGATATAAACACACCTCAAATATATAAGGTAGCAAAATTGCAAGTCAGTGGGCTAAATAAAACATGTAGCACTAAAAATGTACACAAAATCATATATATTAAATATAAATCATAGTGTATACTAAAGCATATAATAAATTGGATTAAAAAGTTATAAATGTTTGATGATAAAGTGATTATTCCCTCCCCTGTTCTCAGCCTTTGTATTCTTTTTTAATGACAGATTATGCAAAATATTTGAAAAAACTTATAAAACATTTGAAAAAACATCATGAACAGTCATCATAATTGAGTGCTTGCAATATGCTAAGTGTTATGATAAACCTATTTAATTTTATTAGTTTATTTGTTTCTTAAAAAATTCCTCTCAGACATCATCATTTTCCCCTTCTTCTAGTTATTTTAAGACTCTATGAAGTTAAGTAATTTGACTAATATCCTTAACTGTACAATGGGGGAGACCAAAGGCTATAATCTAAATTTTTAAGGGTGGTAAACAATGGGTAGTGCTAATTAGAATAAATGCCCAACAATCTGAATGAACATTGGATTGCCCACATCATGATGAATCCTGGTTGAAATGGCCCTAGGTAAAGACAAGCTCAGTTATTTGTGATATTAAATTCAACATATTACACTGTATGGAGTCACTGCCCTTCAAATACAACAGAATCAAGTGTACAAATATTTGGGTATTAGAGTGAAGGTAAAAGAATTCTGAGAAAAATTTAACCAAACATAATGTTAATGGTATAAGAAACATAGCATGGACAGTATCCAGTTGGTATAGTGGCTTATGACTCAGTTCATACCTTCCCAATATCCAAAGAAGAGGAAAATGTAGAGAATTATAAGATTGAGAACAACAATAAAAATCAAAACAGGTATTTTTAAAGAAAAACAAAGCTGATTACAAGATGAGACCTGAGAGATTTCCCCTATTTGGAGACTCAGAAATTAAATGTGAGTTACCGTGCAGAAGAGACAAAACCTGTCCTGTCTGGCTGGTAAATGTTAAGTTTCATATTGCCTTTTCATTTTTAGTCTGTTTATGGAATCCCATAGCATAAAGTAAATGCAAATTTCAATAATAACAACCAAAATTACATGATATTTATAAACTATACATCATTTAAAATTATCTATTTGATACAATAATGTTCTCCCAATTAATTTCGTATTATTTAGTGTTGCATGAATGCACAGGTGCGCACACACACACGCACACACACACACACACATATAAAATTTCCTGGCAAAATAGTGAAAAGTTAGGAGTATGATGGCAATACACAACTGATTTATTTTGTTATTTTTACTTTTTTCTTACTGATTTGTATAGGTTATTTCAACATCCTATGATAAATATTCTCAATATTTTTAATTAATTGGTAATAGTAATATATAAAACCAGTCTTTTAAGGCTCAATTTCTTAAATTGAGAAGATAATTTTCTCATCTAGCAAAAGCCATAAGTTTAAAAATAATATTGTGTTTGCATATTCATACCACTTAAATTAAACCAGTAATAAAAATAAGACAACAATTTACTTTTAATTACCATAAAAATTCTGAAGGGAATTTAGAATATTCTTCCCAGGCTGTGTATATTGATGTATATCTTTTAATATTAGGGCAGAGCATTAAACTTGTTAGTTCCTGTGTTTGTGTATTTTCATACTGTTCATGGTATTTTATTCAAATGTTTGGCACTATGCAGAAACTTACCATTCCTTAGCTTGTACTAAGACTTTAATTAACTTCAATGGCACACAAACCTTTTTATGTTGTTGTCTTTTAAGGAAGTTAACTCTTCAGTATGATTAAAATTTTGCCATTTGGCAGTTTAATTTTCTACCTCTCTTTTTAATACCACTGCTAGATGGACAGTTTCCTTTATTTAAACCTTGTCCTTATCAATTCTCTACAGGACCTGACACTTTGTTAGTAACCCTGCAATCCCATCACCTATATTTGTTCAAACTTTATTTTCTTATGCATCAATGAACACAGTATATTTTCAAGTATGTCAGGATAATAAGGACTTTGTAAGAGATGAACTGGAAGGATATTTCTATCAGTCTGATGGCAACTTTAAACTACAGTGAATCCCAAAGCATCCTTTTCAAATATATTAAATTTCCTCTTTCATTTTCACAATGTGATCATCTATTTTTGGCTAAAATTGATATTCACACAATCAGTAAGTAGCCTTCAAAATTTGCCTTACACCATTCTCTAATGAAGAAACACTAGGCTGTGTATATCAAAAGTATGTTTATAGAAAAAATTAGCTATTTGAAACTCAAAATTGGAAAGACCCTTAAAAGGTAGAGAATGTGTTTAATTCAGCATATTGTCTTCCAGAGCCCATCATAAGGCATGGCACATAGTGGGCTTTATAGTAAAACTTCAGAGGCATTCAGTTATTCCCAAGGCAAGAACTGTCAGGCATTCATGTGCTGAAGCTGTCTGGTATCAGGGGTTCCTGCAGGGAAACACCACTAGGTTGGGAGGAAGCATGACTCAAGCCTGCAGTGAGCCTTTGTCTAGTATCATGGGAGGGGATTTAAGCTACATAAACTATTGTGAGGGCAAGATAGTCACTAACTAACACTCTACAAAAGGATATTGGTTCAGTAGAGATAATACCATTCAATTTGTGCTCTGACATTTTACTCTAGCAGTAGATTCAACAGCTGACTATGGATTTTGTTAAGTTACTTTAGCTCACTAACTGGGTTGCAGTAATAAATTTAGAGTCTATAAAGAATTGGAAAAAAATAAAAAAGCTGTCCCTTAATATTTAGCTTCCCAGGTGATGCTAGTGGTGAAGAAGTCTCCTGCTAGTGCAAGAGACATAAGAGACTTGGGTTCTGATCCCTGGATGGGGAAGATCCCCTGGAGGAGGGCATGGCAACCCACTCCAGTATTTTTGCATTGAAAATTCCTTGGCCAGAGGAGCCTAGCAGGCTACAGTCCATGGGTTGGCAGAGTTGGACACAACTGAAGTGACTTATCATGCTTGCATGCATCCCTTAATTTTAATTCAAAAGAGACCAACAAATTTCTGATCTATGTTATGATGATTTTGTCAATGCTTAAGATAGCAAACATGTAATCCTCCAAAAAATTGTTTTTCATGCCTCTGCTTTGTATCACATTCTTAGCTATAGAAAAACATTAATTAGTGAAATTCATAATACTCAAGAAAGAATTTCTGAAGTTCTGTAGATCTCTATGTTTCTAAATAATTTGAAAGTAGGATAATGAGAAAATGTAAACATATGTTTTCTTCTCTGATCCCATTCTTTGGAAGACATTCTATACAATAGTTTCAGAACAGCCCTGACTTCATTATCCCAAATCATAGGCTTTACTGTAGATTAAACAAATAATACCCCAGATCTCTTTTCTAGATGAGTACAATTATAGAATAAAAGCTCCATTACATGAGGGAACATGTTTAAAAATTTTTTTTCTTAAGTTCATTTGATGCTATACAACTGAGAATTCCAGTAAGTGGATGGTGATACATAGACCTTACCAGTTTCAAGAACAAAAGTAAAGAGCTGCTTCACTCCAATAAATCAATGAATTACCAAACTTGTTTAAAGGTTTATGTCATTTTAGCATTTCAAATTATGTTTCATTTCGTAGTCCCTAGTGTGACCATCTTCAGACAACAAGTGCTCAAATAATTTTAACCAAGTTATTGTTTGATTTTGAAAAACTTATATATCATTAGCTTGTAGAATTACACACTTTCTGCACTTAATATTCAAACTTTAAACTTAAGACACTGCTTTAAGGCATTTATAACATACACAATTACTAAATAGTCTTTTGTTGTGTAAAAATGACTAAGGTCATACTCATATTTCCTAATTTAAAAAAAGATGAATAAAATTCAATAGAAAGTTTTAAAAAGAAGAAATCAAATTTAATCAAGAATTTAGAAAGGCAATAGGAACTCTCTTGTTAGATATACAATTATTTCTAACATCGGAATAAATTTCATTTCCTTTTTATTCCTGAACTATTATAGATGTAAAAAAAAATAAAAAGACCTTATAGTGACTTGTATTTTAAGTAGCTAGTTTTGACACTGCAATAATTAGTTGTTATTTTTATACCTTTACCCTTCATATTTTCACGAGCATTTTCTTTAATGTTGTCAACACAAAGACTTTATTGGCTTCTTCAGTCTATCTTACATATTGCTAGTATTAACCTTTATATTATTGTATATTTTTCCTTTAGAAGAAATTCTGATTTCATTTGAGCTATTATCCAGCAGTCATTTATTTATCCAGGTTACTCTTTCCAATCACTAGGGGAAAAAAAAAATCTCTAAATATTTGCTTTGGTTCTTAATGAAACACTACCACACTCCTGATCCCATTCCTTCTCATAATTTGATGGAGTAGGAAAAAAAAAAATGTAAATAGAAGAATATCTCCTACTTCTTACAAATTTTACCACATGAATTATTTAAAGAATGCCTCCTCTTTGTTCAAGTCAAAAATTATTGAACTCTATAATCATTGAAGCTTATCTCAGTTAACTCTTCCAAGGAAGTTTACCTATTCACTCAAATTTTTAATGAGATTATAAAAATAGCTATACATGGTTCTTTCAAACCTAAAAGACTCTCCAGACCTCAAGGAAATTTTATCTGTTTCAATCATTTTAAAGTACTCTTACCCATCTCTACTGGATGCAGAACTAGACAGCTAATAGTTAACTGTCAATTTTTGTGACAGTTGAACCTCCTTAGTTTCTCTGAGGCTACCCAAACTTCAGAATTCAAGAAAATATTACCAATCAGATGACCCTTTAAGGATCTCACTGCCTATTCATTCTTTCTCCTTTTCTGAGATGTGTTTATTTTTAGCCTTCTACAAAGGAAAGCCTTAGAGATCAGCTAGTTGGCTAGCTAAATAGACACATACAGAAATACCTCTTAGTCTTTCTTTTCTGTATCATTGCTTACTTGATTTCTACTGTTGTTATAATTTCTTACATTGTATATATATTTAAAAAAAGGTCCATACTTTCTATTGTAGCTAATCCCCAATATTGTGCAATATTATGATGCAAATCATTTACTCATCTAGCACATTTCTATAGCAACTGGAAATTTATCAACCATGAGGTAGGTGTGTATATTTTAATATGAGCAAAGGCCAGAGTGGCAGAGATAACCAAAAGGCAGCTTTGTATCTGCTCTGCCCTCTACAAAGCAGAGCCAAATCTGGGTCATTACATTTAGCAGGAAGCTTTGAAATACCTTCCAACTTTCTGTTTTACAATGATAAGTGTCTTTTGACCTAGTTTTTTGCTCGAGGAATGCAAGGCTGCCAAGAAGCCACAGAGCCTTTAAGTGTTGGATCTATGTCTTTATGTTCCTAGAAAGATTCCTAAAATGCTAGCTTCTTGGTTCTTCTCTTTCTAGGAAACAGTAGTGTGATTATGTTATTTATCTCTTGTTTGGAAAGTCAGCAATCTTTCATATCGTTATATCAAGCTGCTTACAATTTGAAATCAAACAAGATGGTCTTAAAGTCCCCTCAATTTCACTAAAATTTAGACCGGTTACTTCTTGACTTGAGGCCTTTGATCTCCCTTTTCTTGGAGCATTTGCTTTAGAAAACTTGTAATTATAAATCTTCCTCTACCTCTTTGAGATGCAAATTATTAAAAAGAAAGAAAAAACTGGGCTTCTTGCCAATTATACAACAGGAAGATTTTTCTCAAGGACCTGAAAACCATCTCTTTGAAAAGCCAACATCAAGGGAAATAGCACTTGTATATCTCTATTTTTGTGGAATGGAAAGAGTAGAATTTGAGTGGGCACCTTGCTTCAAGTTGTGAAACTACCTTCCATCATAAAGAAGAGAAAGTTTATTTTTCCTCTAGGTAAAGCCAATAAGCAATGGCCTATGTTTTCTTTTACTCCAGCACTTAAAAATACTCCACTAACCCTTTGTTTCAGCAAAATTAAGACTGAATTCTGATCTCTCTCCCCTGTTGCAACAGCCTTGAAAACAGATGTGCTTACCTGATTAACTTCGTCCACTGCAATATTTGCTTTGACAAAATGTAATTTAAAAGTTACTCAGGCTGGAAAATGTTTAAGTCTTTCCATCACATTGCTGCCTTGAGATTCAAGTACCCAGAACATGTGTATTTTTCTTTCCAAAGAGGTTTATTTTACCAAGTATAACATTAATGTAGTAAACTTCTCTCTGTGAGAAGCTAAATTCTCCAAGAGAACAGATTCCTACTAGTTCCATAGCGTCTGCTTCTAGTGGCTAATCTTCACAATGTAGTGGTTTATTGACTAAATTGTGTGTGACTCTTTTGCAGCACCATGGATTGTAGCCTGCCAGGCTTTTCTGTCCATGGGATTTCCCATGTAATACTGGAGTGGGTTGCCATTTCCTTCTTTGGGGATTTTCCTGACCCAGAGATCAAATTCATATTGCTGGTGAATTCTTTGCCACTGAGCCACCAGGAAACTCTGATCTTCACAATGCCATCTCATTTCCCTGTAACCAGAAGTACTGCAAAAAACACAGCTCCTTAAATTAGGATCTTGCTGATTTGGTAATCAGGCTCTAACTTCTCTTTCTTTCTTCATTTCCCACTGTGATCAAGAGTTAGGGCAAAAGGAACTACTTGTCACCTCTAAAAATATTACACCAATCCATACTATTTGCCTTTGCTTCTATCACAAGATTTGAGTATAATGTGTCCCCTTCTCTTACTAACCTTGAAAGTTATTAGAATGTTTTAAACAAATGTGAGTCATAATAATGCTCTGAATAGCAGGTTTCATGCCCTCTGATTTCCTCTTAACATCTGGAATTCTATCATATTTATCCCTTGTATAACTTTTTACCTCCACTTGGACTGTGAGCTTCTGGAGGACAAAGACATGGTTTATTCATTAGTTTATTCTCCAGAGACACAGCTAATACTTGTACATTGAGTAGCATTCAACATTTATTTGCTAAATTGGCAAAATTGTTTGTGCTGAATATAATATGGTGCAAAGGCCAACAAAAGAACATAATAGATCAGAAAAAATTAAAAAAAATGCTTAAAAAAGTAGCCATTTTAACAATTTTAAGTGCCTTAGTTTTCCTTTTTAAGCTGTTTATCAAGTCCACATTAAATTGTCTATGAAGGTTTTAATATTGAAATAAACATGTTACAAGGATAAAATAATTATTTGAACCCATCATTTCCTAAAAGAAAGAAAATTATAGTTTTTCTTCCCAATGCTCTGTTTGAACATAAGCAAACTCATATTTAATAATTAATAATCTCTTTCTTGTCTTCCAAACTCATTCCATTGACTATTATTATAAACCAGTTTAAATTATTTTTGGAAGAGAGTAGAGTATTTATATATAATTTACATTGGTGATTTCGCTGACAAAGGAAAATGTGGTCTGATTTTTCTCTGTTAGTGTCTCAACTGAAAAAAAAAAAAAAGGCTGATACGAGCTAAGCAGTTATCTTTTTTAGCTTTAAAGCATATATTAAAATTGTAAAATTCACAAGATACTAGCATAAAATTATAATCCTTTTACTGTACCTGTATATGCAAACTGGACAAGGTCCCAGAGGGCATTGGGGTCTATGCCTTCCATCTTGATCTCCTCTTGCTTGGCTTCACAAACATCACTTGTAAACATGGCAGCAAAATAGTCGGAGACTGAGCTCAGAACAAGCCTGAAAGAGTCACAGGATCTTATTTAGGCCATGAATGTATCAACAAGAATGCAATGAAGGACACTACCTGTCTATCCATCCATCCATCCACCTATCATCCATCCATTATGTATATATACATACTTATACACCTATCTATCTATCTATCTATCTATCTATCTATCTATCTATCTATCTAGTTATTGCCTTGTGAAGTGTACTTTAAAAAACTGATTTAGAAAATTCTGCTCCAACCTTTGGTCACAGAGTATTGTCTTACATTTTCTTCTATATTTTTTAATATATATATTTTTTCAAATTTAAGTCACTCATCCTTTTGGATAGGATTCCAGTTTTATTTTTCTCTACATACTCATCCATGTTCCATGAAACTGCTAAAGAATTTTATTTGTCCCAGTGAATTAATGGTGCCAACTATATTTCAAATTCGAGTCCTGAATGTACTGTGATCTGTCACTGACTATTTTTTTTCTTCTTATTTTCCTGTCCTGTGCTAAAAAATACATTTTAGAAAAAAAAAGTCATGATTCTAAATAATCTTTATAAGCAGTGAAACAAATCCTCCCTTTTTATTTTTACTTTCATTTAACTCTTAGTGGAGTTTTATTCTTCGTATGAAATTTAATACAAGCTCTTCCAATAACTTAAATGGAATTTTAATTAAAATGCATTGAATTTCTGATTTAATGGGGGATAGTTCATATGTTTGTTACTAAAGTAATCCAATACAAGAGTATAAAATATCTCTCCATGTATTCAGAATATCTTGTCTGCTTTTAATTCAAATTTATTTTTTTTCTAAAATTATCTTGTGTATTCTTTTTTGATTCTTACATAATTTAGAGTTTTGTTAGTATTATGAATAACAACTTTAAAAAGTTACCTTTTTGGTGATTTTTGTTGATGTAGGATTCATTAGTTGAAACTTTCATGGATCTATCTTTTGTCTGGCATATTTGCTGAATTAGCTTAATAGTCTTTCTGATTTAAGTACTTTGTCTCCTAGGCAGATGATTAAATCATCTGCTAAGAATCTTGTTTTGACCACTTCCTGTCCATCCTCCATTACTCCTTTCACTGTGCCTTTCTTTCAGGTTCATATAAGACCTCAATGCTGTGTTAAACATAGTCATGTTGGGAGAGAAAATTTGGGTTACTTTCTCTCTTAAACAAGTCATATCTAGACTCTTCCTGTAAGATGCTTGCTATAATTTTATTGTATGAGCTTTGCCAAGTAAGGAAAACCCCTTTAATTTTTAGCTCTGCCAAACAGATTTATAATATGTAGATGTTAACATCCATAAAATGTATTTCTTTTTCTGAGTCAAAATTATCATTAGGATTTTTCTATTTAAAGTCATTAGAAAATAACCTGCTATTTTCTTTTCTTGTTTTTCCCTATTTGACTCTTTAATTAAGATTATACTAGTCTTGTAAAATGAATTGGAAACTTAAAATCTTCTAAATTATGTATAGTAACTTATGGAAGAAAGTAAATAATTTTTCTTTTAAAATGTTTCAGAGCTTACTTGAATAAAATCTTTGTTGACCTATTTTGGGAAAAGGTGACATATTAGTCCAATTTCAGTGATTAAATTAGCTACAAGCCTTTTTTATATATTCTTTTTTTCTTCATTAAGGTTTCCATTTCTCAAGAATTAGCCCATTTTATCCCCAGCTCCTTGGGGCTTCCCTGGTAGCTCAACTGATAAAGAATCTGTCTGTAATGCAGGAATCCATGATTCAATCCCTGGATCGAGAAGATGCCCTGGAGAAGAGAGAGGATTCCCACTTCAGTATTCTTGAGCCCCTGGGGGCTTAGATGGTAAAAAAATCGGCTTGCAGTGTGGGAGACCTGAGTTTGATCCATGGGTTGGGATGATCTCCTGGACAAGGAAATGGCAACCAACTTTAGCATTCTTGCCTGGAGAATCCCATTGACAGAGGAGGCTGGCAGGCTACAGTCCGTGGGGTCGCAGAGTCAGACACAACTGAAAGACCAAGCACACACCCAGTTTCCAAAATTTACTAATGTTTATTGTTAAAAAATGATATTCAGGTTTTATTCTACCTTTCTACTCAACTATATTTGCTTTCAATTTGCTCCATTTAGTCTTTTTGGTTTATGTACTTATTTATTAATGTATTTTATTTCATCTCATTCATTTATATTTTAACTGCCTCTTTTTTATTGCATGCATATGTGATTTTTTTTTAAGTTATTGTTTTTAACTAGGGGTCAGAACTTTCTCTACAAAGAGTCAGTTACAAAGCAGTTTAGGTATTACATTCTCTGGGGCTTCCCTGGTGACTCAGTGGTAAGAATCCACCTGCCAATGCAGGAGACACAGATTCAGTCCTTGAGTTGGGAAGACACCCTGGAGAAGGAAATGGCAACCTACTTGAGGTTTTTGCCTGGAAAATTCCATGAACAGAGGAGCCCAGTGGGCTACAGTCCTTGGAATCACACAAGAGTCAAACGGAATTTAGCATCTCAGTTGCCCACAATATATACTATCACAATTTCCTTTAAGAAAATTCAATCAGTGGAAAATGTGAAAATAAATTTTAGTTCATGGTCCATACAAAGCCTACCTGCATGTCAGATGTGGCCTCTGCACTTAAGTTTGCTGACTCTGTTTAGAGATTACACACTAATTTTTAACTAGTAAAAGTCTACTGTCTAATAAAATTGCCCTGTTAGGTTGGTGCAAAAGTAATTGTGGTTTTGCATTGTTGAACTTTGCTGTTTGACACTGAAATGCATGCTTAAATAAATGTGGTTATGTTATACATCATTTTAATGTGTATCTCTCACTTTATTATTATTATTATTATTGCTAATGTCTTATTCTTGTTTTTTTTTTTTTAATTTTATATTTATTTTAGACTATGGAAATGATGTCAGACAAAAAGCAAATTCCAGACTTTTTTTTTTTAATTTAAGTTCAATATGGCTCATAAAGCAGTAGAGACAACTTGCAACATCAATAATGCATTTGGCCCAGGAACTACTATTGAACATACAGTGCAGTGGTGGTTCAAGAAGTTTTGTGAAGGAGTTGAGAGCCTTGACAATGAGAAGTGTAGTGGCTGGTCATTGGAAGTTGACAGTGATCAACTTGGGAGCCATCATCAAGACTGATCCTCTTACAACTACATGAGAAGTTGCCAAAGAACTCAGCATCGATCATTCTATGGTTATTTGACATTTGAAACAAATTGGAAAGGTGAAAAAACTTGATTAGAGGGTGCCTTATGAGTTGGTCCAAAGGGGAAAAAAAAAAAAAAAAAACTTTGCTTTGAAATGCTGTTTTCTCTTATTCTGTGCAATAACAATGATCATTTCTTGATTGGATTGTGACGTGAGTTGAAAAGTTAATTATATTATGATAACCAGCTCAGTGATTGGACTGAGTGAAAGTGTTAGCTGTTCACTTGAGTCCTACTCTTTGCAGTCCCATAGACTATAACCTGCCAGGTTCCTCTGTCCATAGAATTATCTAGGCAAGAACACTGCAGTGGGGAGTCATTCCCTTCTCAGGGAATCTTCCCTACCCAGGGACTGAACCCAGTTCTCCTGCACTACAGGCAGATTCTTGACCATTTGAGCCACTTCGGATTCCCTGGTTAGACTAATAAGAAGCTCCAAAGCACTTCCCAAAGTCAAACTTGCACCAAAAAAAAAAAAAAAAAAAAAAGTCATAGTCACTGTTTGCTGCTGGTCTGATCCACTACAGCTTTCTGAATCCTAGTGAAACTATTACATCTGAGAAGTATGCTCAGCAAATCGATGATATGCACTGAAAACTGCAATGCCTACAGCAGGCATTGGTTAACAAAGAGGGCCCGATTCTTCTGCATAACAATGCCTGACCACATGTCTCACAACCAAGCTTTAAAGTTGAAGAAATTGAGCTAGAAAGTTTTGCCCCTCATCAGCCATATTCGTCTGACCTCTCTCACCAATCAACTACCATTTCTACAAGCATCTGGACAACTTTTTGCATGTAAAATGCTTCCACAACCAGCAGGAGGCAGAAAATACTTTCCAAGGGTCTGGGGAATCCTGAAGCATGGATTTTTTTTTTTTTTTTTTCCATTTATTTTATTAGTTGGAGGCTAATTACTTTACGATATTGTAGTGGTTTTTGTCATACATTGACATGAACCAGCCATGGATTTACATGTATTTCCCATCCCAATCCCCCCTCCCACCTCTGTCTCCACCCAATTCCTCTGGGTCTTCCCAGTGCACCAGGCCCGAGCACTTGTCTCATGAAGCATGGATTTTTACCCTACAGGAATAAACAAACTTGTTTCTCATTGGCAAATATATGTTGATTGTAAATGGTTCCTATTTTGATAAATAAAGATGTGTTTAAGCCTAGTTATATTGATTTAGCATTCCTTGCATTTACTTTTGTACCAACCTAATGCTTCATGAACATTGCATAATTTTTCTTACTCCTATTCCTTCCTTTTCTCTTGCTCAGTCAAGAATCATTTTAAAGAATATATGAAAGTTAAAGTGAAAGTCACTCAGTTATGTCTGACTCTTTGTGACCCCATTGGACTGTACAATTCATGGAATTCACCAGGCCAGAATACCGGGGTGGGTAGCCTTTCCCTTCTCCAGGGGATCTTCCCAACCCAGGGATTGAACCCAGGTCTCCTGCATTGCAGGTGGATTCTTTATCAGCTGAGCCACAGGGGAAGGCCAAGAAAACTGGAGTGGGTAGCCTGTCCCTTCTCCAGTTGATCTTCCCAACCCAAGAATCGAACTGGGGTCTCCTGAACTGTAGGTAGATTCTTTACCAACTGACCTATCAGGGAGCCCAAAGAATATATGTGTGAAAGTAAAAACAATTTTGTTCTAAAGAAAGATAAAGATACTGAAGGGTATCAATACCCTTCAAGTGAAAGAAGCTTCTTTAGTATTTCTCGTAAAGCACCGTCTGACGATAATAAATTCTGTCAGTTTTCATTTGTATAAAAAAATCTTAACTTAGCTGCATTGAGAATATAAAGTTATTTCACTTAATATAGAATTCTAGATTGAGAGAATATTTTTTTTTGAGCTAGAAAACTAATAGTCTGTCATGATCAAGACTCCATTGTTTCTAATAAAAGTGGTTTTTCATTCTTATAATTGTTTCCCTGTCTTACTATGCCCTTTATCTCTAAATGTTTTAGTTTTTCTCAGTTTATTTTAGGATTTAGAGTTGGCCTATTATGGCTTAAGTTACATAGATGTGGTTACTTTCTCATTCTTCTTACCATTTTCTGAGCTTCCTGGAGAGGTAGATGAAATTTTTCATCAAATTTATAAAATTATCTGCTTACTGTATCTCATTTTTTCACCCAATTCTTCTTCTAACTCTTTTTTGGACTTTAATTCTGTGTATGTTCCAATAATTGAGAGTACCTTACAAGTTGTTGAGTAAGCTCAGTTTACACTCAATTTTTCTTTTGCTTTGTGTTTTATTGCAGAAGACTTCTAGTGAGTCAACATTTTTTCCAAATCTCTGTTAATATCAACTTGCATTATTTATCATATTCATATTTTTCTATAAATATTTTAAATTATCTTTCATAGTTGCTTTAATGGCCTTATTTCCAGGTTAAGTTGACTGATTTTGCTCTTGACCATAGATTTACATTCTCCAGCCTTTCTCCCATGTACTGTTAGTCTCAGTTGTAAAATGGACATTGTGATCAACTCACACCATTAAAATAAAAGTAGAAGCTAAAAAGATAATAGTACTTCAGTTTTTAGTTATTTTTAATTTTTATTGTTTTGTCACAACTTTTTGATAGCTTTAAAAACATGCAGCTATTTCAATTTTCTGATGATTTATTGTTGTTTTAATGACTGTTAAGATTTTTTATGCTTTAAAATCCTAAGTAGGAATACATTTTAAGATGAATGAGTAGAATATTTGACAATGTGTTCTGATTTTAAATGAATAGAGAATTATTAAAAAAAAAATTGAAAACTGAATTATAGTTAAGATGTGTGTTTTAAACAGCTGTCTGAATTATTCCTGAAGCTCTTTTCTGTTTAAAGTAGATTAAAATTAGTGGTATCAGTATAACTTTATGATTTATAGTGTTTATGATTCATAAATTTATGACTTTTTTCAACTGAAAAAAACCTTCAGTATATACATCATGAATTTAGGGATGTGATTCATGATTGTAACTGTTAATATTAATAGCCTAACTGGTAACATGTTAGAAATATTTAAAGTTACCAGTTTGCTACATATTTAAATGGACAGTTAGTACCTAAACATGTCAACTTTTTATATTCCCATAGGTGACAAAATAATTAAGATACAGATAGCTTTAAATATTTGTTATACAATGATTAGATAAATCAATGTTAATCGGTTTTATCAAATGAAGTAAATATAACTGAATACCAAAGTAAATTATCATAAACCACAGATATATATATGTGTGTGTGTACATATATCTATCTATATATATATAGATAGATATTTCCTGAAGCATAAGAAATATACTGACATAAAGTTAGCCAGTTAACCAGTTTAACTTTAAATATATAAGGGCTTTATTTGCAACCAGGCAACATTACATGGAAAATGTTACAAAACCTACAGAACTCTATCGTAAATAATTATATGAAATCTTCTCCATCAGCTATAAAATACAAAATACTGCTAACTCAGTAAGAGAAATACAGAAAAGTTTATACTGCATTTAGATTTAGTGACACATAAAATTTGAATTAGATGTTAAAAAAGGAATGCAATGCAAAAGAAAGTAATATCTTCATAGGTGAGTATATAGCTTCTATTAATGCAAGAGAAGCAGGAGCAAAAACTGCATAAATAAGTGAATGCCTGAAGTCACTCTGGAAAAATCTCTTATTAAGGTCACTAGAAATTTATTTCCTTATAAAACTATTAAACCTGTCTAAGTCCTACTCCATGTTACTGTGGAGTTTGACACTGTGGACTTCCCACCCCTTCTCTAAATCCCATTTTAGCTAATCAGTGCAGACTTCCTTAGCTCGGTTTTCCTCAAATTCTTTGACTTCTCTTACTCTTATTTCTTGACCCTTTCACTGCCTCCAAGTTTTTTTTCTTGGGTCTCTAAATTTTGGCCTTAATGCTCACTGTTTCAGAACCATGTGTGAGCATGGCCTTAATTATAACATTTATTGCGGTTTTAATCTAGCATCTTATCTAGAATGCCTATAGAAACTGCTCACCAGATATCCCAGTAACATTCTGGTATGCCCTCAACTAACCTCAGAGAATTCACTGGGAGGGCTCTTTTATTTTTACTTCCCTGATTCTACTTGGTGCATCAGCAATATATTGAATTTTCACAGTATTACGAAGTCATCTCTTATGTCCTCTGGCTTTGTTGCCTGTATAAATATGACACGAGATCCATCTTTCCTCTTGAATGGAGCTGTATGGTTGCTGTGCCCAGACCCCTTTTATGAGGTGCACCTATGTCTCCAGCGCAGGGACAGTGACACCTAAGTGCTCCCGGAGACCAGTTGCACTTGTTCTTACAGAAGCTGCCTCACCCCACGTGCTCCAGCTAGTCTCACCTCATCTCCCAAATTCTACAACCTTCCCAACTCTCAGTGAGTGGGTCCAAAAATGATGACTAATGGAACCAAGGTGTGAAGTCTGTCCCTTTTCCTCAGGGTATGACTAACAGTTAAAGATGAAACGACAGACCTGCTGAGACCACATCCTGGATTTGCTCCTTCTTCTGCCCTATCCTGCTCTTCTTCTGAAAATGCTCTATAAATAAACTCTGCACACCTGAATGCCAGTCTCCACTCTGTATATAAAGATCCTGACTAAGGACACTGTTCAAAGTATTTCTCAATTCATTTCTTTTTCAATGTTTACATAGTCCTCATTTCATGCCTGGATTAAGTATAACAGCTTCCTGGGAGAGTAGCTAGTTTTTGCTCTGCGGATCTTTTGTACATTTTCTAAACCTGTACCATTTTTCAGAGCTGTCTTTGTAAATTATGCTAAGCAGACTATTGTAGTCATTAAAGCATTACTTCTAAAGCCAGACAGCCTGGGTTTGAATTTATTTCCACCACGTTGAAATGCATAATTTGGGTGAATTCTTAATTTCTCCATTTTCTATTCTATGAGAGAAAAAGTGGAAAAATACTTTTCTTCCTTTTCAGGACAAAAGTGGGTTAGTATATGAGATGTACTTCAAATAGGGCTTGGCAGATTAGCAATAGAGTGAGTGTTAACTAGTATTATTGGAAATGAAAGTGTTGGTGTCTCAGTAGTGTCTGACTCTTTGCGATTCTATGTAGCCCACCAGGCTCCTCTATCCAAGGGATTTTCCAGGCAAGAATACTGGAGTGTGTTGCCATTTCCTTTGCCAGGGTATCTTACCTACCCAGGGATTGAAACTGGGTCTCCCACATTGTAGGCAGGGTTTTAACCATCAAAGCCTCCAGGGAAGCTATTAATATATTATTATTACTATTTATTTGATTAGCTCAGCTGGTAAACAATCCACCTGCAATGCAGGGGACCCCAGTTTGGTTCCTGGGTGGGGAAGATCCCCTGGTGAAGGGATAGGCTACCCATAACAGTATTCTTGGGCTTCCCTTGTGATTCAGTTGGTAAAGAACCCACCTACAATGTGGGAGTCCTGGGTTTGATCGCCGGGTGGGGAAGATCCCCTGGAGGAGGGCATGCCAACCCACTCCAGTCTTCTTGCCTGGAAAACCCCCATGGACGAGAAGACTGGTAGGTTACAGCCCATGAGGTCTCAAAGAATCAGATACGATTGAATGACTAAGCACAGCATTGACTTGATTATGTTACTCCCCTATTCAAGAACCTATGTGAACTTTTAATTGTCCACATAATTTCAGATGTAAACCCCTCTACCAGATATCATGGTTCATCATAATCACATTTGCCTTAATTTTATAGCTTACTTTCTGTATTGGTCCACATTAGCTAAGCTGGTACATCATAATTTTCAAAACTGCAAATTCTTTACTTCTCTATTTTATATACTATTCTATCTAAAATAGCATATTTGTTCTCTTTCATTAGGCTGATCTCAATCTCTCCTAAAAAAAAGCTTTTATAATACTCTCATATAATACTCATTTCTTTCATTGTCTCTTGTATTTGGAATCAAAGCCATATATTTCAATTGTAGTTATTTACAAACACAAGGACATTGTCCTATGGGTTATTTTTTCCTCTTCAAGATAGTTGGAAGCTTCACAAGGGAAACAAGCATGTTTTATAATTCTTTTGCATCACCAGCAGGGCATAGACCAATGCTATAATATGTTTGATAAACATCTGTTTTAATTAATGCAAGGAAAGATGCTTCACTGATTGCTGTATATTCATAGTAGGAATAAAGAGGATATTTAAATGACATCTAAACAATGGTGAAAAAAACAAAAGCTGTCAGCTTCTTTTATCTCCCCTAGCTTAGTTTTGTTGAGATATTGTTGATATGTGCTGTGCTTAATCTCAGTCATGTCTGACTCTTTGTGACCGCATGGACTGCAGCCTGCCAGGCTCCTCTGTCCATGGGAATTCTCCAGGCAAAAATACTGGAGTGGGTTGCCATGCCCTCCTCCAGGAGATCTTCCCAACCCAGGGATCGAACCCAGGTCTCTCGCATTGGAGGCAGATTCTTTACCATCTGAGCTGCCAGGGAAGCTCAAGAATACTGGAGTGGGTAGCCTATCCCTTCTCTAGAGAATCTTCCCAACCCAGGAATCAAACCAGATTCTCTTGCGTTGTAGGTGGCTTCTTTACCAGCTGAGCTACTTGTGAAGCCCACTGTTGATATATAATGTGTGAATGTGATACATATATATATATATATATATATATATATATATACTGTGAAAGGATTACCATAATACTTTTATAATTGCTATATTCTATTGATGAATTGATACTTTTATAACTGTATAGTGACCATTGTCTCTTGTTACAATTTTTGGCTTAAAGTCTATTCTGTCTGAAATAACCATAGCTACTGTGATCTCTTTTTATTTTTTTTTGCTTGGAATAACCTTTTCTATCCCTTTACTTTGAGACTATGTGTGTTCTTAAAGCTGAGTCTCTTGTAGACAGAATATAACTGGGTCTCAGTTTTTAAGTCATTCAGCCACTCTATGCCTTTGTGTTAAAGAATTTAATCCAATTATATTTAGAATAATTACTGATAGGTAAGGATTTATAATGGCATTGTATTGTTTTCTGACTGTTTTGCTGATTCCTTGTTTCTTCCTTTCTTTTTTGCTATCTTTTCTTGGGGATTGATGATTTTATAGTGTTATGCTTTGACTCCTTTCTTTTTTACTTTTGTGTATCTGTTGTAAGTTTGCTTTATGATTACCATGAAATTTACATAAAATATTCTATAAAAATAAGTCTATAGGGGGAATCCGGATGGGGAATACATGTAACTCCAGGGCTGATTCATGTCAATGTATGACAAGACCCACTACAATATTGTAAAATAATTAGCCTCCAACTAATAAAAATAAATGAAAAAAAAAAGTCTATTTTGTGCTGATAACTTAATTTCAATCTCATACAAATACTCTGACCTTTTACTTCCACTTTCCCATCCCCCCATATTTTGTTTTGATGTCACAATTCATCTGCTGTTACACTGTGTATTCATTAGCTAATTATTGTAGCTATAGTTATTTTGAACACGTTTGTCCTCTAACATATATATTACAGTGATTACTACACCAGCATATTGCAGTATTGGATTATTCTTGTGGCTGGCGTAGCAGTAGCGTAAGCTTGGAACTTGGAACCACCAGAGTCTGCTTGTAAGGTGAAAACTTCTGGGCCAGTCTGAGGGTTTGTTCTGCCAGAGCAAGTTTCTGTTGAAGAGACAGCAGACAGCCTGGATCCAAGGGAAAGTGAAAGTGAAAGTCGCTCAGTGGTATCCAACTTTTCACATCCCCATGGACTATACAATCCTTGGAATTCTCCAGGCCAGAATACTGGAGTGTGTGGCCTTTCCCTTTTCCAGGGGATCTTCCCAACACATGGAGAAGGAAATGGCAACCCACTGCAGTACTCTTGCCTGGAGAATCCCACGGATGGAGGAGCCTGGTAGGCTACAGTCCATGGGGTTGCAAAGAGTTGGACACGACTGAGCGACTTCACTTTCACTTTTCCCAACACAGGTATCGAACTCGTGTCTCCCGCATTGCAGGAGAATTCTTTACTAGTTGAGCCACAAGGGAAGCCCGGATCCATGGGAACCAGCTTAAATTTTGGATCCACAGGAGCAAGCCTGGCACTAGACCTGGCGGCACAAGGGGGTGGCCTGGCACTGGGAAGGATAAAAGCCTGGATCTCTGGTATTGGCCTGCTCAGGCCAACCAGAAGCCTGGGTTCAAGGAACCCAGTCTGGGTTGAGGGGCCTCATAGGCATCCTGTGTCCACAGGAGCACTTCCGGAGCCTAGTGCAATGGGAGCTGCCTAGAGTTACCGAAGCCAGCAGGCACTGGGATTTTTTTTTTTCCCCTTCTGAAGTTTGTACAGAACTATTATAATTTATTCTGCTCCCATCAAAAAATATCTATAAACTAACTTTCCATCAGTAGAGACAAACATTACTGTTTGCCTACTCTTGAGTATTAATATCTAAGTTACTTATGAAAGTATATTTCTAAATATAGCAATTCCTACTTTTAGCCTCAACTATTTCCATAATACTAGTGTTCAGTAAAGAATGTTAGAGTAATAAATATATTGGTTTTCTTTTCCATTTATTTTTATTAGTTGGAGGGATTATTGAAATAAATAAATACACTGTCAAAGTGCTAGTCACTCAGTTGGCTCCTACTGTTTCCAACCCTTGAACTGTAACTGCCAGGCTCCTCTGTCCATGGAATTCTCCAGGCAAGGATACTGGAGTGGGTTGCCATTCCCTTCTCCAGGGTATTCTCCCAACCCAGGGATCGAACCTGGGTCTCCCACATTTTGGTAGATTTTTTACTGTCTAAGCCACTAGGGAAGCCCCTGCAGGAAAATGAAAATAGAATAGGTTGCTTCCTGAGATACCCAATGATTTGGTCTATAGAGCAAGATCCTTTCTTCTCTATCATATATCAATTTATTTTTCACTTAAGAATTTATTTGATCTTGAAATGTTCATACTAGGAAGTTTAAAGCATATATATGTTTATACATTAAAAATAATTCCAGTGCCTCCTTTATTGTGCCTAGGAGCCTTACTTCCCAAGAACAAAGATTGTTGACAGTATGTTTTAGATTCTTCCACACTTTTTCTATGCACATAAAATTAAAAGTACAGGAACTTAATTGTTTAAGATTTTCTCATTTATTTATATACAAGGCACTTATTCTTAATAGTGGCTAAAGGGAGAAAAAAACTTTCAAAAGCTTAAGCATATTTCATTATATACTTGTATGTCATGAGAGAGTAAGCCATGAAAACTCCTTAATTCTTTTACTATTGAAAGTTTGACTGTCTAAATTATTAATATTGATCTTGCTAGTCTAATTTTCAGCATCTGACATACCTAATTATAGACAGCCTACCTAAGAAAAATCCCTATATTTAGAATTTGGAGTTTTACCTTCAAATGTTTTGTTTTGGTAGTTGCTAACCAATTAATCTGGACTATTTATAAGAAGTCTGTATTTCAGAATTTCTTTGAGAAACTAAAGCACAGATAAAATCAAGATTTTTATTATTTTTAATTCTGAAAATATATTAATGATTATCTTAAATACTGTTAGCCTTTCAGAGCTAATCTACTTAAAAATATGCCTAACAATAATCTAAATATACCTATAAAGACATGGCATTTCATTAATAAATAGTTGTGACTTACATCAGGTTAAATGTATATATGCCATCACATAAGCTAATGATTTTATGGGAAGTCAGTAATGGTCATAATCTGTTAACTTAAATGGGAATTGATTTGAAAGTTTCAAATGACAAGATAATTAATATGAAAGAAAACACACATGATCTTTGTAAATGACTATGACATTTAACTTGCAATGCCTTTTCAGGCAGAATAGGAGATCTTAATGCAAATTGTTTCTGTTTCTATTATTTGAACTTACCTTCTTAGTTCCATATTATTCACTGCTAATGACTAAGACATCATATATATTTTGTCCAAAGGCAATATTCAACTGTGCTAATCAAAATATAACAGTATAACTTAAAAATCCATTCAATTGTTACTATTACTAAGATTATTACTTTTTAAAGCAGAGGTCTAATTTTGCATTAATTTTAGTCATTTTGTTTTGCAAAAGTATAAACAAGGAGGTGCAATATACTTGTAATGATTAAAAACAGTTCTTGCCTTTTTCAAGCTTCCCATAAATATTTTCTCACATATTTGTTAATATATGTTTAACTTAGATATCTACTTGCTGAAAGGTTAGTACTAAAATTTTAAACCACAGAGTGAGAAAATATAAATCCTAATTTAAATAACTTTAGTGAATAGGGTAAAATTTTCTTATATTAAGAAAAATGTAGATAACTGACAATAATATATCTAATTTCATATCTGCTAAACATATATTTAAATGTTTAGAATATTATTTATAGAAATAATATATTGCTAAAATATATTATCCAGTAATCTAAACCAATAAACAAACTATGTTTTAGTCATATTTGTTACAAAATAAATGCATAATTTACCAAATTATTTATAAAATAATATTAACAATCTAGATAAAAAGAATAATACAGAAAACAATAGAATATAGTTAGTATGGGGGAATTCCTCAATATACTGGTTAAAATTGCTTCAAATGAGAAATACTAAATTAATATCAAGAAAAGTCTGTAAAATAAGATTATTAAAATTATATAAAGCTCTGTCTTAAAAAATTAATGAGAATTTAATCTGTCAACATACTTTTGAGGTGACTCCCTCTGTCTTCTTGAACAAATATATATATATATATATATTCTCGGCCTTTTGGCTAAGATCAAGTATAGTATATATACACATATATATACATAATATATATATACATATATTAAACTAGTGAGTAATTTAAATAAAATAATGAAATTAAAATCACTTGTTAACAGAATTTTTATCTAGATGTTATTTAGATGGTAGGTTAGAATAATCTACATATTTGTCACACATATTGCAACACTCTCTCAATAATAATGATAATACAATTGTTCTATTGGTAATGATAATGCAATTTCATAGAAGTGCTCACAAAATAAGTGCGAATATTGTATTTTTGGAGAAGGAAATGGCAACCGACTCCAGTATTCTTGCCTGGAGAAGTCCATGGACAGAGGACCCTGGCAAGCTTCAGTCCTTGGGGTTACAAAGAATTGGACATGATTTACTGACTATCACTACTGTATTATTAGAATTGCTGTCATAGTTAGTTGATGAATTGAACCCCATAAGATCTAGATGAATTATTTAAGGTCAAATGTTCTTTCTTATGCATTTTTAGTGTATTTGTTTAAATGCAATGTCCACGATTTAACATTTTTATCAGAATAGAAATATAGCCTTATATTTTGGAATTCTTTTAATAGTTTGCACTTAGGTGCATATATATTATCTAGATAATGCAATGTAAGTTTAAAAATATGGCAAAGAGAGGTACATTGAAAATATTTATTTTATGAAGTTTATTGTTTTCTATTTATTCATCAGTATTAACGGTATCAAATGGCATACATCAAGGTAGCCTAAGGCAATTTGTCCATATATTCAACTATTTAAAATAATTAGTATCAAAAATTAAATTAAAATTCTTTTTTCATTAAAATTTCAAAAAAAATAAATAGAAAAATTGAGGAAAAATTCAACATCAAATTTAATGAATTTTCAGAAATAAACTAATAGCACATCAATAGGACACAAATAATCAGATATCTAGTTCATGTAACTTAGAATTATTATTTATAAGTAAATAATAAGGAATATTTAAAAATGCATTAGTCTTTGAATATATTGGGCCTTAGAAATAATATCAGTATGTCATAAATTAAAGAACTTTTAATAAATTTAAAATAAAGATATCACTATGAATTTCCTAGTCGAAAAAGACAGTGTATACCAAAAACAACCTGACTTTCTTTCAATTTTGACAGAAAAGCATATCTCATTTCAGAGCTTAGGTACATACTCCTAAGTCAAAATTGATTCCCAATTAGCTCAGTAGTGAGTCAATAAAATGGGGTATTTTTCAACCTTATTAGAAGCTTTATTTTTGAACTATTTACATTTGCTTTACTTGTCAAAAGATGACTTAACATAGCATTATAACTCTCACCAAGAAAATTACCCAAACTTCCTTAAAAATGTGGATTCTTCTCTAGTTGTAGAGTATTTTAAAATCTATATACCAGACCATCATTCTAAATATATGAATTCATATTTCTGATAAAGACAGATTACTATACCTATGTGCAGGTATTTTTCGGTTCCCAACAATCAGGATAACATCACAGAGTTGCTGTTGCTTCAAATAACTTTCCATTTTTCTGAATGTTTGCTCAGCATGGTGCACAGCCTGATAGAATTCTTCAGAGCTACCAGAATCCATATCACTCTGAGGTGTCAGCAAATGGTTAGTTTCTGAGAGTCTGCAAACCACACACAAAAAGCATAAAAGATGGGGTTTATAAAGTGCCACCAATTGTTCAGAACTACATAAAAGTTTTAGTTTTAAATTTAAGCTTCTCTTTTTATGTCCATTATTATTAATATGTCAGAAAAATCCATTTGGGGTTAAATGATTTGTTTTAGGAAGCAATAAATGAATTGTAAATTTTTTTCACCTTAAAGAAATTTAAAAGATAGGTTATCTGTATTTATTAGGAGATAATAAACTTGACAACAGTGAGAAATGGTAAATTACAAACATAACCTCCCTAAAATGAATTACTAGTTAAATGTTAATTTAATCAATTTGACATTGAGTTTGACCATTTAAGTATATGTTTCTAAATTACTATTCTTGTGAGGTTTTAGTAAATGTATTATATAACTAGGTGATTTTTACTGTGAGAAATTATAAAATGTCATTTGGAAAAAGACTGACAAAAATTTGAAAGCAGATTGTTGATTCATATTCTGTACCCAACTGATTAAACAAAAACATACATATATAATTATGTAAAAAACTCAGCTCAGTTTGTCAGTCATGTATGACTCTTTGCGATCCCATGGACCACAGCAAACCAGGCCTCCCTGTCTATCCTCCACATCACGGAGTTTACCCAAACTCTGTTGTGCCATCCAACCACCTCATCCTCTGTCATCCCCTTCTCCTGCCCTCAATCTTTCCCAGCATCAGAGTCCGTTCAAATGAGTCAGCTTTTCGCATCAGGTGGCCAAAATATTGGAGTTTCAGCTTCAACATCAGTCCTTCCAATGAACACCCAGGACTGATCTCCTTTAGGATAGATTTGTTGGATCTCCTTGCAGTTCATGGGACTCTCAAGAGTTTTCTCCAACACCACAGTTCAAAAGCATCAATTCTTCATTGTCCAGCTTTCTTTACAGTCCAACTCTCACATCCATATATGACTACTGGAAAAACCATAGCCTTGACTAGACAGACCTATGTTGGCAAAATAATATTTCTGCTTTTTAATATGCTATGTAGGTTGGTTATAACTTTCCTTCCAAGGAGTAAGCATCTTTTAATTTCATGGCTGCAGTCACCATCTGCAGTGATTTTGGAGCCCCCAAAAATAAAGTCAGGCACTGTTTCCACTGTTTCCCCATCTATTTGCCATGAAGTGATGGGACTGGATGCCATGATCTTAGTTTTCTGAATGTTGCACTTTAAGCTAACTTTTTCACTCTCCTCTTTCACTTTTTTCAAGAGGCTCTTTAGTTCTTCTTCACTTTCTGCCATAAGGGTGATGTCATGTTCATATTTGAGGTTATTAATATTTCTCCCAGCAATCTTGATTCCAGCTTGTACTAAACTGAGCTTTAAGATTTCATAAAATCCATGATACTTGATTTTGGCTCTTATACCTAATAATATTATAGTCTGTTTCACAAAAAGTATATTAAGATACTATATTTTATATATAGAACACTCTCAATATACGTGCATGATAGGACCAGCAGACTCAATTATATTCTCTGAAAATAAATCCTTAAAACAATTTAAAAATGAAAGTGTATTAGATGCATAACATTAATAAGGGAATAAATGATGTATTTCAAGATAGAAAGTGACATGGAGTATTTTACTTCCAGTTACAATGCAATAAATTGTTGCTAATAAAACCCCTCACCAGGAACACCAGAAAAAAGTTACATAAAATATCCAAATTACTACTGGAATATACCTATAGCTTCTAAGGCAGCTAGAATCTGAAAGAATAAGAACCTAGAATAAAGGTAAACTCATGAAAGTAAGCTCAAAATTACACACAACTTTTTCTTTCCTCCTCAAGGTTTCTACCAACTATAAGCAGTATCAAGTAGGAGTCTGAGAACATAAAAAGCTAATAATGTGGCAACTAAGCAGAACTTCAATTTAAGTCTGAATTTGGCAATAAGGAGTTCATGATCTGAGTCACAGTCAGCTCCTGGTCTTGTTTTTGCTGACTGTATAGAACTTCTCCATATTTGGCTGCAAAGAATATAATCAATCTGATTTCAGTGTCAACCATCTGGTGATGTCCATGTGTAGAGTCTTCTCTTGTGTTGTTGGAAGAGGTTGTTTGCTATGACCAGTGTGTTCTCTTGGCAAAACTCTATTAGCCTTTGCCCTGCTTTATTCTGTACTCCAAGGCCAAACTGGCCTGTTACTCCAGGTGTTTCTTGACTTCCTACTTTTGCTTTCCAGTTTCCTATAATGAAAATGACATCTTTTTGGGGGTGTTAGTTCTAAAAGATCTTGTAGGTCTTCATAGAACCGTTCAGCTTCTTCAACATTAATGGTTGGGGCATAGGCTTGGATCATCGTGATATTGAATGGTTTGCTTTGGAAACAAACAGAGATCATTCTGTCATTTTTGAGATTGCATCCAAGTACTGCATTTCAGACTCTTTTGTTGACCATGAAGGCTACCCCATTCTTTCTAAGGGTTTCCTGCCCACAGTAGTAGATATAATGGTCATTTGAGTTCAATTCACCCATTCCAGTCCATTTTACTTCGCTGATTCCTAGAATGTTGACATTCACTCTTGCCATGTCCTGTTTGACCGCTTCCAATTTGCCTTGATTCAGGGACCTAATATTCCAGGTTCCTATGCAATATTGCTCTTTACAGCATCAGACATTGCTTCTATCACCAGTCCCATCCACAACTGGGTATTGTTTTTGCTTTGGCTCCATCCCTTCATTCTTTCTGGAGTTATTTCTCCACTGATCTCCATTAGCATATTGGGCAACTACTGACCTGGGGTGTTCCTCTTTCAGTATCCTATCATTTAGCCTTTCATACTGTTCATGGGGTTCTCAAGGCAAGAATACTAAAGTGGTTTGCCATTCCCTTCTCCAGTGGACCACATTCTGTCCTTATTACCAAATTCAGACTTAAATTGAAGAAAGTAGGGAAACCCACTAGACCATTCAGGTATGACCTAAATAAAATCCCTTATGACTTTACAGTGGAAATGAGAAATAGATTTAAGGGACTACATCTGATAGAGTGGTTGATGAACTATGGATGGAGGTTTGTGACATTATACAGGAGACAGGGATCAAGACCATCCTCATGGGAAAGAAATGCAAAAAAGGCAAAATGGTTGTCTGAGGAGGCCTTACAAATAGCTGTGAAAAGAAGAGAAACAAAAAGCCAAGGAGAAAAGGAAAGATATTCCCATTTGAATGCAGAATTCCAAAGAATAGCAAGGAGAGATAAGAAAGCCTTCCTCAGTGATCAGTGCAAACAAATAGAGGAAAACAACAGATTGGGAAAGACTAGAGATCTCTTCAAGAAAACTGGAGATACCAAGGGAACATTTCATGCAAAGATGGGCTCAATAAAAAACAGAAATGGTTGGGACCTAACAGAAGCAGAAGATATTCAGAAGAGGTGGCAAGAATACACAGAACTATACAAAAAATATCTTCATGACCCAGACAACCACGATGTTATGATCACTTACCTAGAGCCGGACATCCTACAAGGCAAAGTCAAGGGCCCTTAGGAAGCACCACTACAAACAAGCTAGTGGAGGTGGTGGAATCCCAGTTGAGCTATTTCAAATCCTGAAAGATGATGCTGTGAAACTGCTGCACTCAATATGCCACTAAATATGGAAAACTCAGCAGTGGCCACAGGACTGGAACAGGTCAATTTTCATTCCAATCCCAAAGAAAAGCAATACCAAAGAATGCTCAAACTACTGCACGATTGCACTCATCTCACACGCTAGTAAAGTAATGCTCAAAATTCTCCAAGCAAGGATTCAACAATATGTGAACTGTCAACTTCCAGATGTTCAAGCTGGTTTTAGGAAAGGCAGAGGAACCAGAGGTCAAATTGCCGACATCTGCTGGATCATCGAAAAAGCAAGAGAGTTCCAGAAAAACATCTATTTCTGCTTTATTGACCATGCTAAAGCTTTAGACTGTGTGAATCATAATAAACTGTGGAAAATTCTGAAAGACATGGGAATACCAGACCATGTGACCTGCCTTTTGAGAAACCTATATGGAAATCAGGAAGCAACAGTTAGAACTGGACATGGAACAACAGACTGGTTCCAAATAGGAAAAGGAGTATGTCAAGGTTGTATATTGTCACCCTGCCTATTGAACTTATATGCAGAGTACATCATGAGAAATGCTGGGCTGGAAGAAGCACAAGCTGGAATCAAGATAACTGGGAGAACTATCAATAACCTTAGATGTGCAGATGACACCACCCTTATGGCAAAAAGTGAAGAGAAACTAAAAAGCCTCTTGAAAGTGAAAGAGGAGAGTGAAAACATTGACTTAAAGCTCAACATTCAGAAAATGAAGATCATGGCATCTGGTCCCATCACTTCATGGCAAATAGATGGGGAAACAGTGGCTGACTTTATTTTTTGGGGCTCCAAAATCACTGCAGATGGTGACTGCAGCCATGAAATTAAAAGACACTTACTCCTTGGAAGGAAAGTTATAAACAACCTACATAGCTTATTAAAAAGCAGAGACATTGCCAACAAAGGTCCGTCTGGTCAAGACTATGTTTTTTCCAGTGCTCATGTATGGATGTGAGAGTTGGACTGTGAAGAAAGCTGAGCGCTGAAAAATTGGTGCTTTTGAACTGTGGTGTTGCAGACAACTCTTGAGAGTCCCTTGGACTGCAACGAGATCCAACCGGTCCATCCTAGAGGAGATCAGTCCTGGGTGTTCACTGATGCTGAAGCTGAAACTCCAATACTTTGGCCACCTGATGCGAAGGGTTGACTCATTGGAAAAGACTCTGATGCTGGGAGGGATTGGGGGCAGGAGGAGAAGGGGAGGACAGAGGATGAGATGGCTGGATGGCGTCTCAACATTACCAAGTCGATGGACATGAGTTTGAGTAAACTCTGGGAGTTGGTGATGGACAGAGAGGCCTGGCATGCTGCAGTTCATGGGGTTTCAAAGAGTCGGACACAACTGAGCAACTGAACTGAACTGAAGCAGAATTCTGGTGGTACCCCGTGTCTTGGTGGAAGAATGGATATTGGCCTCAAAGACAGTCAGAACTTGAGGGCAAATGTGGGACCATAGGCAGGGAAGTTCAGGTCTGGCCACTATTGTGTGCCACTTTTCCCTTAGTGGTTATTTGCCGATTCCTAAAAGTGCTAGGTGAGTCAGAAATAGTTATAGTACATTTAGAAGTTAAACAGAGCTTGAAAGATAACAATTTGAATTTAAGGGCAAACAAAAACAGGGAACTCTGGCAAATAAATGATTTTCTACTGAATTTCTGAAGAACTATATCCTAGAAGTCATAGAAACTGGAAATAGGCAAGATAATACAAAGGCTGAAACCTAGATTTGAATCAATGAAATATCCAATTGAATTAAGGTGATTTTCTAATGTAACAAACAGTCAAAATAAATTCTCATTAGAAAGAGATAACCTTATTTAGATTCTCTGATTTCTTGTGTATGTACATACAGCACTTGACATTAAATAAAAATAGCAAGCTTATAAAGAAGTTACAAGGAGAAAAACAAACATTAGAAACAGTCCACCAAGTACTACAGATACCGTTAGATGGATGAGTCACATCTTGGTATTTAGTAGATGTGAAAATAATTATCATTAATATTGATATTCTTTAATATAGCAGCGATTTGAAAACATAAGTAGAAAATATTTAAACTAAAATAAAAAGACTGTCATCAGAGAATGGAAAAAGAGATTATGTCCTCCAGGTGTTTTAATGAGGCAAATATAACATTGATACAAAACCTGGAAGGGATGATACAGGGAAGGAAAATTAATAGTCATTGTCTCTCTTAAAGATATTTGTATAAATTGTAAGAAAATATTAGCAACCAAATATAGAAAAGTATGTGAAAAGAGAAATGAATACAAAAAATAAAAGTATCAAATATAAGGTTGGTAATGCATCAAAACTGTTGGACTTAAAGGAAAACTTTTAATTATATAAACCACTTTATTCATTCATACAGCAAATGTCAAATTTTGTTGAATCCTCTTCACCTTGAGATTAACAACAAAATCTACTAGTACTACTTCTATAATTAGCCTCCAACTAATAAAAATAAATGAAAAAAAGAAAAAGAAAAAGAAAACATTTTTCTCTAGGGCCTTGCCAGTGTAATGTAAGCAAAAAAACATAAAAACAAACAAACAAAAAAAACAACAACAACAGTAGAGTTAAATAAGAAAAAAAAAATATTTGGTATTATTTCCAGAAGATATTTTTGTATTCATCAAACACCCAAAAGAATATACAGACAATTTTATGAATATAAATCCATTAAAATTATGTGTATTCTCTGTTACCTATAATATTTTCCTTTGTAACATGGTTATTTTCATCAGAATTTGGATGTTTTCCTTTAAATATTTAAAATATTTAATAGCAATAATAAACATTTTAAATAGTTAATAGAAAAATTACTATAGTATTTGTCTTCCTTTCACAAATTTACAAATTGCAACCACAGAATATGGTATTTTCCAGCATATATTTTAAAAATTCAGGCTTAGGCATATGCAACAAGAATAACAGAATTATTTCAGACTTAACACACTGAACAGAAAAGTCACAAAATTCCCTGAAGGATACATTTTTGAATCAAAACTGAGCATAATATTATTGACTCTCATTTAACTAAGGAGAATAGAGTCAGAACTCTAAGCTGCCAATTAGATCAAGAATGCCCCTTTAAGATCTTGATATTTCTGGTCTGGTACCAGACTGCATGAATAATGTCTAAAAGTCAAGATATTAGAGACAGCACTGAAAAATGGCTCCAGATAGGTTTCCAGGAGTTTTGAGATAAATTCAGGTCCTTATGTTAACTTTCTACAAGTTAAATAATGTACTTAGGGCAGAAAGTTTTACACCTCATTAAGAATTTCATAGCTTGGGAAATGTTATTGGGAAAATGATCTAGTATATTTTATTTTCAAGTCACTCAAGTTGTGATGGATGCAATATTAGAGGAGATAGGGAAAAATACAGCTTATTTTACTTTTGGTTTTAGAGCTTGGTGAGACCATAGACATAAAATGAAACAGGGCATACATAGAATTTGACAAGATCTAGGCAAAGTCAAAAAGCTAATTACTGTCAAGGTAGTCTTTTTCTTACATAACCTAGGTACATTAGCAAATGATTATGACAGGGACTTGAGCCTTTTCTAAAGAATTTGAAAATACTTTGAGAATAAGTCTTAAAAGAACAGAGTTAGAAACTAGCCTCAAAAATTATTTTTTCAGAGTTCATATTCATTCCTAGATTTCTTTCCTAAAATTTCCAATGCTTTGTTTTTTCATGTTATATATGAAAACAAGTCACTTTTCTTGAAGAGTAGTTGAATCGTGGGAGAAACAGTTATGTTGATTTGATGCTATTTTCTCCTTATAAAGTCACTGTCACAGTGCTTACACATTTACTCTTAAATATTTTCCTGGTCTCAGACTTGAGTAATGCTTGTTGTTCCTAAATTTTGGCTCAAGATATAAAAAGCAGTTTCAGGATGCTTATGAATTTTAAGCTAAAGTTCATTGTATAATGAAGACATTATATACCTAGGCTTATTGTTTTAATAAATGCAATCTTAAAATTTTAAGATATAGATGTCATATCTTTACAATGTTTTCTATATCTAAAATGCCAGAAAAATCCAGAAAAATCTGACATGGAATTATTGAATTTTATGTCTTCAAACTAAATAAACTTTATAGTCTCTTTCTAATCCGAGAGTCTAACAGCTGTTGTGATATGACATAGTAATTTTTATTCTTATTGTGACCCAATAATATAAAGCCTCTAGCATATGGGATCTAGTTCCCTGACCAGGGATCAAATCTGGGCCTGCTGCATTGGGGGAGCAGTCTTAGCCTCAGAACCACCAGGGAAGTCCCTAAAGCTTCTAGTTTTAAGAAACACAATTTTAAAATCTAATATGACTTCTTCCCATTAAAATTTAAACATATTATGATTTCCTGAACCTAAAGTATTAAAACAATAAAAAGAAGAAAAATTATTTTTGACCTTTTGAAAAGAACTATGTCACTCAACAGTGGTGGCTACAGGACTGGAAAAGGTGTTTTCATTCCAATCCCAAAGAAGGGCAATGCCAAAGAATATTCAAACTACCACACAATTGCACTCATTTCACATGCTAAGAAAATAATACTCAAAATTCTCCAAGATAGGCTTTAACAGTACCTGAACTGAAAACTTCCAGATGCGCATGCTGGATTTAGAAAAGGCAGAGGAACTGGAGATAAAATTGCCAATGTCTGTTGGATCATAGAAAAAACAAGGGAATTCCAGAAAGAAAAAAAGAAAAAAAAAAAAAAAAAAACTACCTCTGCTTCATAGACTACACTAAAGCCTTTGACTCTCTCTCTCTCTCTCTCTCTCTCTCTCTCTCTGTGTGTGTTTGTGTTAGTTGTTCAGTCGCTTCCAAATCTTTGAGATCCCATGGACTGTAGCCCACCAATTTCCTCTGTCCATGGGATTCTCCAGGCAAGGATACTAAAATGGGTTGCCATTTCCTCCTCCAGTTTGACTTTGTGGACCACAAGAAATTGGAAAATTCTTAAAGAAATGGGAATATCAGACCACCTTACTACCTGCCTCCTGAGAAACCTGTGTGTAGGTCAAGAAGCAAGAGTTAGAACCAGACATGGAAAAATAAACTGGCTCAAAATGCAAAGAGTATGTCAAGGCTGTACATTGTCACCATGCTTATTTAACTTATGTGCAGAGTACATCAGCAAAATGCTAGGCTGGATGAAGCACAAGATGAAAGTGAGATTGCCACGAGAAATATCAATAATCTCAGATATGTAGATGACACCACCCTTATGGCAGAAAGTGAAGAGGAACTAAAGAGCCTCTTGATGAAAGTGAAACAGCATAGTGTAAAAGCTGGCTTAAAACTCAACATGCAAAAGACTAAGATCATGGCATCTGGTCCCATCACCTCATGGCATAAAATTGATCTAGCCACAACAGGGAGTTTTTGAAATGCCAAAACTGGTCTTTTGTGTGTATAATTAGTAGTTAAAAGGTATGAAACTAAGCAAATAGAGAGGGAAGTCTTTTTCCATTGATATACTGAAGTCTCCCAATGAACTCATGAAACCCAAAAGATCTGTGAATTAAAAATTATTTCACTTTCAGATACTGTTTCTAAGTTCCTTCCTACAAATAAAAATCTGTGCCTTATTCCCTGCATTTGATCCCTGGAATGGGAAGATCACCTGGTGAAGGAAATGGCAACCCACTTCAGTATTCTTGCCTGGGAAATCCCATGGACAGAGGATGCTGGCAGGCTATAGTCCATGGGGTTGTAAAAGAGTCAGATATGACTTAGTGATTAAACAACAACAAATACTCTAAACATATGTCAAGAGGCTTCTTCCACCTCTCCTCCTCCTTCAGCAATTTACTCAGAACTTGCTAAGCTGCCATTTTGTCTTTTTTTTTTTTTTGTCTCTGCCACATAACATGTGAGCTCTTAGTTCCCCAACCAGGGATAAAACCTGTTCTACCTGTAGTAGAAGCATGGAACTCTAACCACTTGACTACCAGGGAATTCCCAATGCCACTGTATCTTTCTGACTCTCCTGTTCCTTTTCCAAGATCTTCCTACACAGTAGTCTTCCCATACAAGCTTTTCCCTTTGTCACTACTTCCAGCCATGCTGATATCCACTATCTGGTAGAATACAGGCCTTTGTCCCCAGCAGAATTATGTGCCCAATGCTGTGCTTTTGAGACTGTAACTTTGTGATATACACCTATGATCCAGAATTCTCTGACTTGTATCAACTAATGAAAATCTTAGATAAAACCAAGTCAGACAATGGCAAACTACTGCTGTCTGGCTTCACCCATTAGATGATATCCATAGAAAGGACATCAGTGTTGCGGGACCAACCTTAGTGAGGAAATTCCTTGTGTTTTTCTCATTCCATTGACTGAAGGAAAATTCAGTCTCTACACAAAGACCTGATGAAATTGTTCATAGTTATTACTCATGCCCTCAGAAAATATTCTGGGAAAACTCTGCCATCTCCTGTGGCAAAATCCTCTTTAACTCAATGAAATCATCTTTAATTCAATTTTTGTTGGGGAATTAATGAGAAAATCTATTGCTGATGAAATGGCACAATTAACTTGGAAAACAATGGACGCTCATGATCTGGTCAACTTGACTAATCAGCTATCTATAACAATCACTACACAGAAAAACTTAAGACCATGAATATCATGGATTTGCAGCTTCAGCAAATGGAAAGACAAATTCTCAAGGGCCCTTCCAGGGTCCAGGTCCCTACCACTATTATCAGCTGCCTGGCCATTTGAAGAATTACCCAAAGTTAAAAAGAAGCCCCTATAAGTGCCCAAAACTCCTGTTCTGATTGGTTTAATGAACTTTCTGAGAAATTTGACAGATATTCCCCTTTCCTAGATACTCACAAATAAGCATGATCTGAGGCGAGTGTTGGGGTGATCTCAATATTTCACTAACACTGTGGGGGAGAATTGGACCTTTTTATAGAATCCAAGACTATTACTGCTCTTGTAGACACAAGAACAAATGTCTGTCTTGACCCCGCCAGCCTCAGGATCACCCTTTCTCAGAGCACAAGAAAGGCACAAATGGTGGGACTTTCCAACACAGATACCAAGCTAAATAAATTGGGTCCCTTGTTTTTTAGATAGGGTCTTTTCTAGGAACTCACCAGTTTCTTCTTTTTCCTTCTCTAATTTTTGGTCTGAAACCTCCTGCAATTATTACAAGCAATTTTTTTTCCTTTTCCCCACAAAGGGGAAATACATCTATACATTCTTGACCCCTCCAGATCTGATCCTAACTCCAGTCCTAATGTTAAGAGTCCCCTTCCTTGCTGCTGTTTTGTCAATTCCCAGTCACAAAGATATGCTAGATTCTGTTCCTCCTAACTTATGGACTACTTCTTTAAATGACATAGGACATATTCATTCAGCCTCATCAATTAAGATTCAGGGTAGACTCTAATGCTGGGAAAGACTGAGGGCAGAAGGAGAAAGGGATGACAGAGGATGAGATGGTTGGATAGCACTGACTCAATTGGACCTGAGTTTAAGCAAACTCCAGCAGACAGTGAAGGACACATAAGCCTGGTGTGCTGTAGTCCATGGGGTTGCAAAGAGTCAGACAAGTCTTAGTGACTGAAGAACAGCAGACCCTAGTAAACCTTTGCTTCCCTTAAGGCAAAACCTTCTCATACCTGAAACCCTAGGAAAAAATCGTGTCCCATTGCCAAGGGATACCCCTAAAGGGGCCTCATAATCCCATGAACAAGTCCCTGTAACACAACAGTCCTTCCCATACACAAACTTCATAATGCAGGCAGCCATTTCATTCAAGATCTTTGAGCCATAAACCATACAGTAATACCACATCTCTCTGTGGTCCCCATCCCTCATACTATTCTCAAGTTAATCCTTCCAAACATGTAGATTTTGTATGTGTTTTTGCTCAATCATGTCTGACTCTTCACGACCCCAGAGACTGTAGCTCTCCAGGCTCCTTAGTCCATGGAATTCTCCAAGAATACTGAAGTGGGTTGCCATGCCCTCCTAAAGGGGATCTTCTCAACCCAGGGATCAAACCCTGGTCTACCACATTGCAGGCAGATTCTTTACCATTTAAGCCACCAAGGAAGCCCACAGCTTTTTACAGTTAGAGATTTATGTAGTACTTTCTTCAGCATTTCTATACATACAGATAGTCAGTACCTGTTTGCCTTTATGTGGGTAAGATGTCAATTTACTTTGTGTCTTAGAGCTTCATGGAAAGCCCCACTTATTTTTCACAGATATTGGACTAAGACTTGGCCAATGTATATTTTGCACATGACCACTTTATGCCAATATGTTGATAAACGTTTGCTATGTTCTCCCATTGAGGAAGCAAGCCTCAGGGACAACCTACACTTCCTCACTCACTAGCACACTAAGGGCATAAGGTCTTAAGGGATAAGCTCCAATTTGCCCAAACTCAAGTAAGATACTGGGCTTTGTTAGGGGCCAAAGAGCTGCCCTGTAGTCACTCAAGAAACCATACTGAGGATACTGATAACAAATATTTGGGGAAAACAATACTTTTGGAGACCTCCTTCATAGGCAGCCAAAACATATCAGAGGTGTCAGATCTGACCTAGTTATAACATAGGAAAGCTTATTTATACTCCTCAAGACCACTTTCCTTTGCTTCCAGGTCCCTTTGCTCTGGCAACTGTATTTCATCCAGCTGTCTTCTTCTCAAGGATACAAATATATTCTGGGGATGATTTGCATGAATTCCCAATGCATGGAAGCCTTTTCTTGCAGATGAGTCACTGCCCTGGCAGTGATCAAAATATATTTGGAAAGGATTATTCTTACTGAGGAAATTCCCTAGGAATTACATAGTGTCAAAGGTAGCCATTTCACTGGACAAATTTCAAATGCTGTTTGTGAAATCTGGCATTTCCATTGTGCCTATTAGCCTCAATTTTCTGGTCTAGTAGAAAAACCAATGTCATTATCAAAACTCAATTGGTAAAACTCTCTGAGGCTTTCAATTTTTTTTTTTTTTTTTTTGCCTCAATTCCTATCCATTGCTCTATTAAATGTAAGATCTACACACTTTGGAAAACAAATATTCACCCTTAGAAATAAATGCTAGAAATCCATGATTTTTGGCACAGGGTTAGATGAGCTCCTTCTAGTCAAGGGAGATCATTTATATTATTGTTAAAGTCTCATTAAGCCTGCAAAGAAAAATGAGTACCTGACTGAAAAAATCTTTACACAGTGAGCTCCCAGGAGACCAGATAAAATAACACAATTAACAGCCAGGGGACTATGTTTATTGAAAAAGATAGCTTGCAAAAGATTCCTTACAGCCCAGATGAAAGAGGTCCCATCAGGTACTTTCAAACAAACTTTGTGCTGCTAAACATAAAAGTATTACCTCTTAGAATCCCATTTCCCCTTAAAAAAAAAAAAAAAAAAAAAAGCATCCCTACCTGAGTGGGCCTCTGAAATCCCTGGAGACCTAGAACTTAAACTGACTCTGATGTGAAGCTGATGGTATGTGATGCAGACAACTCCTCCAAGACTCTGGACCAGGCCAGTTGTCAGCATGGTACCTGATTAAATCTGTTTAAATCTCTGTCATTACCTTTGTTCTAATTGCTGTCATCAGGGAATTGCTATATCTTCTTCATTATGTAATAACTGATGCATCAGCTTGCCACTCTTCCTTCTTACCTTCTCACATTCCTTCTTATACACAAAATTTTTAATGAGTGAAAACATTTGTAATGAATTTATGCCTGGAATGAAAGTTTAGAGGACAAGACTATGGTCTTTTGGTCCTTTGATTTTGACTATGAAAGACCAGATATTTATTTTGGGACTCCTCCATGTAGCTATGGCTTTATTAATGTTCTTTGCCTTGCTATTTCCTTCTCCAGTATTATCATTATCTCTCTCAAAATCTGTCCAGACCCTATATGCCTGGGAAATCTGCATTTCCCAAAGTCTAGCCACTGGAGGAAATCTAACAGACAGTTGGATCACATCAACACTCCAGATTACTGAGTGCATACTGGGACCCTCTTGCCTTGGCTATCTTCAATCTTTCTATCATCCCTCTACTATGTCTTATTCAGAGTTCATCTATTGTCCCAAAATATCCTATTAATTAACTGTGCCACAGCTGCATTTTCTTCTTTGTCAGAAGAACCAGATAACACCTAGCAGCCCCCAACAGTTTTCTAGAAATGTTTCTTTCAACAGGAACTGGCAATTACCTGGAAACACTGGATTCAACTTCCAAACACCTACCTTTACCTCACTGTGTAACAATAAAGCATATTGCTATGATAAACCTTTTGTATCTCAACAAAGAAGGCTTCTAGGCAACTCAAGTGTTAACAGACCATGATTTAATTTCACCTTTAACACTTCTTTTCTCTGCACTCCAGGGCTTTCCTGGTGGCTCAGAGGTTAAAGGGTCTGCCTGCAATGCAGGAGATCTGGGTTCGATCCCTGGGTTGGGAAGATCCCCTGGAGAAGGAAATGGCACCCCACTCCAGTATTTTTGTCTAGAGAATCCCATGGACAGAGGAGACTGCTGGGCTACATTAGTCCATGGGGTCGCAAAGAGTCGGACACGACTGAGAGACTTCACTTTCTTTCTTTTTCTTTTCCGTGTGTTCCACCTAGCTGTGTCATTATTTGTAATTGGAAGATTGCCCCCAGGGGATGTCTTCCAGTGGTATATTATTCTGGTTCCCTCCAGAATTTGTGATCTCACTTTGAAATTCTAAGACCCCAAGTAAGCTGTCTTTTTGCCTCTTCATAGTTTGTGATCCTGTCAGTTAGCAACTTCTTGAATTACTCCAGCCATAGCTTTTCCTTTCTACTACCTTTCCCAACCATGTCTTGAAGGTATTGTCTGTACCATTTATCTTAATCCCCGACTCCCTGAATGATCCTCAATCCACTGCAATCCTACTTTTTCAACCACCTATTTAATGAAACTGCTTTTGTCAAGGACATTACTGTCTTTTCTTCTGACATTATTAGTGTTCATTTCTTAAAGGTGGAGAGCTGGCCAACATGCAATTCTGTCCCTGTGCTAAACAATTCAGACCTCAACATCATTTACTTTGCCTCTTCCAAACAAATCTGTTATAAAGAATATATTTTTCCAAACAATATATGGATTAGGCAGAAATAACAGCTCATGGAAAAGGACACAGTTACATCTGAAAGATAAAACTGCGGAAGAGTTTGCCTGCAATGAAGGAGATCTTGGTTCAGTCCCTGAGCTGATAAGATGTCCTGGAGAGGGGAATGGCAATCCACTCCAGTATTCTGACCTGGAGAATTCCATGGACAGAAAATCATGGTGGGATACAATCCATGAGGTCACAAAGAGTCAGACTACACTGCTGAGTAACTAACACAACACTAACTTTAAAAAAGTTAACTCCTCCAAATTACCAATCTCTTTTCCCTTTAAGATGCCTACCTATGTGCCAATCCAAAACTATTACATCATAAATTCTGCACACTGCCAAGCAGCTCCCAGCGTTTATTGCCTCCTTGATTCGAATAACAAATCATGTTATAAGTTCCAATCTGATCTGATACTTCAACTTTTAATACTCTTCAGCTCAATCTTTAATTCTAGGAATACTAACTAATTCTACTTCCTGCTGTGTATTAAATTTCTTTCTTCTAAAGCTTTCACAAACATATTTTGTCTTTACATGAAACTTGAGTAACACATTGAGATTCTCATGAATAACTTTACTCCTTCAGAGATCAGTTTAAATATCAATTCTTTGAGAAAGATATATTTTAATCTTCATAGCTTGTGAGGTTGCAGTTTACCCAGATATGCTAACTACCTAGTATGATTTAAATACATCTCTGGCATATAAATATTTTAGAAGTTCATTAGCTATTTGTGGAATAAATCAGCTACTTTATATTTGTTTGTTTCATAGAATGCAAGAATATATTTTTGGTAAAGGTGTTTATATCTCAAAATCCAACAGAAGTGCCTGGCACACATAAATAGTCTTTAAATGTTTGGGTGAATTGCTATTGCTAAATTTTCAATAGCTCCGAGTTCAGTACAAAAAAAAAAAAAAAAAATTTGCAACAAGTATAACCAGAATATACTTCCATGTATTCTCTCATAGTGCATTTATGTATGCTATGAAAATACTAACGAGTAAACTAAATATAATGTAGTACTTCAAAAAAATGATCTAAACAGGCATTTTGATACATTTATTTCAAACAAGAAACCCTGACAAAGACTAGATCTCAGTATTATTGAACTTCCCAGGTGGCACTAGTGGTAAAGAACATGCCTGCCAATGAAGGAGACATAGAGACACAGGTTTGATCCTTGAGTCAGGAAGATCCCTTGGAAGAGGGCATAGCAATTCACCCCAGTATTCTTGCCTGGAGAATGCCCATAGACAGAGGGGCCTGGTGGGCTACAGTCCACAGCGTTGCACAGACTTGGACATGGCTGAACCAACTGAATGTGCACACATAGCATTTTAATGTCAATGATTAAGAGTAGAACTAAAATGGCAAGATAACTTTGTAAGAAATATTTTATGTTGAGAAATTAGTTAGCTGTGGTCTTGTGAGAATAATTTCAAAAACATTTATAAAACAATATAAAAAATTACTCATGCATAGTTCTTGGGAAGGTCTGTAGTTAGTGAAAGATTATTTCATTTAAATGAAAAAATAGCCATTTCAGATCTGTGAATTTAGTATACATTGAAGAAATGTACATTTGTTTATATTATGTTTTCATTATGATAATTATTTTACCTTAAAAAATACTTTTTTTGTGAAAATGTAAAAGTTTGTTATATTCTTTCTTTGTTGTATTTTTTAAAATATTTTTATAAAGCACATTTATTTCAATTTTAAAATTATAAATATATTATTACAAGTTATTTCAAAGTTCAAAAACTGATCAAGTGTTTTCAGACAGTAAAATGAAATATTGCATATATATTTAACCCCAGAAGTCCTCCACTTAGAGTCAATGTTTTGTTATTTTGAGAAAGAAAAGGGAAAACATTTAAAGAAATTCATCTTTAAAAATCAACTTTGTATTATAATACTAGAATATGAAACATCATATTCATATATTGGCATAGAAAAGTAAATTAATGATAAAAATAAATGTCTGGTTATTTTAAACACACTATTTTTAAAATCTTTCAATTATCCCCAGGAGAGAGGCTCAGATGCAGGAAACGTAATGGATAAAGTTCAAGCACCAGATGCTACTATTTAGAAACAAGAAAAAAATGAATATAGTCATTAATGTGTCTTCTGGATAAACTGTCTTTTATAAGATAATTATAATAGAATTTTAAGTAAGGATTTTTATCAGAAGTGTTGAAACACACACACACACACACAAACACACCACGCACACTGGTAAGATGAAACAATAAAAAGCAATAACACAGGAGTCAGGGAAAAGTGAATGTATATATATGTGTGTGTGTGTGTTTGTGTGTGTGTGTGTGTGTGTGCGCATGCATTCTGAATCTTTCTTTATCTGTAAAATAGAATTACCATTAATAAACTTTCTCATATATGTTTGTGTAAATAAATGTGAATATTTAAATTTGCTTTGTCACTTAGCCTCTTATGCATATTTCCAAAAAAATTCCAAATGTGGAAATGTGACCAAGAGTATTTGTGAAATTGAAAGAGTACTTTTGTGAATTAGATGCATATCAGTGCAGTGCAGTGTGTTGCTTGAAAAATCATACCTACTTTAAACAATAAATAGATATATAAAACAAAAACAAAACAAATAATAAATTTGTGGTTTCCTTGTTTTAAATTTTTAAATGCTTAGCTTATATATATATATATTATATATATATATATATAATATATATATTCTGAAATCAGAAGAAGTAAAATGATATATTTTAAAGAACATTAAATTCAGTATAAGGAAAACTGTGCTTTCAGGCCATGATCTAATGGTTGATGAGTAAATCACATTTAGATTCTGAAAATTCTCAGCACTCAAAGAAGGAAAAAATCCAAGAAGACAATTTAGAGAGAAAGATTCATGCAATATGAAATGGTGTAAAATTCTGAAAGTGCTCTTAATATGAAACACAGTTGTAAATTGACATGAATGATAAAATAGTGCAAATTCTGCCTTGAGAAGATACATCACACACTAAAATTATTACAATAAGATGCTAATTTGTATAGACAGGGACCTGAGAAACACCAAGAGTAAAAGATTCAGAAGGGATCAGATTAAGGTTGACCTGTGTAAAATGAATTTATGTTGTTTCAGAAGATTCAGAAGAGTGGCTGTAACATCAATCATAGGCTAAAGGAAATCTGAGGTAACATAAATCCTAGAATCTGTAATGTCAACATTTCTTACTAATACTATAGAAGAAAGAAATATACTTATGAACATATAATTCTGTACTATTTTATCTTATTTATATCACTCCATTGTGCACATGTGGGCATATGTGCCACTTTACCTTAGCTGTGTCTGACTCTTTGAGACCCTATGGAGCCCACCAGGCTCCTCTGTCCATGGGATTCTCCAGACAAGAATACTGGAGTGGGTTGCCATGCTCTCTTCTAGGGTATCTTCCTGACTCAGGGATTGAATCTGCATATCTTATGCCTCCTACATTGGGAGTCAGGTTCTTTACCACTAACACTACCTGGGAAGCCCAGGTAGCATACTTTGTATGGAATCATATATGGAATGATACACGAGATCTATTATGGCCGACTTATTTAACCATAACTATTGGATGTCCTAGTGAATATTCTTTCACCATCAAGAAATTTACTGGCACAGAGATGAATAACATATTTTTAAAGCTCTCTGGAATGGAAACTATAGATCCTGATGATACAAACTGTAGTCAATGACAGTATCTATGCGATGATAACACAGCTAAAGGAAGGTGGAATCAGAGCCACTTTGCAGGATGTATTCTTCAAAGACTCAAGAGAGCACAAACTAAGATTTTAAGCTGTGCTAATTTGACTGACAGAACAGGAAGAGAAGGAACCCCCTGGTAAATTCTGCAAGTTTAGTGACATGGATCTCAAAAATATGGAGAGAAATGTTCTTAAAACATAGATTTCTCACTCAGTCACCTCCAGATATCTGTCTTAAGTTACAAAATCAAGCATTTGGACCAAATCAGTCTAAAAAATTGTTACAGCTGACTCAGATGGTATATTATGATAGAGAATATAAGGAGGAAAATAGGAGGAAAAAAGAACCAGGCAACCAATAATGGCAGTTAGATCTGCTCTGAAAAAGCCTGAGGAAAAACGCCCAGAGGAACCGAGGTGAAAAGGGATGGACTTCTTATTACTGTGGGAAGGCAGGGCATCTCAAGTGGGATTGCCCTCAAGCATCTAAGCCAACCCCAGCTCAATATCCAGTCTGTAAAGGACCATACTAGAGAAGAGACTGCCCTCCAAGATGTAGGCCCCAGGGGTTGGACTCTCAAGACAATCCAGATGGAAGATGCCTGGGGGTCCCTATACAAGCTCACATCCTAATTACACCTGAGGAATCCTGGGTATTAATAACTGTGGTGGTGGGACAGGGGTGGGGGAGGGTAGAGGGGTGGGGGGATGGGGAGTGGCCAATCAGTTGATTTTCTTTTGGATGGGTCCTGGGTTTTCTCTGTGCTCACTGGTGCTCCTGGCCCACTTTCCTCCCAATCCACTACTGTAATGGGGCTGTCTGGATGAGTCAAATGCTATTATGTCAGTCATCTTTTAAGTGGCAACAGGGACTCTGTGCTATTTTGTTATGAGTTTCTAATCATGCCAGAGACTCCCTCACCCCTTCTGGGGGGGAATATACTGAACAAGATCCAGGCCTCTGATTTCACGAATATGGAACCCACTATTTTTAATTTCACAAAATGTAAATCCTACACTGTGGGCTGATAAAAACTGGGTTGAACACAAAATGCTGTTTCTTATCAAGCTCAAAGACCCTCACCTATTTCCACATCAAAGCAGTATCCATTAAAGCCCGAGGTTAAGGAATGGTTGAAACCATCATTGAATATTTAAAGGAACAAGAACTATTAATTCCCTGTAAGAGTCCATACACACTCCTATATTGGGTGTAAAAAACGTCAATAGATAAAGGGAGACTAATTCAAGATATATGAATAATAAGTGCATAATCTTTATAATTTATTGTCTGAAATTCCTGAATGAGACATATATTTTTCATTCATTGACATGAAGGATACTTTCTAGAGTTAAACCTGTACTAAATCATCCTCTGCCTATGGCATGAAGACAGCTGAGAGGCTTCTTGGACATTACAGGCTATTGCCCCTTTGGGTTCCGGGTTATGCGAATTGCATGGCTTTTTATATAAACTTACAACTGAGACTTAGCAAACTGGCTGGGTCCCCAGAGACTCAAAAGGCTTTTAGGGCTCTTCAAACTGCTACCCTGCAGGCTCCAACTTTGAGCTTGCCCACAGGATCAGAGTTTAGCTACTTACTTAAAATAGGCTATGGCCACATTAAGTTCAATCGCTCAGTCATGTCTGACTCTTTGCAACCCCATGAACCACAGCATGCCAGGCCTCCCTGTCCACCACCAACACCTGGAGTCTACCCAAACTCATGTCCATTGAGTTGGTGATGACATCCAACCATCTCTTCCTCTGTCATACCCTTCTCCTCCTTCCCTCAATCTTTCCAAGCATCAGGGTCTTTTCCAATGAGTCAATTCTTCCATCAGGTGGCCAAAGTATTGGAGTTTCAGCTTCAACATCAGTCCTTCCAATGAACATCCAGGACTGATCTCCTTTGGGATGGACTCGTTGGATCTCCTTGTAGTCCAAGGGACTCTCAAGAGTCTTCTCCAACACCACAGTTCAAAAGCATCAATTCTGCGCTCAGCTTTCTTTATAGTCCAACTCTCACATCCGTACATGACCACTGGCAAAACCATAGTCTTGACTAGATGGACCTTTGTTGACAAAGGAATGTCTCTGCTTTTTAATATGCTGTCTAGGATGGTGATAACTTTCCTTCCAAGGAGTAGGCATCTTTTAATTTCAAGGCTGCAATCACCATCTGCAGTGATTTTGGAGCCCAGAAAAATAAAGTCAGCCACTCTTTCCATTGTTTCCCCATCAATTTGCCATGAAGTGATCGGAACAGATGCCATGATCTTAGTTTTCTGAATGTTGAGCTTTAAACCAGTGTTTTCACTCTCCTCTTTCATTTTCATCAAGAGGCTCTTTAGTTCTTCATTCTCTGCCATAAGGGTGGTGTCATCTGAATATCTGAGGTTATTGATATTTCTCCTGGCAATCTTGATTCCAGCTTGCGCTTGCTCCAGCCCAGTGTTTCTCATGATGTACTCTGCATATAAGTTAAATAAGCAGAGTGAGAATATACAGCCTTGATGTACTATTTTTCCTATTTGGAACCAGTCTGTTGTTCCATGTCCAGTTCTAACTGTTGCTTCCTGACCTGTATACAGGTTTTTTAAGAGGTTGGTCAGGTGGTCTGGTATTCCCATCTCTTTCAGAATTTTCCACAGTTTATTGTGATCCACACAGTCAAAGGCTTTGGCATAGTCAATGAAGCAGAAATAGATGTTTTTCTGGAACTCTTGTTTTTTCAATGATCCAGCGTATGTTGGCAATTTGACCCCTGGTTCCTCTGTTTCTTCTCAAACCATCTTGAACATCTGGAAGTTCACGGTTCACGTATTCCTGAAGCCTGGCTTGGAAAATTTTGAGCATTACTTTATTAGCGTGTGAGATGAGTGTAATTGTGCGGTAGTTTGAGCATTCTTTGGCATTGCTTTTCTTTGGGATTGGAGTGAAAACTGACCGTTTCTAGTCCTGTGGCCACTGCTGAGTTTTTCAAATTTGCTGACATATTGAGTGCAGCACTTTCACAGCATCATCTTTCAGGATTTGAAATTGCCCAACTGGAATTTCATCATCTCCACTACCTTTGTCCATAGTGATGCTTCCTAAGGCCCACTTGACTTCACATTCCAGGATGCCTGGCTCTAGGTGAGTGATCACACCATCATGATTATCTGGGTCATGAAGATCTTTTTGTACAGTTCTTCTGTGCATTCTTGCCACGTCTTCTGACTGTGGCTCAGATCATGAACTCCTTATTGCCAAATTCAGACTTAAATTGAAGAAAGTGGGGAAAATCACTAGACCATTTAGGTATGACCTAAATCAAATCCCTTATGACTCTACTGTGGAAGTGAGAAATAGATTTAAGGGACTAGATCTGATAGACAGGGTGCCTGATGAACTATGGACGAAGGTTCGTGACATTGTAGAAGAGACAGGGATTAAGACCATCCCCAAGAAAAAGAAGTGCAAAAAAGCAAAATGGTTGTCTGAGGAGGCCTTACAAATAGCTGTGAAAAGAAGAGAAGACAAAAGTAAAGGAGAAAAGGAAAGATATACCCATTTGATGTACTCAGCATATAAGTTAAATAAGCAGGGTGACAATATAGGACCTTGTCATTGAATGACATATTAAAGGGATTGTAAATTATCTTTTTGTGAGGCATTATTTAGTTTCTTGATAATGTGCAAAACATGTGGCAAATTCAAGACAAACCACCTTTTTTTTTTTTTTCTTAATGAGACATAGACTCGTAAACTTATCAAAATTGTCAAAAGTCAATGTAAGCTGAAGAAAAGTTCTAATTACATTGAAAATCTGTTTAATCTTAATGGCAACCTCTTTACCCTCATCTTTTGTAGTGTCAGACTAGAATAATATTAGCATTTTCATGCTAACTTAGCATGAGAGCATTTGAGGGGAGAAATGATTGTTAGGAATATTTGTAGTAGAGTTGGAATAAGCCTAGTTGAGTATTCACAGCCAAACAGTGAAATTCTGTTGAATTTGATCATATACTTCCCTAAAGTTCAGGTATAATTAAAATTTGGAATAATTTTATTCTTTTGTGAAGGGATTTATTAGGATTGAATATATAAACACTAAATTTCCAAACAAACAATTTTAAAAATGAAACATGCTTGTGGGAATAGACTCCTTAACTGCGTTAAATTCTGTGAGCATATAGGGCTCTATAACTATGATGCAGAAAATATTTTTTCCCTTTATGATCAAGCCCTTTTGGTCCAAAATGTTTAGTCTTACAGTAAAGGTGAGAAAATTAATAGATGACATTTACAATATTTTCCTACACATTTTGACGTTGAGAACAAATATCACCAGTCCGTCACAATGCTCTTCCCTAAAGGCATGGATTTCTTCTAGAGCAGTGCTGCTAAATAAAGGCTGATTATTAGAATCACTGGGAAGCTTTTAAGGTTCCCAGGACTCAGGCTGCACTTTACATTTGTGCTCAACAGCTAAGTCTTTGTGATCCCATGAACTGTAGCCTCCCTGCACCGTGCCCAGGGCTCCTCTGTCCATATGATTCTTCAGGCAAGAATACTGGAATGGGCTGCCATTTCTTCCTCCAGTATAAATGATCTTTTAAGCTGCATCTAAATTTTTTGAAATACTTTTAGCATGAGATCAAAATAAAGATGATCAATTTGAAGAAAATGCCCCCATTTACTTCCTCCCTTTAGAGATTTTTATTACACTTAAAACCAACAAATGATGTGAAAATAAATAAAATGACCTTAATTTGTTTAGCTTTGTTCACCCAAATACATTTATCTTTGAAACAATTTAATTTTTGTTATATGTATTTATTTTTTTAAGGAGAATGACACAAAGGATAACCTCTATTAATATTTTATGGAGCTTGAGCAACACTTTGGAAAGAGTGGTTTTAAGTAATCAGCCATTTAAAAGCCAGGGAGTGAGAAAATTGGATTTATAGATTAGAAAGAGGAGAGATTGCGGACAGGGAGACTATTGTATTAATAATAATCAAGGGAGAATGCTATGCAGATCTGGACCAGACAAGATTTAATACAGGGAGCTTTAAAAGAATAGATATAGATTGAGGAGACATAATGAAAATAAAACCTATCAAACCACCTGAAGGTCAAGGCCTGTATTTGGGTAAACCCATTTCTATGTATTAAAGTGTATCCAAAAGCTTTTATGCCCTGGTACTAGTTTACACATGCTTATTATAACTTTAACCTGGGATCTACTTTTAACACCACTTAATGGCCCATATGTAGTGTATGTGAGAAGTTTTAAACCATTATTCTAAGCAGGAATTTAATACCTAGTGATTGATTAATGGAAATGGAATTCCATAAGTGAGAGGCTGGGAATAGAAAAAGTTTAGAAATGGTGAAACTATTACTTGTATAGATCTGACAGATAGGAAAATGTCAGATGAGAAACTAAATAAAGACTCACATGACAAATGACAATATAAAAACTTTTGACTAATCAATGAAATAACCTCCGATTCCCTGGTGGCTCAGGTGAGGAAGAATCTTCCTGCAATGAAGGAGACCCAGGTTTGATCCTCAGGCCAGGAAGATCCCCTGGAGAAGGAAATATCCACTCACTCCAGTGTTCTTGCCTGGAGAATTCCACGGACAGAGGAGCATGGGAAGGAAATGCTAAGCATCCAAAATTATGCTGCTTTAACTTTTGTCCTGGCCCTTTATGAATCACAGAAAAGCACTTAGAAGGTTACATTTTGGCTGTATAGTAATTGTGGTTTCATTTGAGGATATTAAAATTGATAGCTTTTTATCTTGTCAAGTTCATGCTTTCCTTGTTTTATTATTATCTTGTTGATGATGTAATGCAACTAATAACTAATGTTATCTATTTCAGCATCACATCATTATGTGTGCCAAGACCTTACACGACATATTCAAAATTACCCAATTGCTCTTAAGGAAAAAAATATCTCAGTGATAATAGCTCTGTTAAAATATTATAATTGTTTTCCACTTTTCATTTCTCAGATAATTTTATTGTATGAAATAAAACAAAGTGTTGAGATAAGCAAAATAAAAGTTACTGTACTAGCTAAAACACTGTTAATTAAAAACATTAAATTTGATCATCACTTTGATAATTACATTTATAATTAAAATTACTGCAAATATATTTTACTTTATTACTTTTGCATAGACATATATTCCAGTTATATTCAAGTAAGAAAGAAAAGATAGTGAATGCAATGTCTTAGAAAATAATTTCTTGCTGTGCAGGTTTTTAAAGAGTAATAATGTGATTGCAAAATTCTTTGAAGGTAAGGGGCTTATTTATGCTTTTGGAGAAGTAAATGGCCACCCATTCCATTACTCTTGCCTAGAGAATTCCATGGACAGAGGAGGCTGGTGGGCTGCTGTCCATGGGGTCGCACAGAGTCAGACACGACTGAAGCGAGTTAGCACGCATGCATGCATGCATATATGTTTTAATGTATCTGCAGTGTATCTTCCTGAAGAAGTTACAAAATTCATTACTAAATCTATATATCATATAATGTCTTATGCATATTTTCAATATTTTTGAGAAAATCAATCCAGAGAAATATCCTACATACAGATATATCAAATAGCTGAAGCTAAAAATTCAGTTGAGCTCATTTTTTTCAAACATGGGAAATAAAAGTGTTGATGTCTATGCTATGGAAAAAACTATGTCTATCCATAAGAATAATGGAAAATGCTAACACACGCACTAATACAACTGTACAAAAGTGACTTTAGGAATACATATAAATTAAATTAGATCCTTACTAAACAGACAGGAAATATAAATATTTATTTCTAAAATAAATAGCAAAAATTATTTCATTAATTTAGAATGCAAATTCTAAAGAGAATTAGAGACTTTTCCTGAGCAACAGTAAAAAATACAGAATTGGTTACTGAAGCTAAATTTATTGAAATAAATATCTGTTTGAAATATTCTAAAAAGCAATTCATTTTAGATAAAAGCTGATTAATCTACTGTTAGTCATACGTAACCTTTAAACAAGTTATGTTTTAGTGATCAAAAACAAATGTTTTGATTATTATAATTTGACTAAAGTATTTTACATTTTATATGAAAAATATCTGAAAATAGCAAGGAAATTTATAGAAAAGAATAATGATTAATAGAGCATTGCTTTATTGGCATCAAAATAGTCTCCAAAGGTGTTGCAGTAAAATCAACATAGTATTGACATTTATTAGTAAGAAACAGTAGAAATCCATAAATATATGCCAATATTTACTAAAAGTGAAAGTGTTAGTCCCTCAGTCATTTCTGACTCTTTGTGACCCCATGGACTGTAGCCCACCAGGCTCCTCTGTCCATGGAATTCTCCAGGTAAAAATACAGGAGTGGGTTGCCATTTCCTTCTCCAGGGGAATCTTCACAACCCAGGGATCAAATCTGGGTCTCCTGCATTGCAGGCAGATTCTTTACTATCTGAGCCACTTGGGAAAGTCATTTTTATGATTAAATTCCCATATATACATGATTTCATCATTTTCTCTCTATTCTAGCTTCTCATCTGACTATGACTCAGACTATTTTAATTGCTATAAAAACAGCTTATACAATGTGCATATCACCCTATTCTTTTTCAAAACTTTCTTGGCTAACTATAGATGAACTGGAAAATCAGCTTAATTCTATAGTAAATTATGGTGGAATGTTAGAATTGCCATCAGTACACTGTTAAACTTTCTAAAACACTCAAAGATAAGCATAAATAAGGGTGCATACAGAATAGAGCAGAAATAATAACAGTATGTTGCACTTTCTCTTGTATACATCTATGGCTCTCAAGCTATATGCAATGCAGAATGGTCAACAGATCCATTCATTGTCAACAGAGTTCTCAGGATTTATGATGGTTTTAAAATGAAAGTTGAAAAAGTATTAAATTCGGGAATGGCTAAGGTTTCACAAAATAAATACAGAAGTAAACTAAATTTTTTCATAATTTGAACCCTGATTGTCACTCAGAATTTACCACATGCTGATGTTTCCCACATCAATAATTACAATTTCTCTTGTAGAATTTCATGGTATTAATACTTCTTGGTTCCTGTTTATGGGTATTCCTATCTGTGAAATAACTCATATTTCCATCTCTCTGCCTTATGTATTTGCACATCTTTTGAGTCTTATTTCAAAGCTCATCATTTTCTTAAAGACTCTCCTGAATCTCCAAAAACACTGTGGACCACACCTTGGGCATTTCTACTTGATTACGAACAAATACCTAGTATTGAACTTCAGTTGTTTTGTAAACACATTTAAAAAAAATACAAGTTTTTCAAACATTACTATTTACCTAATTCTGGTTTAAGTTATGCAACATTAAACCTGACTCTCAAATTTTGTTATTATATCAAAATATCATTCTTTTTTTTAACTTCTAATGTAAGCAATATGCTTGTCATAATATCTAGCAGTGGATAGTTTTAGAGATATGTGATGGTGCACAATTAGAATTACTTTTGAGATCAGAAATTATCCATATTCATCTTTACTTTGCCACAGAATTTTAATATGAAAAATTCAGTGGATACCAATAAGTCTTGATAATTCACAACAGTGAGTGATGGGAGCCATTAAAAAAGTCATTACATGTGGATATAATTGATTTAATTCAATTTAATGTTTAACCTTGGAGAATACTAATGCATAAATAAATCTTTATTTATCCAGGTTAATACTGCATTTAAAGTATATGAAAAAATGGACATCTTGAAGATATATAAAGTTTGAAGGGATACTGATGCTTGTTAAGTAACTGAAAATAAAATTTATTATAGTCATAAAATAAAATATCCTTTGGAAATAGCTGATGCAAAGTTTTTTCTAATGTACTTAAATTTAATCCATATCTATACCAACAGTTTTCCATTTTAATCCTCATAAGTTGTCCACAAATAAGACAAATGCCCACAAAATATTACAAAAATGCTTATGTTACTGCATGTTAACTGACACAATGAATTCATCAATAGATTTAAAATATTTATTTTATAGCTAGTACTCATAGAAAATGTTTTATTAAGAAGTTAAAAAATTGAGGAATTTTTCTGTGCTATGATTAAAGATGAATTTATTTTTACCCAAGGAAATTGTATTTAAACATTTAGAGAATGTTTATCAATAAAATATCTGTTACTGAAATTGTGCCATTCTTTTTTTCAGATGTTTCATATATCCCTTCTCCTCTATTTTAACTTTTGGTCCATATCCACCCCACCAATACTATGATTTTTTTTTTTTTAAGTGTCTATTTGTATTTACCAGGAACATTGGAAATTCTGTTATGGCAATAGAAGATTTTAATGCAATTTGAATAAAATTTGATTAAATGAATTTAATTAATTCATTTTAATGTACAATAAAAGTTTTTTAATGTACAAAAGTAATTTCACACTCTTACGGTGTCTTAAATGAGGAGGTAAGAGGTGGAAAACGTCCGTTTTGATTGGTATACCAGGTATTTAGCCCAGTGTCATGAAATCTGTAAGAACTCTATTCCACAAATGTTGAATTAATCTAACCTGAAGAATGTTACATGTTTGCTCTGCTTAATCAGGGAACCCTGAACCTAACCACATTCAGTAATTTCAAGGAACTGTCTTATTGCATATGAAAAAACTCTTTTCTTTTACCATTTGTATGTTTGTAATTCTCCCCTGGAGACAATCACTTTATCTTAAACTCTATTTGCATTAGTTTCTTGAGATAGATGCTTTCTTACCCCTTGCATCAGTACATGCTAAGTCATTTCAGTCAGGTCTGACTCTCTGCGATCTTATGTTTCATAATCTGCCAGGCTTCTCTGTCCACAAGATTCTGTAAGCAAGAACACTGGAGTGGGTTGCCATGCCCTTCCCCAGGAGATTTTCCTGACCTAGGGATCAAACCTGCATCTATTACATCTCCTGCATTGGCAGGCAGGTTCTTTACCACCAGCAGCTACCTGGGAAGCTCCCCGTGTCTGTCATTGATGGGGGAAAAGACTCTCCCTCCCTAGGTCAATTATTTTTCCAGAAGCTGAACTGAATGTGTGTGTGTGTGTGTGTGTGTGTGTGTGTGTGTGTGTGTGTATGTGTGTGATTTTGAAAAAAAGATTAATTGCATTCAAGGTCTGTAGTAGTGAATCTAAACCTTATATATTGAATGAGGAGGTATACTAACCCTTAGACCTTAAGTTCTTTTCTTAAACTTATCCTTTATGCCAAAGAATCAGATTTTCAATTCATGCAAGTTTGAGAGACTGGATAACAGTGTCTCAAGTGAGTGCCCTCACCATTTTTTCTCTTTTCTCACAACAATTCCACAAGGACACTCTGTCTTGTTAGATACTATTTTTTTTCTTTTGAAGTTTCAACATGTCTTGCCCAATTATCCTTCTTTCAAAAGTTAGCAAATGCAAGTTTCTTCTTGTATCTTATCATTATTGATGCCTTTATTGTCATGTATAAGTGAAGATATTCCCTCTCCTCATTTCTTTGCTTCTGGGGAGAGAAGAAAAGATCTGTTTCTTTGACTGAATTATAGAGGGAATTGGGATCACACTTTTTTTTTGTTGGGGTAGGTTTATTGCCATTGTTTTTTGGCTTCCTTCTTCTGTCCCTAAGTCTTTTATTTCTTTATATAACTGGAGACAAAAAAGAAAAAGAAAAAAAAGAGAGAGAGAATAACTATATTCTGAAGTTGACAGTCACCCTAATTTCTATGCTCCACTTACAGTTTTGAGCAAATGTGTTCTGCTAACTTTAACCAGCACAGATGCATTATTTATAATGGGAAAATTAATGCTCTATTATTTTAAAAAGGAGCAAAGATTCTAGAAAAAATGCTGGAGTTAAATCTTGGTGACTGGAGGTAAAATAGTTAAGATAGTATGTGTTGGAAGAAGTGAGGAGGCATAGTGTAATAAATATTTTAAAAAATTCAAATGAGATACATTTTCAGATATCAAAGAATATTTATAAGCTAATGGATTAAAACTTGTCTTAAAGGTTAGATTGTGAAGTTCTACCTTTTATGTATTTACTTTTTAATACAAGGCAACTTCTTAGCTTGCTAAAAGTCCAATATGGTAAAGTATTTACAACTTCTCCCCTTTGTAAAATAAAGTTTGCATCTATTAAACTAATTCTTTGGAGAAGAGACTGGAGCCAACATAAGATTTGCAGTGGATTTGCACATGAGTGTTTTGTTTGGGCTGCTCAAAGTAGTAGTGAGCATATACATAGGCTACTGCTGCTGCTGCTGCTAAGTCGCTTCAGTCGTGTCCGACTCTGTGCGACCCCATAGACAGCAGCCCACCAGGCTCCTCCATCCCTGGGATTCTGCAGGCAAGAACACTGGAGTGGGTTAATAGTGCCTTATTCTCCAATGACAGATAATATTGTCCAGTCATATAAGCATTACTTGAATGCTAACTAATAATGAAAAGATCCACCTGTAGATGACACCTGAGCTAGAGAAACAGGGAAGTGGATAGGCTTCCCACGCTTTCCCTTGTCCAACAAGAGGAGAAACACGTTCTGTGTATTTTAATGATAGTTAGATTTGGTATCTTCTTGCATTTGTGGAAAGCATGATAGCTACAAATCAAAATTAAAATTAAGTCATTAGGGAGGAAGAAAACATAACTTTAAAATAAGGAAACACTTCCTCAGCCAGTTGGTCCTGGTTAATATCAAGAGTAATGTCATATTTATGGAATGTAACTTTGATATAGTGTGATATTACCTCTTAGATCTTTCTCTCCAAAACTGATAATCCAAGTTTAGCCATGAGAAAAGATTCAATCAAATTGCAATATCAGTTCAGTTCAGTCACTGAATCATGTCTGGCTTTGTGACCCCATGGACTGCAGCAGACCAGGCTTCCTTGTCCTCCATTATCTCCTGGAGTTGGCTCAAACTCATGTCGGTGATGCCATCCAACAATCTCATACTCTGCTGTCCCTTCTCCTCCTAACTTCAATCTTTCCCATCACCAGGGCCTTTTCCTATGAGTCAACTCTTTGAATCAGGTGTGCAAACTATTGGAGCTTCAGCTTCAGCATCAGCCTTCCAGTGAGTATTCAGGGTTGATTTCCTTTAGGATTGACTGGTTTTATTTCCTTGAGTTTCAAGGAACTCTCAAGAGTCTCTTCTACTACCACAGTTAGAAATCATCAGTTCTCTGATGCTCAGCCTTTTGTATGGTTCAAATCTCACATTCATATATGACTACTGGAAGAACCATAAATTTGACAATATGGACATTTGACAGCAAGGTAATGTTTCTGCTTTTTAATATGCTGTCTAGTTTGGTCATAGATTTCTTCTAAGGAGCATCTTTAAATTTCATGGCTGCAGTCATCATCTGCAGTGATTTTGGAGCCCAAGAAAATAAATTTTGTCACTTTTCCATTGTTTCCCAATCTATTTGCCTTGAAGTGATGGGACCAAAAGCCATGATCTTCATTATTTGAATGTTGACTTTTAAGCCAGCTTTAACACTTTCCTCTTTGACCTTCAGGAGGCTCTTTAGTTCCTCTGCACTTCCTGCCATTAGGGTGATGTCATAATGTATATCTGAGGTTGTTGATATTTCTCCTTGCAGTCTGGATTCCAGTTTGTGATTCATCTAGCCTGGTATTTCACATGATGTACTCTGCACTTAAATTAAATAGGCAGGGTGACAATATGGAGCCATGACATCTTCCTTCCCCAATTTTAAACCAGTCAGTTGTTCCATCTCCGGGTCTAACTGCTGCTTCTTGAACTGCATACAGGTGTCACAGGAGGTGTGTAAAGTGGAATGGTATTCACCTCTTCAAGAATTTTCCACAGGTTGTTATAAACCACACAGTCAAAGGCTTAAGTGAAGTCAATGAAGAAGAAGTAGATGTTTTACTGGAACTCTCTTGCTTTTTCTATGATCCAATGGATGTTGGCAATTTGACTCTGCTTCCTCTCCCTTTTCTAAATCCAGCTTGTACATCTGGAAACTTGTCTGTTCACATATTCTTAAGGCATAACTTGAAGGATTTTGAGCATGGCCTTACTAGCATGTGAAATAGTGCAATTGTGCAGTAGTTTGAACATTCTTTGGCATTTCCCTTGTTTGGATGAGTGAAAACTGACATTTTCCAGTTCCGTGGCCAATGCTGTGTTTTCAAAATTGGCTGGCATATTTAGTGCAGTACTTTAACAGGATCATCTTTTGGGATTTGAAATATCTCAGCAGGAATTTTATCACTTCCACTAGTTTTGTTCATAGTGATGTTTCCTAAAGCCCACTTGACTTCACACTCCAGGATGTCTGGCTCAAGGTGTGTGACCACACCATCCTGGTTTTCCAGGTCACTAAGACCATTTTTGTGTAGTTCTTCTGCAAATTCTTGCCACCTCTTCTAATTTCTTCTGTTTCTATTAAGTCCATACCATTTATGTTCTTTATTGCATGCATCTTTTCATGAATTATAAAACTATATATAAATATACAGCAATACATAGCTACTGGTTTATATTTTTAATAAAATAATATTTTTTAGAAACATTTGGATTGCATAATATTAGAGAAGGAAAAAGCAATATCCAAATGAATTCAAAATCTCAGAGAAAATCAGGAAAATATTAGAAGGACTTTTTGAATAAACAATGAAAAGAAATAGAAGAAAACAATAGAATGGGGATGACTAGAGATGTCTTCAAGAAAATTTAAGATATCAAGGGAATATTTCATGCAAAGATAGGGTCTATAAAGGACAGAAATAATAAGGATCTAAAAGAAGCAGAAGAAGTTAAGAAGAGGTGGAAAGAATACACAGAAAAACTATACCAAAAAGGTCTTAATGGCCCCAGATAACCATGATGGTATGGTCACTCACCTAGCACAAGATACTGTGGAGTGTGAAGTCAAGTGAGGCTTAAGAAGCATTACTTGAACAAAGCTAGTGGAGGTCATGGAAATCTAGATGAGTGACTTAAATAATAAAATGCAATGATGTTAAAGAGCTGCACTCAAAATACCAGGGTATTTGGACAACTCAACAGTGGCCACATGACTGGAAAATGTCAGTTTTCATTCCAATCTCAAATAAGGGCAATGCTAAACAATGTTCAAACTATTGTACAATTGCACTCATTTCACATGCTAGCAAGGTTATGCTCAAAATCCTTCAAGCTTAGCTCCAACAGTACATGCACCAAGAACTTCCAGATGCACAAGCTGAATTTAGAAAAGGCAGATCTCTGGTTCCAGAGATCAAATTGCCCACATCCACTGGATCATAGAAAAAGCAAGAGAGTGTCACAAGAATATCTGCTTCATTGACTACTATAAAACCTTTGAGTATGTGGATCAGAACAAACTGTGGAAAATTCTTTAAAAAGTGTGAATACCAGATCACTTTATCTGTCTTCTGAGAAAACTGTATGCAAGTCAAGAAGCAACAGTTAGAACTGTAGATGGAACAACAGATTGGTAGAAAATTGGGAAAGGAGTGTGTCAAGGTTGTATATTGTCACCCTGTTTATTTAACTTATATGCAGAGTACATCATGCAAAATACTGAACTGGATAAATCACAAGTTAGAATTAAGATTGCTGGGAGACAAATCAATAACTTCAAATATGCAGATGACCCAGGAGGAGAAGGGGATGACAGAGGATGAGATGGTTGGATGGCATCACAGACTCAATGGGCATGGGTTTGGGTGAACTCTGGGAGTTGGTGATGGACAGGGAGGCCTGGCATGCTGCGGTTCAAGGGGTTGCAAAGAGTCAGACACGATTGAGCGACTGAACTGAACTGAACTGAACCACCCTTATGCAGAAAGTGAGAAACAATTAAAGAGCCTTTTGATGAAAGTGAAAGAAGAGAGTGAAAAAGCTGGCTTAAACTCAACAGTCAAAAAACTAAGATCATGGCATCACTAAGACCAGTCCCATCACTTTATAGCATATAGATGGGGAAAAACAGAAACAGTGAAAGACTATTCTTGTTGAGCTCCAAAATCACTGTGGATCGTGACTACAGCCATGAAATTAAGACACTTGCTTCTTGCAAGTAAAGTTATGACCAATCTAGACAGCTTATTAAAAAGCAGAGACATTACTTTGTTGACAAAGTCCACATAATCAAAGCTATGTTTTTTTCCAATAGTCATTATAGATGTGAGAGATGGACCATAAAGAAGTTTGAGTACTGAAGAACTGATGCTTTTGAACTGTGATGTTTGAGAAGATTCACAAGAGACCCTTGGACTGCAAGGAGATCAAACCAGTGAATCCTAAAGGAAAGCTCCAATACTTTGGCCACCTGATGCAAAGAGCTGACTCACAAGAAAAGATCCTGGTGCTGAAAAGATTGAAGGCAAGTGTAGAAGGGGGAGACAGAGGATGAGAATGTTAGATCACATCACTGACTCCACAAACATGAATTTAAGCAAACTCTTGGAGATAGTGAATGACAGGGAAGCCTGGCATGCTGTGGTCCTTGAGATTGCAAATAGTTGGACCAGACATAACAAATGAGTAACACCAATTGTACACATAGGAACTTCTGATTCAATGAAGAGCATTGATTTGTTTCATTCCACTCAGTAATTATTTCATTATATTGAATTTTACATTTAGAGTATTAGTTTTCATCAATAGATACTTTAAATGGCAATATTTTAGAAACTGTGCTGTTTCTACAGCAATACTGTTGAGGATATTGATCATTTTTTCAATGTTTCTTACACAAAACCTCCTTACTCTTATAGTAAGTACAAGAATAAACATTGCTTCCTTTAGGTTTGTTAGAGTTGGGAGACTGACAAGCTCATATGCAGAATGTAATTAGAGCAAAAAATTATTATTATTTTTTTATTATTTTTTCCATTTATTTTTATTAGTTGGAGGTTAATTACTTTACAACATTGCAGTGGTTTTTGTCATACATTGACAAAAAATTATTTACAAATAATTTTTTAAATAAATAAATTATATAAAAGAATCTGGGTTGCCTGTCTAGGAAATTTTTCCTATTGAATATATTTCCTTAAGAATTTATATAGTTAATTAGGCTAATAAACAGTAACAAACTATGTGCTCAGTCACTCAGTCATGTCTTCTCTTTGTTACTCGATGAACTGTTGCCTGCCGGCTTCGTTGTCCCTAGGATTTTCAAGGCAAGAATATTGGAGTGGGTTGCCATTTCCTTCTTCAGGGGATCATCCTGACCTAGGGATTGAATGTATGTCTCCTTCATCTCCTGCACTGGCTGACAGATTATCTTTGAGACATCTGGATAGCCCCAATAAACTATAACTACTGTTTACTAATTTAACACTCTTATAGCCTAATAGTGTGAACTAAAAATGTATAAATATCTAGTTTCAAACAGTATATCACCTGTGCTTTAGAAGATCCTGTCTGTTCAGGTCTAGCGACTGGATAACTAAAATTTAGTGTTTCTTATCAAATTATACATTTAAAGAAAATAGCTGTTGCATGAAAATGTTAATATGTTTAAATATTTTAAAATATAATTTGCACTCTACTTTTATTTTGATGTGCATTTATATTTATAACAAATGAACAGCAATTATTAAATATGGTGCCTTAAGTTACAATTTTTTCTACAAATATAATAAAGTTGACATGTAGTCAAATGGAAATATTTATAATGTATTAGCGAAATTTAGATAGTTTATTGTAGAAAAGACTCGTAGGATTCTGCAATAATCTGAATCATCACATTAATTAGAATGATCTAAGCAATCACTAGTTATTTCCAAGTTAATCTTACATAGGGCTTCCTTGGTAGCTCAGCTGAAAAAGAATCTGCCTGCAATGCAGAAGACCCTGGTTCAATTCCTGGATTGGGAAGATCCCCTGGAGAAGCTGAAGCTCCCCTGGAAGGGATAGGTTACCCACTCCAGTATTCATGGGCTTTCCTGGTGGCTCAGATGTTAAAGAATTTGCCTGCAATATGGAAGACATGGGTTCGATCCCTGGGATGGGAATATAGCCTGGAGGAGGACATGGCAACCCACTCCAGTCTTCTGGACTCCCCATGGACAAAGAAGCCTGGCAGGTTACAATCCATGGGGTATCAACGAGTCAAACAAGACTGAGCAACTAAGAACAAGCACAATCTTACTTATCTTTTAGCTTTTTAAATCAAAATACATTACCATATTTTATTTAGTTAATAAAAATTGTTAGGATTATGAATGATAACCATAAGAGTTATGGCTCTATTGTTAAAATGTAGTTTTAGGGAAGTTATCTGATTTCAATTATGAGTCTAGTGTTTTCTCAGATATCATAGGTATTAAAGGAAAAGATGGTAATGATAACCCTATATGCAAAACAGAAAAAGAGACACAGATGTACAGAACAGACTTTGGGACTCTGGGAGAAGGTGAGGGTGGGATGTTCTGAAAGAATAGCATTGAAACAAGTATACTATCAAGGGTGAAACAGATCACCAGCCCAGGTTGAATGCATGAGACAAGTGCTCAGGGCTGGTGCACTGGGAAGATCCAGAGGGATCAGATGGGGAGGGAAGTGGGTGGGGGGATTGGGATGAGGAATACATGTAAATCCATGGCTGATTCATGTCAATGTATGGCAAAAACCACCATAATATTGTAAAGTAATTAGCCTCCAACTAATAAAAATAAATGATGAAAAATAAAGGAAATACTGCTAATAATTAATGTATAAATAATATGTGAATCTATCTACAAGATCTATGATACTAATTAGATTGGGGAAATATATTTGAAACAACATACTGCAGTGAATGAAATATGCACATTTGATTCTGAAAAATATCTACTTCTAAGATTCATAATAAAATTATAGAAGTTAGACTTCATTATGTTTTTTCTGATATAATTCTGTTCAAAAATTAACTTTTCCCAGAAATCACTCATACACAAAGGCACACATACATATATCTGTGTAAGGACATATTGATGTATTCATTACTTAAGTGAATCTAACATTCCAAGTTTCTGATATTTACATGGGAAATATCTACTTTAAAAAACAGTATAGCTTAGAATAAATGGTAATCAGACTAAGGTTGACATATTTTTGAATAATACAAAGGGAAACACCAAATATAGGCACTTGCATCTTTTTTAATTCATCTAGGAGTGTGGAAATGGAGTTGATTTTTTATTTAAACTTTGTTGAGATTCTGTGCTATGAAATATTTCACCTATAGTTTATTTAAGCTTTGATGGTGAACTATTAAATAGCAAAGAATCTCAACCTGTCTAGTACTTCCTAACTTTACACATTAAAGTAATTTAAAAAATAATATATACAGGTCATAATCATGTATTAGAACACAGAATAAAACAAGCACAGATATAGATGTATCCACTCACTGTGAGGATTCAAAGACTGTGAAGAGACCTGTAATTCCCTTAAAAAATTTGTTTCTATTACTGTAGACAGCACAACATGTTATTTGTTTCTTCAGCTGCTTATAAAACTATAAGAATGTATTTCTAGCTATGAAAAAGAAAGTCTATACTCTGGGCATGTGACAATTCAAGTAATGAACAGAGTAAGAAAAAAGGCAGTATGAAAGATGAAAAAATAAATAAATAAAATGTGACTTTTGTTCATTTGAATAAATTTGAATAAAACAAGCAGGTTTGCTTTCCCACTCAGAAAATGCATGCTCAAACATAAGAGTTGGCCAGAATAAGCTCCCTGGTTCCTCTGATGGTCTCTGTTCCTCAAGTTTCTCTCTGGGAGAGAATAAGGATTAGCTGAGAAGTCTGATGTTGAAAAAGCAGACACAAAAGCTAAGCTTTCTGTTTTAAAGAAAAATCAGATAATTTCAGACCCACTGAGAAAAGGCAAGCTAATCTCCAATGTAATGCTTCCTTAGGAGAGGCTGATACATATTTTTAAAGGCACAGCTTTTTGACACTTACATTACTAGTTAAGATTAAAACCTACCCTTATACAACTATTCTTTACTTACTACAATCCTGGTAATAAATATGATATAATAAAACAACTGGTATGTTTATAGGTAGGAAACACTATCTGAAATTCAATAAGTGCCTTTTTTCAACAACATGCCAGGTGATATATAAAATGTACAATGTTTAGGGTTCCATGTTGAAAATTAACATAGTGTGGCATTAATACATATGGGCTTATTCTGCCTTTGTGTCCCTTGCTATCCTGTTTCCCTGAGTATCATGCCATACTTCTCCTGTAAGAGTTCTAGCTTTAAATTTTCCAACTTCATAATCTCCAGAAATATTTATTTTAGGGTATCATTTTCTGAAGGGCTCAATCATGTTCACAATTTATTGCACTGAAAATTAGGTTGTCATGATTGTTTTATAGGCTTCATTTTGAATATTTATTCAAAAATAAATATTCAGAAGCTTCTTTGACTCATAGAGGGAATCCATCATCTCAGGAAAAAGGGTTATGAGAAATGTCAAGTTGTTTAATTCATTTGAGAACATGCACTTGTGTCTCAAAGCTAGCTTTCACATCTAGGGTCCTATTGTTTCAAAGTTGTAAAGATTTTTGTCATTTTTGTGGACATAGAAGAATGTGTATATTTCCTGTGTCTGGAGATATGGTCCCCTTATTTGGATACACTCATGTGCATGGCTGGTTATACACTCAAATAAGCATGTATATAACTATGTGCATTAAAAATCTATTGGGAACAGCAAAATTGGTCATTTATTTTAATATGTCCGCAATATTTTTCTGTAATTCTCTCACCAATAGTTATATGGTTCTCATTTATATTAATGATTATTCTCCTTACACTACTTTCCTCCTTTTTCTTACACAGATGCTAATGATAACAATTGATTATCTTTTTTGTTTTGTTTTGTTTTTTTAGTGACTTGAAGACAAAATTTTATCTAGTATTTGAACTGCACCAAATATATGTGCGAAAAAGTTTCGCTGGTTGTGCAGCTGGTAAGGAATGTGCCTGCCAATGCAGGCAAGAGACATGGGTTCAATCCCTGGGTCAGGAAGATTCCCTAGAGAAGGAAATGGCAACTCACTACAGTATTCTTCCCTGAAGAATCCCATGGACAAAGGAGCCTGGTGGTCCTTTACAGTCTATGGAGTTGCAGAGTTGGACTCGACTGACGAAGCATGCACACTTATGCACTGAAGCTTTTGAACTGTGGTGTTCGAGAAGACTGCTGAGAGAATCCCTTGGACTGAGAGAAGATCAAACCAGTCAATCCTAAAGGAAATCAGTCCTGAGTATTCATTGGAAGGACTGATTTTGAAGCTGAAACTCCAATACTTTGGCCACCTGATGAAAAGAACTGACTCACTAGTAAAGACCCTGATGCTGGGAAAGATTGAAGCCAGGAGGAGAAGGGGGCAACAGAAGATGAGATGGTTGGATGGCATCACGGACCCGATGGACATGAGTTTGAGCAAGCTTCAGGAGTTGGTTATGGACAGGGAGGCCTGGTGTACTGCAGTTCATGGGGTCATTAAGAGTTGGACATGATTGAGTGACTGAACTGAACTCAACTGACCAAACATGCACACTTATGCATTTATGTGCCAAAAGAGATAGAAATGTAATTTTTCAAGAGTATAAGTCTCCCATTATGATGTAAAAAAATTAATTAGTTCTTATTGACTTGGAAAATTGTATACCTATAATAGAAAGCAATCTCAAAAGTGAATCAATACTATGATAATCACTCTCATGGTACAATACACTTCATTCTCTCTCCTAGATTTTAAAGTTGTCATTATTTTTTATGAACTTATGACTATATGATCTTTTATCTAAAAAAACTAAGGTGATGATAATTTTCACAGTCTTTCTAAAATTTATCATATTTCTAAGATTTTGAAAAATCTTATTTATTTATTCCATAACCATGTAAAATTTTAGATACTGAAAATAAAAACATTTAAAAATATATACAAGATACAGCTTCCACAATTAAGAAGTCTTGTGTGAAGACAAATAAACCAAGGAAAACAGTGTTACAGTGGTTTTAATGACAAATACGCAATGTGCCATGATATCAGAGGGATAGAATTTAAATTTGTTTTGTCTCTGATGGTGAGGATTAGCAAATATCAATTGAGGGTTTGTGGAAGAGAAAATTCATACACTGTGTTTCAAGAAATCACTAATTTAAGTTTTCCATAGGTAAAGTGTAGGGAACTGATAGCCTTTTCAACAAGAACACATTTAAAGGCTCATGTGATAGATGAAATACTGGAGGAAGCTGAATTATTTCCCTTTGACTCAAGAATGTGGATTTTGAGATAGAAAATCAGGAGGTAAACGAATCACAATACTGAAATAAGGACCTAACTTCTACTACCTTCCAACAACTAAACTATGCTGTTGAATAGTGAGTTAGCATTAGAAAAGAGTAATGGAAACAGAGACTCTGCAGCTTACTGACTGTGTAATTGTCATCAGTTAAACTTCACTGCAGATGGTGGCTGCAGCCATGAAATTAAAAGATGCTTACTCCTTGGAAGGAAAGTTATGACCAACCTAGATAGCATATTAAAAAGCAGAGACATTACTTTGCCAACAAAGGTCCATCTGGTCAAGGCTATGGTTTTTCCAGTGGTCATGTATGGATGAGAGAGTTGGACTGTGAAGAAAGCTGAGCACCAAACAATTTATGCCTTTGGACTGTGGTGCTGGAGAAGACTGTTGAGAGTCCCTTGGACTGCACGGAGATCCAACAAATCCATCCTAGAGATCAGTCCTGGGTGTTTATTGGAAGGACTGATGCTGAAGCTGAAACTCCAGTACTTTGGCCACCTCGTGCGAAGAGTTGACTTATTGGAAAAGACCCTGATGCTGGGAGGGATTGGGGGCAGGAGGAGAAGGGGACGACAGAGGATGAGATGGCTGGATGGCATCACCGACTCGATGGGCATGAGTTTCAGTAAACTCCGGGAGCTGGTGATGGACAGGGAGGCCTGGCGTGCTGCATTTCATGGGGTCTCAAAGAGTCGGACACGACTGAGCGACTGAACTGAACTGAACTGAAACTTCTCTTCATCTGAGCTTCAATTTTCTCATCTGTAGTGTGAAATTAATATGTATATTTTGTTGCTGTTCATCCTTTTAGATGTTCATTTATTCAACAAATGAATGTTATGTCAATTCACATTATACAGTAGTAAACAAAAGAAGCAAAATTCCTGTCTGCTTTGTAGTTTATCTTTGAACTTAAAGGGAGATAAGCCAAATTGGGAAAAATATCAAGTAGAAGAATAAAGTTGGAAAACAGGAAGAAAGTTACTATTTCCTGGTAAACTGATGGTTTAAGAGTTACCTAAGAAAATAAGTAAATAAGATATGTGTATATATATGGGGAGAGTGTTTCCCCAGAGGAGAAATTCTGGGAATTTCTGATGCTTTAAAAATAACAAAGAAATAGCAAAGAAACTTTTATAGCTGAAGTAGAAGAAAAGAGAGATTGCTGTAAGAAATAAAATCAGAATAATAGCAAGAATTTTTATTTATAAGTCCTGTAGGCCTAGTATGATCTTTAGTAAGAAAACTATTACCATATCATGATTTAGAAATATCACTAAGCTGCTATGAGTAGAAGGTGGAATTGAGGTGACCAGTTAGAAGCTTGTTGCAAGAGACAACTAACAAAGAAGGATATTGGTTTGACTTTGGGTTGTACCAAAGAAGATAAGCATTTGCAATATTATTCAAAGGTACTGCTGATAGATTATATAGTTAGATTGGATGTCAAGTATGAAGGTAAAAATGGTAAAAAAAAAAAAAAGAATACAGGATTATGTACAGGTTTTTGACCTTAACAAATTGGGGTTGTTATGATTTTGATATATGATTTTGATGTTATGATATATGATTTTGAACCATATATAATTAAAAAAAAGCAGCCAGGAGAAATGAATATAAACAAGAATTTAGTGCCAGAGTAAATCCAAGTGGCAATGTCAAACAGGCTATTGGATATAAATTCTTGAGTGCTAGGGAAGTTAGGAGTTTGAATAATACATTTGGCTACCATATTTTTTATTGACAATATTTAAAACTATGCCATTGAGGCAGATCACATACACAATGATCACATGTAGTAAAGGTAGAAAGTTTAAGAATGAAAAAAATAGGTAACTTACAATGTTAAAAGCTAGCTTCTCTAGTATTTCTAAAGTATTCTTTTTATGCTGCCCTTTTAAATGTTTCCCATAATCAAAATATATCATATTATTTATAGTATTTTCAGCAACATGTCTAAAAATTAAGCAGTGGGTCTTCAATATTAATTAAATTGTAATATTTTCAGCAGTGTGTCTACTAGTGTGTGTCAAAAGATATTGTCATAATCCCTTCCCTGGCTAATATGGATTCCATAGTGTGAAAACACAAATAGATTAAGGGATTAGATCTGATAGAGTGCCTGAAGAACTATGGACAGAGGTTTGTGTCATTGTAGAGTTGGCGGTGATCAAAACCACCCCCAAGAAAAAGAAATGCAAAAAGGCAAAATGATTGTCTGAGGAGGCCTTGCAAATAGTTGGATAAAGAAGAAAAGTGAAAGGCAAAGGAGAGAAGCAAAGATACACCAATTTGAATACAGAGTTCCAAAGAATAGTAAAGAGAGATAAAGTATTTTAAGTGTATAATGCAAAGAACAGAGAAAAACAATAAAATTAGATCTTTTCAAGAAAATCAGAGATAGCAAGGGGACATTTCATTCAGAAATAGCTACAATAAAGGACAGACATGATATGGACCTAATGGAGCAATATGAGATTAAGAAGAGGTGGCAAGAATACAAAGAAGAACTATACAAAAAAGAAATTAATGACCCAGATAACCACAATGGTGTGATCACTCACCTAGAGCCAGACATCTTGGAGTGTGAAGTCAAGTGGGCCTTAGGAAGGATCACTGCAAACAAAGCTAGTAGAGGTGATGGAATTCCACCTGAGCTATTTCAAATCCAAAAAAACAATGTTATTAAAGTGCTGCACTCAATAGGTCAGAAAATTTGGAAAACTCAGCAGTGGCCACAGGACTGGAAAACATCAGTTTTCACACCTATCCCAAAGAAAGGCAATGCCAAAGAATGTTCAAACTACTACACAGTTGCATTCATTTTACATGCTAGCAAAGAAATCTCAAATTCCTTCAAGCAAGGCTTCAGCAGTATGTGTCCAAGAACTTCCAGATGTAAAAACTCTATTTAGGAAAGGTAGAGGAACCAGAGATCAAGTTGCCAATATTTGTTGGATCCAGATGAGAATTCCAGAAAAAACATATACTGCTTCATTGACTATGTGAAATTTATTGACTGTGGGTATCACAATGAAGTGTGAAAAATTATTAAAGAGATGAGACTATCTGACTACCTTACCTGCTTCCTGAGAAACCTGTTTGCAGGTCAGTAAGTAACAGTTAGAACCAGACATGGAATAATGGACTGGTTCAAAATTGGGAAAGGAGTAGGGCAAGGCTTTATAATGTCACCCTGCTTGTTTAACTTATGTGCAGATTACATCATGCAAAATGCTGGGCTGGATGAAGCACAAGCTGGAATCAAGATTGCCGGAAATATCAATAACCTCAGACATGCTGATGACACCACCATTATGGCAGAAAGTGAAGAAGAACTCGAGAGCCTCTTGAAGAAGGTAAAAAAGGAGAGTGAAAAAGTTGGCTTAAAACTGAATATTGACATAACAAAGATCACGGCAACTGGTCCTACCACTTCATGACAAATAAATGGTGAAACAAATGAAACAGTGACAGACTTTATTTGCTTAGACTCCAAAATCACTGTGGATGGTGACTGCAGCCTTGAAATTAAAAGATGCTTGCTCCTTGGTTGAAAAAATATTACAAACCTAGGCAGTGTATTAAAAAGTAGAGACATTGCTTTGCCTAACAAAGTTCCATATAGTCAAAGTTATGATTTTTCCAGTAGTCATGTATGGATGTGACAGCAGGAAAATAAAAAAGAATGAACACTGAAGAACTGGTGCTTTTGAATTGTGGTGCTGGAGAAGACTCTTGAGAGACCCTTGAACAGCAAGGAGACCAAACTAGTCGATTCTAAAGAAAATCAACCATGAATATTCATTGGCAGGACTGATGTTCCAATACTTTGGGCACCTGATCAAAGACCCAACTCACTGGAAAAGATCCTGATGCTGGGAAAGACTGATGGCAGGAAAAGAGGGGTATGACAGAGGATGAGTTGGTTGGATGGCAACACTGACTCAGTGAATGTATATTTGAGCAAACTCTGAGCAATGGTGAAGGACAGGGAAGCCTGGGCTGCTGCAGTTCATGGGGTTGCAAAGAGTCAGACAAGAATGAATGACTGATCAACAAAATATGAAAATAAAAAATATAAATGAAACCCCTGTAATGGAACGGTAGTTACAGAGTTTCAAGGTAGCCCTTATAAAAGAAAATTAAGTCTTGCAGATTATTTATGATTAGCTTAAAAAAATTCATGAAGAGCAGAAAAATTAGAAATTTAACACAGAAATAAATCAAATTATAGACCTTGTAATACCAGAAATTTCTAGTCTCTTAAAATACTCTATAAACCAAATTATTTGAAACTTAATTCAGAAATTAATAAATTTAAAAATATGTAACTTTTTGCTGATGTTCCATGTTTATTTGCTTCCTTTTCAGAAATTAAGACTATCTTAGTTTCCTATAGGATCCAGCAGAAATACATAGCCTATAAATGTAAAACGAGCAGATTTTCCAATATTATATTTCTTTCTTTTTTTTTTTTTTTTTTTTCCAAATTTGATGTCTTCATTGAGGAAAATGAGAAAGAGGAACTGGAAAGTAAAGAGTTCCTTTTTTGTTTCTATCACTCTATACTGATGATTTAATTAAACATTAATGTATAAGCAAACCAGCACATTTAAGAATACATTTTCATTTTTTTAAATTTTATTTATTCTTTAACACCAAAAAGATTTGTAATGGGGTATAGCTGATTAACCATGTTGGGATAATTTCAGGTGAACAGCAAAGGGACTTAGCTATACATATATATGCACCCATCCTCCCCCAAACCCCCTCCCATCCAGGCTGGCACATAACATTGAACAGGATTCCATGTGCTATACAATAGATTTTTTCTGGGTTATTCATTTTAAGCATAGCAGTGTGTGCATGACCTTCCCAAATTCCTTAATGATCCCTTTGCCCTGACAACAGTGAGTTCATTTTCTGAACCTGTGAGTCTGTTTCTGTGGAAGTAAGTCCATCTGCATCATGTCTTTTTAGATTCCAGATGTAAAGGATGTCATATGATATTTCACTCAGTATGACACTCTCTAGGCCCATCCATGTTACAGCAAATGACCTTATTTGATTATTTTAAATGCCTGAGTAATATCCCATTGTACCTATGTACTACAACTTCTTTATCCATTTCTCTGTCAGTGGGCATTTAGGTTGTTTCCAAGTCTTGACTGTTGTAAACATTGCTGCAATGAACACTGGAGTGCATTTACTTTTCAGGTCATGTCTCCCCCCTCCGCCCCGGATATCTTGAAAAAGTGATACAGAGATGGAGGAATTAAACTCCTTGGCTTCAGACTATACTACAAAGCTACAGCCAATAAAACAGCACGGTACTGGCACCAAAATAGAAATATAGATCAATGGAATAGGATAGAGAACCCAGAGATAAGCCCATGCACCTGTAGTCAACTAATCTATGACAAAGGAGGCAAGACTACACAATGTTGGAAAGACAGTCTCTTCCACAAATGGTGCTGGTAAAACTGGGCAGCCACATGTAAATAAATGAAATTAAATAATTCCTTGACTCCATACACAAAAAAAGCTCAAAATAGATTAAAGACCTAAATGGTAGATCAGACACTATAAGACTCTTGGATGAAAACAGGCAGAGCACTCTCTGATATAAATCACAGCAACATCTTTTTCAATTCAACTCCCAGATTTATGGAAATAAAAGAAAAATAAGCAAATAGGACCTACTTAAACTGAAAGATTTTGCACAGCAAAGAAATCAATAAGCAAAATGAAAGATAACCACCAGATTGAGAGAAAATATTTGGAAATGATGTGACTAATAAGGGATTAGTCTCCAAAATTTAGAAACAGTTTATGACACTTAATAGCATCAAAACAAACAAACAAACAAAAATCACTCAAAAAATGGGCAGAAGACCTGAATAGACATTTCTCTGAAGAGAACATTTAGATGGTCAATAAGTACATAAGATGTTCAACATCACTAGTTATTATAGAAATGCAAATCAAAAGTACTAGGATATATCACCTCACACTGGTCAGATTGCTATCAACAAAAAATCCACAAATAACAAAAGCTGGAGAGAGTGTGATGAGAAGGGAACCTTCCTGCACTGTTGGTGGAAATGTAAATTGGTATACCCACTATAGAGAACAGTATGCAGGTTCTAAACTAAATAAAAATAGAGCTCCCATATGACCCTGTAAAATGTCATATTCTATATGCATAGAAAGTGCATATAAATCAAATGTAATCTAGAATATAATTTGTGTAGAATTTATTTTTATATAAATCTATGAGTCAAATGGCAACCCACTCCAGTACTCTTGCCTGGAAAATCCCATCAATGGAGGAGCCTGGTAGGCTACAGTTCATGGGGTTGCAAAGAGTCAGACACGACTGGGCAACTAACCTAAACTTATGAGTCAAAATGTTATTGGAGTGCCAAATAATTTATCCTTTTTAAATTTGAGTGGCTAGAAAATGGTATCTTGGATGCAACTTATAGGAAGTGAAAATATAGATGATTTGTCTTTAGATGTCTATAGATGGTTTTTGTCTTTCAAAAATCTTTTTTTTTCTCCTCTTGGCACATATCTCAATGATATTATCACTTAACTAGACAATACACTTTGCCTAGTTCATGTTTTCTTTGTTTTTCTGTTAATAGATAAGTACTAACTGACATTGCTACATTGGCTATACAATCTTAAGTATAGCCCTCAGAGAATGAATTAACATTTTTCTGTTTTTCATCCTAAAGTAGTAGGCCCACAACTAAACCTGGATAATGACAATTAAAAAAAAGCCTCACAAACTGCTGGACCAACCACACCCACCAGGGACAGAGACCAAAAGCAAAAAGAACTATGACACTATAGTCTGGGAAAGGAGATCTCAAACACAGTAGGTTAGAGAAAATTGAAAGAAAGAAAACTATTATGCAGATGAAGAAACAAGATAAAAAGCCACAAGGTCAAATAAATGAAGAGGAAATAGGCAAACCGCCTGAAAAATAATTCAGAATAATGATAGTAAAGATAATATAAAATCTCAAAAATAGTGAAAAAAAATGCAAAAATCCTCTAACACATTTAATAAAGATCTAGAAGAAATAAAGAATAAACAAATAGTGGCAAACAACAGTTACTGAAATTTAAAATACTCTAAAATTAATCAATAGCAGAGTAACTGAGGCAGACAAACAGATAAGTAAGCTGGAAGATAGAATGGTGGAAATAATAGCTGAAGAGCAGAATAAAAGATAAAAAATGAAAAGAATTGAAGATAGTCTTAGAGGCCCCTGCCACAATGTTAAAATTGTTAACATTTGAAATATAGGATTCTCAGAAGAGGAAGAGAAAGAGAAGGGCCTTGAGAAAATTTTTGAAGAGATTAGAGTTGAAAACTTCCCTAACATGGGAAAGGAGATAGTCAATTGAATTCAAGAAACACAGAGTCCCATACAGGATAAGCCCAGGAGAAACATCAGCACATACATATCAATCAAACAAACAAAGGTTAGTAGTAATAGTAGTTTAGTCACTAAGTCATGTCTGACTCTTGAGACCCCATGGACTGTAGTGTGCTAGGCTCCTCTGTCCATGGGATTCTCCAGACAAGAATACTGAAATGGGTTGCCATTTCCTTTTCCAACAAAGGTTAAACACAAAAAAATTAAAGCAACAAAGAAAAAGTAACAAGTAACATACAACAAAAATCCCATAAAATCAACAGCCAACATTTCATCAGAAACTCTGCAAGATGGAAGGGAGTGACAGGATGTATTTAAAATAATGATAGGGGATAAAACCTACAACCAAGATTACTTTACCCAGGAAATATCTCATTCAAAATCAATGGAGAAATCAAAAGCTTTACAGACAAGCAGAAGTTAAGAGATTTCAGCACCACAAAACCAGTTTAACAACAAACTCTAAAGAGATTTCTCTAAGAAAGAAACACGAGAGAAGGAAAACAACTACAAAACAAACACAAAACAATTAAGAAAATTCAAATGGTAACATATATATAAATAATCTTTTTAAATGTAAATAGACTAAATGCTCCAGCCAAAAGACACAGATGGACTAAATGGATACACAAACAAGACCCATATATATATGCTGTTTACAAGAGACCCACTTCAGACCTAGAAACACATACAGACTGAAACTGAAAGGATGAAAAAGATATTCCATACAAATGGAAATCAAAACAAAGTAAGAATGATAAAACCCATGTCAGACAAAATAGACCAAAAAAAAAAAAAAAATAGACAAGGAGGGAGACTACATAATGATCAAGAGATCTATCAAAGAAGACATATCACTTGTAAATATTTATGCAGTCAACATAAGAGTACTTCAATACATAAGGGAAACACTAACAGACATAAAAGGGGAGCTCAACAATAACACAGTATTAGTAGGGAATTTTAACACCACACCTGCACTCAACAGACCTGCATCCAGAGAGAAAATTAATAAGGAAACTTAAGTTTTATATGTCACATTAAACCTGGTGGACCTAATTGATATCTAATGCCATTCCATCCAAAAACAACAGGATACATGCTTTTCTCAAGTGCACACAGAACATTTACCAGGATAGTCATATCTTGGGTCACATATCAAGCCTCAGTAACTTTAAGAAAATTAAAATCATGTCAAACATCTTTTATGACTTCAATTCTATAAGATTACATAACAACTATAGGGAAAAAAAAATAAAACCCATGAATGCATGGAGGATAAACAATATGTTTCTGAATGACCAAGAGGTCAATGAAGAAACCAAACAGGAAATAAAAATTAGATGACACATAAAAAACCTAGAAACAAATGATAGTGAAAATATGACAACTCAAAACCTACGGGATGAAGCAAAAGTAGTTCTAAAAGAGGGAATTTTATACAAGTAGCAATACAATCCTGCTTCAAGAAACAAGGAAAACATCAAATAGACAACCTAAATCCACACTAAAACAATTATAAAAAGAAGAACACAAACCCCAGAAGTTAGTAGAAAGAAATAAACTGTGAAGATCAGAGCAGAAATAAATGAAAAAAGAAATGAAGGAAACAATAGCAAAGATCAATAAAACTAAAAGTTTGTTTCTTGAGAACATAAACAAAATTGACAAACTATTAGCCAGACTCATTAAGAAAAAAGGGAGAAAATCTCAAATCAACAAAATTAGAAATGAAAAAAGGAGAGGTTACAGCAGACAATGTAGAAATACAAAAGATCGTAAAAGACTATTTTATGCCAATAAAATGGACAACCTGGAAGAAATGGACAAATTTTTAGAAAAGTATAACCTTTTATAGTATGTGTGTTTGTGTTAAGTCACTTGAGTCGTGTCTGACTCAGCAGCTGTATGGATGGTAGGCCACAAGGCTCCTCTCTCCATGGGATTCTCCAGGCAAGAATACTGGAGTGGATTGCCATGCCCTCCTCCAGGGGATCTTCCATACCCAGAGATTGAACTTGCAAATTTTATGTCTTCTGCATTGGTGGGTAGGTTCTTTACCACTAGTGCCACTTGGGAAGCCCCTTTTAGACTATACATTTATTCAAAGTAAAATCAATAATAACTGAATCAGGAAAGAATAAAAATTATGAACAGAAATAGAAATTGTGATCAAAAGTCTTCCAGGAAGCAAAAACCCAGGCCCAGACATATTTACAGATGAATTCTATCAAACGTTTAAAGATGAGCTAATGCCTGTCCTTCTCAAATTCTTTCAAAACATTTCAGAGGGAAGAACACTTTCAAACTTATTCTATAAAGTCACCATTTCCTAATGCCAAAACCAGGCAACAAAAATACTGGAGTAAGATGCTGTTCCCTCCTCCAGGGGATCTTTCTGACCCAGGGATCAAACTCATGTCTCTTGTGGTTCCTGCATTGCAGGTAGATTCTTTACCATGAGTTACCATGGCAGCCCGAAAATTAGACACAGATAACACACAAAAAGAAAATTATCAATATCACTGATGAGCATTGATGCAAAACCCCTAAACAAAATTCTGGCAAACAGAATCTAACAACACATTAAAAGGATCATACACCATGATCAACTGGGGTTTATCCCAAGGACGCAAAGATTCTTCAATATGTGCAAATCAGTCAATGTGATACACCACATTAACAAACTGAAAGATAAAAACCATATGATCATCTCAGCAGATGCAAAGAAATCTTGCAACAGAATTCAAGATTTATTATTATAAAAACTTTTTTTTAGAAAATAGGCATAAAAAGAACCTACTTCGACATAATAAAGGCCATATGTGACAAATCCATTTGTACAGTTAATGAAGTTCTCATGGCAAGTATACTAAGGTGGTTTGCCATTCTTTCCTCCCTTGGAATATTCTCCAGTGACTGTGCAGATCATAATAAACTGTGGAAAGCACTTAAAGAGATGGGAAACCCAGACTGTCTTACCTGTCCCCTGAAATACCTATATGCGGGTCAAGTAGCAACAGTTACAATCCTGTATGGAATAACTGATTGGTTCAAGATTGAGGAAGGAGTATGACAGGACTGTCTGCCTACTCTCACTACAATTATTTAACACAGTTAAATTTGCTGTGTGTCCAGAAAGCAGCCACAGAAGGAACATACCTCAACATAATAAAAACCATATATGACAAACCCACAGCAAACATTATCCTCAATGGCAAAAAAAAATTGAAAGTATTTCCCCTAAAGTCAGGAATAAGACAAGGATGCCCACTCTCACAACTACAATTCAACATAATTTTGGAAATTTTAGCCACATCGATCAGAGAAGAAAAAGAAATGAAAGGAAATCAGGTTGGAAAAGAAGAAGTAAAACCCTCACAGTTTGCAAATGACATGATGGATACAGAGAAAATCCTAAAGATACCACCAGAAGATTATAAGAACTAATCAATGAGTTTATTAAAATCACAGGATACAAAATCAATTCACAGAAATCTCTTACATTCCTATATACTAACAATGAAAAATCAGAAAGAGAAATTAAGGAGGCAATTTCATTCACCATTGCAATGAAAAGAATAAAATACCTAGGAATAAATCTACCTGGTGGTTCAGATAGTACAGAATCTGCCTGCAATGTAGTAGACAAACTTACCTAAGGAGACAAAGCGTCTGTATGCAGAAAACTAGAAGACACTCATGAAAGTAATCAAAAATGACACAAAGAGATATATCATGTTCTGGGACTAGAAGAATCAATATTGTGAAAATGACTGTACTATATAAAGCAGTCTACAGATTCAATGCAATCCCTAAAAAATTGGCATTTTTCACAGAACTAGAACAACAACAACAACAAAAATCACAACTTGTTTGGGAAAGCAAAAGACCCTGAGGAACAAAAGCAATCTTGGGAAAGAAAGATGGAGCTGGAGGAATCAACCTTCCTGACTTCAGCCATATGTGCTACAAAGCTAGAGTAATCAGGACAGTATGGCACACATATAAAATCAGAAATATAGATCAATGAAAGAGAGTAGAAAGCCCAGAGATAAACCCAGGCACCCATGGGCCCCTTATCTCTAATAAAGGAACAAGAACATACAATGAAGAGTCTCTTTAATAAATTGTGCTGTGAAAACTGAACAGCTATATGTAGAAGAATGAAATTAGAATATTTCCTAACATCATAGACAAAAATAAATTCAAAATGGATTAGTGATTTAAATGTAAGGCCAGAAACTATAAAACACTCTTTGATATAAGTAACAGCAAGATCATCTTTGACCCACCTTCTTACTTAATGGAAATAAAAACAAATATAAACAAATTGGATCTAGTTAAACTTAAAAGCTTTTGCACAGTAAAGGAAATTAAGAAAGAAGATAAAAAAAGACAATCTTCAAAATGGAAGAAACTAATTGCAAATGAAGCAACTAACGAAGGATAAATCTCCAAAATATACAAGTAGTTCCTGCAACCTAGTATCAGAAAAATAAATAATTGAATCAAAAAATGGGGAAAAGATCTAAACAGATGTTTATCCAAAGAAGACATACACATAGCTAATAAATACATGAAAAAATACCCAACAAATCAAAGCTACAATAATGTATCATCTGACATGAATCAGAATGGCTGTCATCAAAAAGTCTAAGAACAATAAATGCTATAGAGGATGTGGAGAAAAAAGAATCCTGTTGCACTGTTGGTGGGAATACAAGTGATGCATCCACTATGGAGGACAGTATGAAGAGTCCTTTGAAAAAATAGGAATAAAACTACCGTGTGTGTGTGTTATGTCACTTCAATCGTGTTTGACTCTTTGCAAGCCCATGGACTGTAGCCTGCCAGGCTCCTCTGTCCTTGGGATTTCCCAGGCAAGAATATTGGTGTAAATTGCCTTTTCCTCCTCTGGGGTTTCTTCCTGACCCAGGGATCAAACCGCATCTCCTGCGTCTCCTGCATTGAAGGCATATTCTTTACCATCGAGCCAGCAGGGAAGCTATCATATCATCCAGCTACCCCATTACTGGGCACATACCCTGAGAAAATAATGATTTAAAAAGACACATGTACCCCAGTATTCATTGCTGCACTATTTACAATAGACAGGACATGTAATCAACCTAGGTGTCCACTGATAGATGAATGGATAACAAAGACGTGGCACATATATGCAATAGAATATCACTCAGCCATAAATAGGAACAAATTTGAGTCAGTTGTAGTGAGGCGGATGAACCTAGAGCCTGTTATACAGAGTAAAGTAAATCTGAAAAAGAAAAGCATATACCATATATTAGCATGTATGTATGGAATCTAGAATAATAGTACTGATAAATATGTTTGCAAGGCAGGAAGATACACAAATACAAAAAACAGACTTATGGACACAGCAGAGGAAGGAAAGGATGAGATGAATTGAGAAAGTAATGTGGAAATATATACACTACCATATGTAAAATAGAGGAGTAGGAAATGGCAACCCACTCCAGGTATTTTTGATGGAAAATTCCATAGACAGAGGAGCCTGGTGGCTACAGTCCATGGCACTGCAGAGTCAGACAGACTGAGTGACTTAGCAGCAGCAGCATGTGAAATACACAGCTAGTCTGCTGCTGCTGCTGCTAAGTCGCTTCAGTCGTGTCCGGCTCTGTGCCACCCCATAGACGGCAGCCCTCCAGGCTCCCCCGTCCCTGGGATTCTCCAGGCAGGAACACTGGAGTGGGTTGCCATTTCCTTCTCCAATGCATGAAAGTGAAAAGTGAAAGTGAAGTCGCTCAGTCGTGTCCGACTCTCAGCGACCCCTTGGACTGCAGCCTACCAGGCTCCTCCATCCATGGGATTTTCCAGGCAAGAGGACTGGAGTGGGTTGCCATTGCCTTCTCCGACACAGCTAGTCTGAAGTTGCTGTATAAAATAGGGAGCTCAACCTGGTGCTCTGTGACAACCTAGAGTGGTGGGATGAGTGGGGGGTTGGAGGGGGGTTCAACAGGATGGGGATATATGTATACTTATGGCCAATTCACATTGTTATATTGCAGAAATCAACCCAACACTGTTAAGCAATTATCCTCCTATTATAAACAATAATAATAAACAGGAGATCAGAACTGCAACTACTAACTAAAACTCCGAATTTATGCTCGACATACAACCTTACTAAGACAACACTTGTATATCTTATTTTTATCCTTTATTTCTGGAGCCAAGGCAGAGCTTTGTTGCTGTTCTTCAGTCACTAAGTTGTGTCAGACTCTTTTGTGACCCCAGGGACTGTAGTCCAGTAGGCTCCTCTGTCTGTGGGATTTTCCACCTAAGAATACTGGAGTGGATTGCCATTTCCTTCTCCAGGGATCTTGCCTATCCAGGGATCAAATTTGCATCTCATGCATTGGGAGGCAGAGTCTTTAAGAGCTACCAGGGGTGCACAGTGCAGAGTTCACATATTTCCTAAATGTCCATAGATCAAAATAAGCTGCAACATTCTTTTAAACTATGAGACATAAAACATTGCAATATTTTACATTGTAGTCACACAACTTTGATATGTATGATTGCTAACCTTTGGCAACCTAATAGATAAAACTATTGAACAATCATCTCAAGGAAAGAACAGTTTAAAACCTCTAGTCATTCTATTCTTTGCTTTTTTTTTTTTTTTTAATAAAATTGTTCAACTGATAGTGTTTCCTTCAAATGAACTTATTGTGTTAAATTGTGTGGAAAATAAAATATATTTATGAAATAAAGATGTCCTTCCTACCACATTTATTTAACTGCCCAAATGAATCCAGCACATTGTGAATAATGATCACTGATTTCTGGATTTTACAAATTCTTAAAATTATTTGATCCATTTTTTCCATCATTAATAACAAACATTGCAATATAGGCTGAAATCTTTTTACCCCTTTGAAAAGCAACATATTTGCTTTTCTCTATCCTTATGGGTTCTTTTCTGATTCTTAATATGTTTCAAAAAGAATGGAGGGGGTGTGGTCACAAGATGCAGAGAGATAGGATGGGAAGACTACTTTCTCCCCAACAGATTCATCAAAACATCATTTGAATGCTGAGCAACTTCCACAAAACAACTTTTGAACACTGGCAGAGGACATCAGGCACCCAGAAAGGCAGCCTATTCTCTTCAAAAGGAGGTAGGACAAAATACAGAAGACAAAAAGAGAGGCAAAAGAGGTAGGGATGCAGACTATCCTGCAGAGGGAGTTGTGAAGGAGAAGTTTCCAAATAACAGGATACCCTCTCACTAGCAGGTCTGTGGGCAGTTTTGGAATCTCACAGGGCAGCATAACTGGGAAGAAAAAAAAAAAAAAAAAACCCACAGAATATGTTCCCAACCACAACTTCCAAGGGAGAAGTACCCCAGACAATCGAGTCTGCCACTGGAGGGGCTGGACAGGGAGGCATGGGTTGCATGCTTAGGATAAGGACTGGGCCTGAATGCCCTGAGGACATTTGAGGAAGCTAATGTGAGACAGCAACCCAAACTGTGGGATAGCCAGAGAGGGAAAAAAAGAGAGAGAGAGAGAGAGAGAAATATCCCACAAAAAGCTCTAATGCACAGCCTGGCCCACTCACAGAACAGAGTTGAGCAAATACCAAAGGATAGCTAGCTGGATGTGGACAAGACCCTCCCCACCGCAGGAGGCAGAGACGCAGGCATGTGATAGCCAGAGCCAGAAGGCAAGGGGCAATCTCGGCCCCAGAGACTGGTATCCTCCACCAAACTGTGAGCAGGCACCCAGTTGCTAACCACATCTTCCTGGGATCCTGGACGGCTGACATCTGCCAGGAGGGTCGCAGCCTGAGATCAGCTCCTCAGAGGAGACACATGGCACACCTGGGACGGTGCTCTCATGGGGCACCCAGGAAACCAAATGGCCAGGCCCAGGAGGAGATTAAGACACCCAGTCCACCTAGGGCAGTGCGCTTGCCACGCATCTGGTCACCTAAGCTGCTCAGACCAGGGAAGGGCACAAAATGCACACCCAACCGAGTCTGTGCCCTTGCCAAGTACTTGAGAAACTGAACCTGAACAGCAGACCTGGGAAGTGCACAAAATGCAAGGCTTGCTTTGGACAGTAACTCTGCAGAACAACCTGGAGCCTGAGCACTGTAGACCCAGAAAGCACATGGCGCTGTGAGGTGGGGCAAACCCAGTGTGATCCACACACTGTGAGCACTCCCCATACATGCCAGCAATATTTGTTGACAGTGTTCCTCCCTCCCCACAACACAACAGAACAAGTGAGCCTAAATAAGTGGCCATCTTTGCCCCCTTGTGTCAGGGCAGAAATTAGACACTGAAGAGACTTGCAAACGAGGAAGCCAAAATAAACAAAGAGGGAACTGCTCTGGAAGTGACAGGTGCAACAAATCAAACCCCTGTAGTTAACATAACCTAAGTACTGGATGGGGCCTATAGACCTTGAGAACTACAAGCTGGAACAAGGAGCTATCTGAAACTGAACTGACTCCACACTGCCCACAACAGCTCCAGAGAAATTCCTAGATATAATTTTACTATTATCATTTTTAATGTTTTTATTTAAGTTCTTTATTACTCCATTAATTTTCATGTTTATAGCCTACCATTGCCTTGCAAAAAAAGACCCTACTTTTAAAGTAAATTTCACTATATATATATATATATATATATATATATATATATGATTGATTTGGTTTTGTAGTTTTAATATTGTATTTTTGAGAGTCTAACCTCTATCCTAGATTTTTAATCTTTGCTTTTTGGTATTTGTTATCAAGAATCTAATCTTCAGTATTCATTTTCACTTAGGGGTGTGATTACTGGCTTAATTGATCTCTCCCCTTTTGACTCTCCCTTTTCTCCCCCCAGGTAACCTCTATCTCCTCCTTCCACCTTCTCTTCTCTACTTAATTCTGTGAATGTCTCCAGGTGTTCCAGAATGTGGAGAACTGTTAGGGAACCGGTTACTGTCTAGATTGGTCTCTCCCCTTTTAACTCCCCCTCTTCTCTTCCTGATCACCTGTATCTCCCTCCCCCCTATTCTCTTCTCCATACTCTGTGAACCTCTCTGGGTTTCCTTTACTGTGGAGAATTGTTTCACCATTAACCTAGATGTTTTATCATATGTGCTGTATGTATGGAGAAGTCTTGAGGCTACTGTAAGAATAAGACTGAGAGCCAGATGAAGGAGGCTTAAATCCAAAACTTGAGAACACCAGAGAACTCCTGATTCCAGGGAACATTAATAGATAAGAGCTCATCCAAAAACCTCCATACCCACACTGAAACCAAACTCCACCCAAGAGCTGACAAGTTTGAGTCAAGACATGCCATGCTAATTCTCCATCTAAGAAGGAACACAGTTGTGAGCATTAAAATACAGGCTGGCCAAAGCCATGCCAAACCCACAGACACCCCAAAACTCACTACTGTGTACATAATTGCACTCCAGAGAGAAGAGCTCCATCTCCACCCAACAGAACACAGATGCAAGCTCCCCTAACCAGGAAATCTTGATAAGCCACTCTTCCAACCCCACCTATAGGGAGCAAGCTCCACAAAAAAGAGGAACAACAAACTTCCAGCCTACAGAAAGGCCACCCAAAACACAGTAATCTAAACAAAAGGAAAAGGTAGAGAAATAGTCAGCAGGTAAAAGAACATGATAAATGCCTAGAAAACCAAACAAGGAGGAAGAAACAGAGAGTCTGCCTGAAAAAGAATTCAGAATAATGATAGTAAAGATGATCCAAAATGAAAGCAAAATGGAGTTACAGATAAATAGACTGGAGACAAGTTTTGAGAAGATGCAAGAAATGCTTAAAAGAACCTAGAATAAATAAAGAAGAATCAATCAATGATGAATAATGCAATAACTGAGCTCAAAAGCACTCTGGAGGGAACCAACAGTAGAATGAGGCAGAAATAGGATAAGTGAGGTGGAAGATAGAATGGTGGAAGTGAATGAAGTAAGAAGGAAAGAAGAAAAAAAAAAGAAAAAAAGAAAATTAAAAGAAATTAGGACAACCTCAGAAACCTATGGGGCAATGTTAGATGGCCTAACATTTGAATCATAGGAGTCCCAGAAGAAGACAAAAAGAAAGGGTATGAGAAGATATTTGAAGAGATAATATTTGAAAACTTCCCCAAAATGGGGAAGGAATTAGCCACCCCAATCCAAGAAACCCAGAGATTTCCAAAAAGGATAAACCCAAGGTGAAACACCCCAGGACACATATTAGTCAAATTAATGAAGATAAAACACAAAAAGCAAACATTACAAGTAGCAAGGGAAAAGCAACAAATAACACACAAGGGATCCCCATAAGGATAACAGCTGATCTTTCAATAGAAACTCTTCAGGCCAGAAGAGAATGGCAGAATATCCTAAAAGTGATGAAAGAGAAAACCCTACAACCCAAATAACTATACCCAGCAAGGATCTCATTCAAATATGAAGGAAACATCAAAAGTTTTACCAATAAGCAAAAACTGAGTTAAGTCAGCACCAGCAAAGCAGCTCTTCAACAAATGCTAAAGGATCTTCTCTAGGCAGGAAATACAGGAAAGGTTTATAAATTCAAACTCAAAACAACAAAGTAAATGGAAATGGGATCCTACTTATCAATAATTACTTTAAATGTAAATGGGTTTAATGACTCAACCAAAAGACAAAGAGTGGCTGAATGGATACAAAAAAAGACCCCCAATAACTTTGGAAGGACTGATGTTGAAGCTGCAACTCCAATACTTTGGGTGCCTGATGCGAATAACTAATTCATTTGTAAAGAAACTGATGCTGGGAAAGATTGAGGGCAGGAGGAGAAGGGGATGACAGAGGATGAGATGGTTGGATGGCATCACCGACTCAATGGACATGGGTTTGGGTAGACTCCAGCAGTTGGTGATGGACAGGGAGGCCTGGTGTGCTGCAGTTCATATGGTCGCAAAGAGTCAGATGTGACCAAGCAACTGAATGGAACTGACAAGAGACCCACCTCAAACCAAGGGACACACAGAGTTGAAAATGAAAGGCTGGAAAAAGATAGTTCATGAAAATGGAGATCAAAAGAAAGAAAGAGTAGCAATACTCATATCAGATAAAATAGACTTTGAAATAAAGGCCATGGAAAGAGACAAAGAAGGACACTACATAATGATCAAAGGATCAATCCAAGAAGATACAATAATTATAAGTATATATGTACCCAACATAGGAGCACCATGATATGTAAGGCAAATGCTAACAGGTATGAAAGGGGAAATTAATAGTAACATAGTAATAGTGGGAGACTTTAATATCCCACTCATATATGGATAGATCAAAAAAACAGAAAATTAGCAAGGAAACACAATCTTTAAATGATACAATGAAATAAACAAATAAATAAATGATACAATGGACCAGTTAGACCTAATTGATAACTATAGGACATTTCACTCCAAAACAATGAATTTCACCTTTTCCTTAAGTGCACACAGACCATTCTCCAAGATAGATCACATCCCAGGCCATAAATCTAGCCTCAGAAATTTTTTTTTTTTAAATTGCTATTATTTAAAGCATTTTTTTTTTCTGATTACAATGTGGTAAGATTAGATGTCAGCTACAGAAAGAAAAAGAAAATAAAAATGCAAACATATGGAAGCTAAACAACAAACTTCTGAGTAAACAACAAATCACAGAAGAAATAAAAAAAAAGAAATCAAAATATGTATATAAACAAATGGAAATGAAAATATGACAACCCAACAACCCAAAACCTATGGGATTCAGTAAAATCAGTGCTAATCAACATTTTGTTGTTGTTGCTCATAGCAACCTCAAGAAACAAGAGAAAAATCAAATAAACGATCTAACTTTATACCTAACTTTACAACTAGAAAAAGAAGAAATGAAGAATACCAGGGTTAGTAGAAGGAAAGAAATCACAAAAATTAGAGTATAAATAAATGAAAAAGAAACAAAGGAGACTATAGCAAAAATCAACAAAATTAAAAGCTGGTTCTTTGAAAAGATAAATAAAATAGACAAACCATTAGCCATACTCTTCAAGGAAATAAAAGGAGAAGAATCAAATCAATTAAATTAGAAATGAAAATGGAGAAATCACAACAGATGATACAGAAATACAAAGGCTCATAAGAGGCTACTATCAGCAACTATATGACAATAAAATGGACAACATAGAAGAAATGGATGAATTCTTAGAAAAGTATAACCTTGCAAAACTGAACCAGAAAGAAATAGAAGATCTTAACAGACCCATCACAAGCATGGAAATGAAAACTGTAATCAAAATCTTCCAAAAAACAAAAGCCCAGGACCAGATGGCTTCACAGGTGAATTATACCCAAAAATTTAGAGAAGTGCTAACACCTATCCTACTCAAACCCTTCCAGAAAATTGCAAAGGAAGTTAAACTGCCAAACTCATTCTATGAGGCCATCATCACCCTAATACCAAAACTAGCCAAAGATGCCACACAAAAAGAAAACTGCAGAGCAGTATCACTGATGAACATAGATGCAAAATTCTCAACAAAATTCTAGCAAACAGAATCCAACAACATATTAAAAACAGCATACATCATGACCAAGTGGGCTTTATCCCAGGGATGCAAGGAGTCTTCAATATTTGCAAATCAATCAATGTAATACACCACATTAACAAGCTGAGAGTTAAAACCCATTTGATTATCTCGGTGGATGCAGAGACAGTCTTTGACAAAATTCAACAACCATTTATGATTAAAAGCCCTCAAGAAAGTAGGCATAGAAGGAACATACCTCAACATAATAAAAGCCATATATGATAAACCCATAGCAAACACTATCCTCAATGGTGAAAAATTAAAAGCATTTCCCCTAAGGTCAGGAAGAAGACCAGGGTGCCCACTCTGACCACTACTATTCAACATAGTTTTGGAAATTTTAGCCACACAAACCAGAGAAGAAAAAGAAACAAAAAAGAAGCCAGAACGGAAAAGAAGAAATAAAATTCATTATTTGCAGGTGATGTGATCCTCTACATAGAAAACCTTAAAGACGCCACCAGAAAATTACTGGAGCTAATTAATGAGTATAATAAAGTGGCAGGATATAAAATTAATACACAGAAATCTCTTGCATCCCTATACACTAACAATGAGAAAACAGAAAGAGAAATTAAGGAAACAATTCCAATCACCATTGAGATGAAAAGAATAAAATTATTAGGAAGAAACCTATCTAAAGAAAGAAAAGACCTGTTTATATAAAACTATAAAATACTGATGAAAGAAATCAAAGATGACACAAATAGATGGATAAATATGCCATGTTTATGCATTGGAAGAATCAATATAGTGAAAATGAGTATACTACCCAAAGCAATCCCTAGATTCAATGCAATATATAGATTCATGCAGTAATAATTCAATGCAATAATTCAATAATTCAATGCAATAATTCAATAATTCAATGCAATAATATAGAGTCAATGCAACCCATATCAAGCTACCATGGGTATTTTTCACATAACTAGAACAAATAATTTCACAATTTGTATGGAAATACAAAAAGCTTTGAATAGCCAAAGCAATCTTGAGAAAGAAGAATGGAACTGGAGGAATCAACCTACCTGACTTCAGGCTATACTACAAAGCTACAGTCATCAAGACAGGATGGTACTGACACAAAGAAAGAATTATAGATCAATGGAACAAAATAGTAAGCCCAGAGATAAATCCATGCACCTATGGACACCTTATCTTTGACAAAGGAGGCAAGAATATACAATGGAAAAAAGACAATCTCTTTAACAAGTGGTGCTGGGAAAACTGGTCAACCACCTGTAAAAGAATGAAACTAGAACACTTTCTAACACCATACAGAAAAATAAACTCAAAATGGATTAAAGATCTAAATGTAAGAAAAGAAACTATAAAACTGCTAGAGGAAAACATAGGCAAAACACTTTCTGACGTAAATTACAGCAAAATCCTCTATGATCCACCTCCCAGAGTAATGGAAATGAAAGCAAACTTAAAGAAATGGGACTTATTTGAAACTAAACAGCTTTTGCACAATGAAGGAAACTATAAGTAAGGTGAAAAGACAGCATTCAAATAGGAGAAAATAATAACAAACAAAGCTACTGACAAAGAATTAATATAAAAAATATACAAGTATCTCATGCAGCTCAATACCAGGAAAATAAATGACAAAATAAAAATATGGACCAAAGAACTAAACAGACATTTCTCCAAAGAAAACATACAGATGGCTAACAAATAAATGAAAAGTTGCTTAATGTCATTCATTATAAGAGAAATACAGATCAAAACAACTATGAGGTACAATCTCATGCTGGTCAGAATGGCTGCTATGAAAAAGTCTACAAGTAACAAATGCTGGAGAGGGTGGGGTGAAAAGGGAACCCTCTTACACTGCTGGCGGAAATGCAAACTATGGAGAACAATGTGGAGATTCCTTAAAAAACTGAAATAGAATTGCCATATGACCCAGCAATCCCACTACTGTGCATACACACCAAGGAAACCAGAATTGAAAGAGACACATGTACCCCAATGTTCATCACAGCACTGTCTACAATAGCTAAGACAAGGAAGCAACCTGTAAGTCCATTGGCAGACGAATGTATAAGAAAGCTGTGGTACATACACACGATGGAATATCACTCAGCTATTAAAAAGAACACATTTGAATCAGTTCTAATGTGGTGGGTGAAACTGGAGCATATTATACAGAGTGAATAAGTCAGAAAGAAAAACACCAATACTGTATATTAACACATATATATGGAATATAGAAAGATGGTAATGATGACGCTATATGTGAGACAGCAAAAGAGACACAAATATAGAAACAAACTTTTGGACTCTGTGGGAGAAGGCAAGGGTGGGATGATTTAAGAGAATAGCATCAAAATATGTATATTACCATATGTGAAATAGATGACCAGTACAAGTTCAATGCATGAAACAGGGCACTCAAAGTCAATGCACTGGGACCACCCTGAGGGATGGAATGGGGAGAGAGATAGGTGGGGCGTTCAAGATGGGGACACATATATACCCATGGCTGATTCGTGTCAATGTATGGCAAAAACCACCACAGTATTGTAAAGTAATTAGCCTGTAGTTAATATAAATACATTAATTTTAAAAAGTATGCAGAGAACCTCATTTGAATGCTTAGAATTTTAGTATAAAATATCTAGACCAGATATTAAACATAATTTGAATGTATATTTATACACTTTCTTTGCTGTTATTTTATTTCCCTTAGCCAATAGCTTTTCTGCCCTCTCCATTTTGGAGAACATCTCTTTTCAGAAAGAAAAAAGGAAAAAAACAAAGAAGAATCAAGGAATTAGATTTTCCTCTAAATCATTAACATTGCCTAGTGCTTCCAAGTGATGGGTCAAGCCCTGACTTGAGAGTTTTGCTGTAAAATCACGCTGTTCTGATTATTATTTTTATAGGTAGCGACCCCACTTGAGAAAGAGGACCAAATACATAATGCTGCATGAATATCTTAGGTAAGAAAATCTAGCTCTTGGAAATATTCACTTTCCCCTTAAAAAATGTGTTACTATTTTCTGCCAGAATTTATCTGCATTTTGGCACTTCTTACTATTCAAATTGTTTACAGCACTTTTGAAGGCTGTTTATATTTTTCTAAATGTAAAGAGCAAACTTTTGCACTTGAAAATAATATAATATGTGAATTACTGGTAGAGTCTTTATGAATTTTGTCATAATGGTACAGAATTACATTTTTAAAGTTCTATTAAATTCTATTCATAAATTTCCACTGTTTTCCAAGAAAATTGAATGGTTGTAAGACTTTCCACATTTTGTAAAAATTTTGCTTAATTGTCCTATTTTGTATAATTACCCACATCTTCCTTTATCATTTAGGGGTAAAAGATTTGACTTTGTTTAGCATTTGTCTTCTTTCCCATCAGTTTATACTTTTACTGTTTTCCATTTTATTTCTTTAAGTTCATATTCTCTTAAATATCTCATCCTTTGTTTTCTACACGTAAAGTGTAAAGATGGCAGAGAAGTATTAAGAACAGAAAATAGAATCTTAGGTATAATTTTTTGTCTTACTTGTTCCCCAGGAAGAGGGGGTATCACATATGTGAAATATTGCTGAGAGATCAAGGAACATAGCATAAACTAGAGACTTTTTGTTTGTAAACAGATAGATTAGATAGATGGATATAGATGTAGATAGCATGGTCATAATGCACAAGTTTGTTTAGTTGGAAGGTTGGGGATTTAAATAACATTACTAAGGATGCTATCAACAGCATGCAAAACAAAATGGCATTCGAAGGCAAGTGTATTAGGAGTAAAAGTCCAGGATCCTAACCATGAGACAAACATTTTTTTAGACTGCCAGATTCTGTCCCATTATGTATACAATTAATTTAGACTGTCAGTTTTTATCTCTGTCTAAATGACTTTAGAATTTGCACACCCTGCTCTTTTAACGGATGCTTTTTCCCTTCTCTTCCTTAACTATTATTGCAAGCATGCATGCTGAGTCACATCAGTCATGTCTGACTGTGAGACCCTATAGACTGTAGCCTGCCAGTTTCCTCTGTCCATGGGATTCTACAGGCAAGAATACTTGAGTGGGTTGCCATGCCCTCCTCCAGGGGACCTTCCCGACCCAGGGATGGAACCCACATCTTCTGTCTAATGCATTGGCAGGTGGGTTCTTTACTACTAGTGCCACCTGACTATTACTGAAAAGTCAACTAAAGCACCACCTCTCTTGAGTCTCTTGTACTATTAATTTTGTCCTCAAGTATTCTTTTTCTATGGCCTTCCCAGGTGGCACTTTCCAGGGTTCATCTTTCAGTGTCATATCTTTTTGCCTTTTCATACTATTCATGGGATTCTCAAGGAAAGAATACTGAAGTGGTGTGCCATTTCCTTCTCTAGTAGACCACGTCTTGTCAGAACTCATCACCGTGACCCGTCCATCTTCGGTGGCCCCACACAGCATGGCTTATAGTTTCGCTGAGTTAGGCAAAGTTGTAGTCCATGTAATCTGTTTGTTTAGATTACTGTGAATGTGCAGTGTAACAATAGTGCAGTATTCTTATATTATCAGACTGGAAGCTACCTCATGGATTTGAAGTATTGTTCTCTGTATTGCATAGTTATAACTTTTTTTTTTGATCTTTAATAATTTGGGTTTTCTTTCAAACTGGTGAACAAAATGAATAATGTTAAATAGTTTTATATAGGAATTCAGTACCATATTTGCATTGTAACTATTATAAAATATTTGAAATTTGTTGGAATTTTGAAAGCTGTTAAAAAGTTGAACTTCTAGAATGTTTTTGCATTGGAAGGGTAGAAAATTGTTTATCAGATGCCTATAATGCAGCTTGAACTATAATAAAAAACAGATTCCATATCCATAAAATATAAGCTTCTGCATGTGGTAAATTCCAGATTTAATACAACAAGCCGTTTTATTGCTACTTATTATAGACATCAAAAGCAGTGATTTGAAATGAGTTTATGGTATATAACCTAAGGTTTATAATTGCAACAAAATGCATACACATTTATTTGATGGCTAATCTGTGGAGAGATGGAAAATAAATTTGAGGAGAGAAAATATATTCACTACTATGTTGGCTCTAGGGACATATATATTGGTCCACATATATATATATATATATACATATATATATATATATATATATATATAGAGAGAGAGAGAGAGAGAGAGCCTATAGGCTGTATATATATATATATATATAGATATATATAGATATATATATATATATATTCCAAAAATAAAATGGTAATAAAATACATTGATAAGCAATATCCAATAATAAAATATGCCTTCATTTTTTAGATGCTTATGTGAATCCATATATTTGAATGAGAAAGATAAATGATTTTATCCTGTTAAACTGAGAGAAAAAGTAGCTGAAAAAGATTTTTATGTCTAATGCTAATATTAATTTTCTGTTTAATAATAGGATATAATCCAGTCTTACAATAATCAAAGTTATCAACAAATTCTATTAGGAAAAAGGAGAGTGGATACTGAAATTAAAATGAGTGCACAACTTTATAATAAAGCAATAATTTTATGTGGCTATAATATTCATTGTTTTTTTGTTTGAAGAATATCAGAATACTCTGGTGCAGTTCTAATCAGAATTTTAATAGCATTTATTAAATGACAGTTAAGAGGAAAAATATAGGAATGTTATATTTTGAGCATGACAGCGAAGAAAATCATCACTGAATCTGTCAAATTGAAAGCTAGTGAAAGAGATAAGGAAATGCAAAATAAAGTCTGGGAGTTTTTCATGATTTTTATAGCATCATTCATGCATTTGTAATGAGAATCTCTAAGATTCAAAATGTTACCCCAATTGCTATGGAACTTTTATAAATATCAATGAGCTTAAAGCATTGTGAAGTTGAACAAAAATGTAGTATGCATAATGATAATGTTAGTCATTTATGAATTTTCAGTTTGCTTGCAGAGCTAAATATATAGGAGAGCTAAAAAAATAAACAGATAGTCAAAACACATTTGCTTTCATGGCAAAAAGATATGCTGGTAAACATGGTATGTTACTTTATTTCCTTCTTTATTTGGAATAGGTCTCTAGAAGTATGTATTCTTTCACAATATCTTAACCAGTTTTAAAGCAATACACATAGTATTACAATGAGTACTGAATTGCTTCTGAAAAAGGCAAGCTAAAATGTATTTTTAAAGCTTCAGTTTAAAGTAATATATACTAATAAGGGATTCACAAACATGATCAGATTTTATAGTGGAACTGGAAGTAGTAGGGCACACACACACACACAAACACACACACACACAAACATACATATTATAGAATTGAAATACAGTATTACTATAACATTCTTGAACGTATTTGCATTCCTTCAAGAAACACTTTCTTATATGCACGGCACTTTTGTGTCATCCGTGTTCAATATATCTTTAAATATTAAATACTTTAATTTTAGAGATGAATAAAAATAAGCTACAGAAATGTTAAATGAATACTTGCATGTTTTGATGAAGATATCAGTTTTAGAACTCAAAAATTTTCTAAGGAAGTGCATTGACCTTTATATAAAAAAGAACATCCTCAAAAATTCAGGTCGGTACTGATTCTACTCTGACTTCTAAAAGTGAAACACCACTTCACCCCAGAAAATTTTTTTACAGTATTCTTAAATTAACCTAGCTATCTATGACACACACACACACACACACACACACTATGACTACTAAATCCTAAGGTTGAAAAAAATCAACATAAACGAGGTTGAAATTATGGAAATAAAAAACACTATGGAAGGCTCAAGTATAACGTTGTGGCTGAATCTCAGAGTGTTTTCTGGGGAGGGGCAAGAGATAACAGAAATAAAGGTAGAGTAAATCATAAAATGATTTATGTGCAAAAATTTTTTCAAAGTTTAATATCTGTCTTAAAAGCTATGAGTGAAAAATTTTATTGATAGCTAAGATAGCAACTAACCCTGACAGAGCATTTACTTTATGTCAGACAGGAGTTTCACCTGTTAACACAGTTATTACAATAACCCCTGGATATAGATGTTATGACTATCCTCACTTTATAAATTCAGAGGTTGAGGAATGGTTATAAATGTCACACAGCTGTAAAGTGGAAGCAGCAAGAATTGAATTCAGACAGTGGGGAATGTAGAGACTGCTCCTTTATCCATCATGCTGTCCTATTTCTCAAGGCTAATTAATTAGTCAATTCAGCAGTACAAGCCAAAAATAATGAAGACTTCATCTAAGAGGATGAAGTGGTGAATACTGTGGGGATTAGTGTAATATTTTAGAGAGTGACAGGGAACTTTCAGGTGATTCTGAAGTTTGAGTTTAGGTAATTTGTGGGACGTGGAGAAGGGAATGGCAACCCACTGCAGTATTCTTGCCTGTAGAATCCTGTGGACAGAGGAGCCTGGTGGGCTGCTGTCCATGGGGTCGCACAGAGTCGGACACGACTGAAGCGACTTAGCATGCATGCATTAGAGAAGGAAATGACAACCCACTCCAGTATTCTTGCCTGGGGAATCCCAGGGACAGAGGAGCCTGGTGGGCCGCCATCTATGGGGTCGCACAGAGTTGGACACAACTGAAGCGACTTAGCAGCAGCAGCAGCAGCAGCAGCAATTTGTGGGATGACTGTACCATTTCATGAGATTGGAAGCAAGGAAAAGCAGCAGATTATAAAAACACACTTAGTTCACTTGCTGAATTGTGAAGCTGAGGGTACATATAGGTAATCCAAACAATGTAGGTTTTGATAATTTAAAGGGAGGTTTGAAGAGAAAAATAGATACTTAAGACTTGGTAGTACATAGGAGTTGAAATGAATGCTTAGAATGTGGTCGCTTTCTAACAGGATATACTGTAAAGTAAAAAAATGGAAGGGCTTTTGGGTCACCAATAATAAAACAGATTAGAAAGCATTGAAGTCAGAGAGATAGGAGAGAAACAGAAGAGACTGGTACCACTAAAGCAAGCAAATGGGTGAGATAATTTAAAAAACAACAGATAAAAGATAACTTCCAGTTAAATACTGCAATAGTTGATGAAATACTTGAAAATGTGCTATTCATTAGAATATTTTATGTCATTAATAATTTAAAGATGATTTTTCAATGGAACATGATGACTCAAACTTCGATTCCAAGAAATGATACTTGAGAATGGACCGCTCCTGCTTAACTTAAGTCATGGAGAAATTCTCTGAGGGTTATATAGAAAGAAACATCAAATCTAGGAAGGTTATTTGTTTTAGTGTTTTGAGACAGAAGAAACATGAGGTGTTTAGAAGTCCATAGAAGAGAACCAGTAGGAAAGGAACATGTTGAAAAACCAAAAGGAAACAATGGAATAAGGTTGGAGAAAGGAACGAAAGGAAGATATAGTATCCAGAACATTGGAGAAAGAGTATTGAAGAACTGAGGAAGCCACTGAGATTTAAGGAAGGTCGAAACTCAGGCATTTAGTATACAGGACCTGAGAAGGGAGTTTCTTTACCAACTGACTTCACTTTGCTCAGTGAGGTATGAGGTACTGTTATTTTCAAGGAACAGGGACTAGTGGAGACAGTGAAAGGATAATAATGAACTGATACACTGAAAACTTAGTTCATGTAACATAGTATGCTAAATATTTTACAAATATTTTGTTTTTAAATTCACAACTATTTATAGAAATAGGTGCTTTATTTTACAAATGATGGGATAGAGCTACAGAGAGATAAATAACTTGCCCAAATAGTTTGTAAATGATGCTGGTGTGAAATTGAGCAATTTGATTTCCTGTCTTCAACTACTGTAATATACTCTCTACTGAGAAGAACTAAAGAGCCTCTTGCTGAAAGTGGAAGAGGAGAGTGAAAAAGTTGGCTTAAAGCTCAACATTCGGAGGACTAAGATCATGGCATCCGGTCCCATGACTTCATGGGAAATAGACAGGGAAACAGTGGAAACAGTGGCTGACTTCATTTTTCTGGGCTCCAAAATCACTGCAGACAGTGATTGCAGCCATGGAATTAAAAGATGCATGCTCCTTGGAAGGAAAGTTATGATCAACCTAGACAGCATATTAAAAAGTAGAGACATTACTTTGTCAACAAAGGTCCATCTAGTCAAGGATATGGTTTTCCCAGTGGTCATGAATGGATGTGAGAATTGGACTGTGAAGAAAGCTGAGCACCAAAGAATTGATGATTTTGAACTGTGGTGCTGGAGAAGACTCTTGAGAGTCCCTTGGACTGTAGGAGATCCAACCAGTGCATCCTAAAGGAGATCAGTCCTGGGAGTTCATTGGAAGGACTGATGCTGAATCTGAAACTCCAATACTTTGTCCACCAGATGTGAAGAGTTGACTCATTGGAAAAGACCCAGATGCTGGGAAAGATTGAGGGCAGGAGGAGAAGGGGACGACAAAGAGTGAGATGGTTAGATGGCATCACTGACTTAATGGACATGGGTTTGGGTGGACTCTGGGAGTTGGTGATGGACAGGGAGGCCAGGCATGCTGCGGTTCATGGGGTCGCAAAGAGTTGGACACGACTGAGTGCCTGAACTTAACTGAACTGGATATTAAAATTCTGTGAAGTTTAAATAGAGAAAAATATCTCTGTGAAGAAAGCTTAAATTATTTTTCAGCAACATCAGTAGTTAAACTGAGGTTTAAGACAAAAACTATCTTAGCACCAGTATGCAAAATATTATGATTTCTCAGAGTGATTCACTTGGTGAGGTAGCTTAAAGAAATATCACATTTGTTTTTAATTTTCTTCTTCCTCTGCTTTAATATTTTTACATTAGTCCTTCAAGACTGACAGAATCAAACTCCATTTTTTATGATCCTCCTAGCCTATTTGTCCTTAAACTAGATTTTGAGCATTTTTCTGTGTGTAGAACCATGGATGAGATTTATCACACTTACCTGTGTTCTCATTTTTGGCTAACTTGATTGTTTCACTCTATCCTGAGACTACCTGAGAGAAGCAGGAGCTGTACCTTTAATCTCTGGGCTTTTGGTTGTTCAGTAGCTCAGTCATGTCCAACTCTTTGTGACCCCATGGACTGCAGCACACCAGGTTTCCATGTCCTTCACCATCTCAAAGAGCTTGCTCAAACTCATGTTCATTGAGTCAGTGATGCCATCCAACCATTTCATCCTCTGTCATCCCATTCACCTCGTGCCTTCAATCTTTCCTAGCATTAGGAGTCATTTCTAATGAGTCAACTCTTTGCATCAGGTGGCCAAAGTATTGGAACTTCATTCAGCTTCATCATCCATCCTTCTAATGAATATTCAGAATTGATTTCCATTAGGATTGACTGGTTTGATTTCCTTACAGTCCAAGGACTCTCAAGAGTCTTCTCCAGCACCACAGTTCAAAAGCATCAATTCTTCAGTGCTCAGCCTTTTTCATGGTCCAACTCTCACATCTATTCATGAGTACTGGAAAAGCCATAGTTTTGACTATATGGACCTTTGTTGGCAAACTAATGTCTCTGATTCTAATAAGCTCTCTAGGTTTGTCATAGCTTTTCTTCCAAGGGGCAAGTGTCTTTTAATTTTGTGGCTGTAATCACCATATGCAATGATTTTTAAGCCCAAGAAAATGAAGTTTGTAATTGTTTCCTCATGTATTTGCCGTGAAGTGATGAGACGGGATGCCATCATCTTAGTTTTTAATGTTGAGTTTTAAACCAACTTTTTCACTCTCCTCTTTCAACTTCATTCAAGAGGCTCTTTTTTGTTCCTCTTCCCTTTCTGCCATAAGACTGGTATCATCTGCATATCTGAGGTTATTTATATTTCTCTCAGCAATCTTGATTCCAGCTTGGGCTTCATCCAGCCCAATATTTTACATGAAGTGCTCTACATATAATTTAAGTAAGCAGGGTGACAATATACAGCTTTGATGTATTCCTTTCCCAATTTTGAACCAGTCTGTTGTTCTATGTCTAAATTCTAACTGTTGCTTCTTGACCTGCAAACAAATTTTGCAGGAGGCAGGTAAAGTAGTCAGGTATTCCCATTTGTTTAAGAATTTTCCACAGTTTGTTATGATCCACACAGTCAAAGGCTTTAGTGTAGTCAATGAAACAGAAGTAGATGTTTTTCTGGAATTCTCTTGCTTTTTCTTTTTCTGGAATTCTCTTCCTTTTTCTGTCACCCAACGAATGTTGGCAATTCGATCTCTGACTCCTCTGTCTTTTTTTTTTTAATCCAGCTTGAACATCAGGAAGTTCTCTCTTCATGTACTGCTGAAGTCCAGCTTGGAGAATTTTGACCATTACTTGGCTGGCATGTGAAATGGGTACAATTGTGCAGTAATTTGAGCTTTCTCTTGGCATTGCCTTTCTTTGGTATTGGAATGAAAACTGACCTTTTCCAGTCCTGTAGCCACTGCTGAGTTTTCCAAATTTGCTGACAGATTGAGTGTAGCACTTTAACAGCATCATCTTTTATGATTTGAAATAACTCAGCTGGAATTTTGTCACTTCCACTAGTCTTGTTTGTAGTCGTACTTCTTAAGGCCCACATGACTTCGCACTCCAAGATGTCCGGCTCTAGATGGGTGATCACACCATCATGGTTATCTGATATCCATATTTATAGTAACATGCAGATTAGTTTCACTGAGCTAAAAAACCTCTGTGGCCTTCCTGTCCATCTCCTCCTCCTCATATCCTGGTAAGTATTGATCTTTTTGGATACATGTATAAGAGCGATCATATTGTGTTTATCTTTCTCTGACTTCTTTTAATTAGTGTAATGCTCTCAGGATCAATACATGTTGCTGCAAATGGCACAATTTCATTCTTTTTGTGGGTATGTGCTTGTGTGTGTGTTTGTATGTGTGTTAGTTGCTCAGTTGTGTTTGTTGCTCAGTTGTGTTCAAGTCTTTGTAACACTATGGACTGTGGCCCACCAGTCTCCTCTGTCCATGGAATTCTCCAAGCAAGAATACTGGAGTGGGGTGCCATTCTTCTCCATCTCCATCTCCATCTCACTTCTTTTTTCATTCATCTGTCCATGGACATTTACATTGTTTCCATATATTGGCTACTGTAAATAAAGCAGCAACAAACATAAGGGTACATACATCTTTTCAAGTTAGTGTTTTTATTTTCTTTAGCTGAATATCAAAAGTATAATTGATGGATTGTGTGGTAGTTCTACTTGTAATCCTATAAGGACCTCCATACTGTTTTTCCACAGAGGTTGCAACCAATTTATATTTCCATCGTTAACTAGACATTCCCTTTCTCTACATCTTCATGAACACTTATTATTTCTTGTTGTTGTTTGTTTTTTTTTTTTATACTAGCTATTCTAAAAGGTATGAGGTGATACCTCACTGTAGTTTTGAATTGTATTTTCCTTCTAATTAATGATGTTAAGAATGTTTTTGTGTATCTGTTGGCCATGTCCTCCTTGGGAAAATGTCTATTCATATCTCCTGCCCACTTTTTAATAACTATTTTTTTTTGCTATTCAGTTGTGTAAGATCTTTATATATTTTTAATATTAATCCCATATCAATAAATTATATGCAAATGGTTTCTTCCATTCAATAGGTAGTCTTTTATTTCATTCATAATTTTCTTTGTTGTGTAGAATCTTTCTAGTATAATGTAGCTACACTTATCTATTTTTGCTTTCATTACTTATGCTTTGGTATCATAGTAAAAAAAAAAAAATCATTCCCAAGACAAATGTCAGGGATCTTCTTTCCTATATTTTCTTCCAGAAGTTTTATGTTTTCAGATTGTATGATGAAGTTCTTAGTCCATTTCAAGTTAAATTTTGTTTATGGTAAAAAATAGTGGTCCAGTTTCATTCTTTGGCATGTGGTTGCCTAGTTTTCCCAATATAGTTAATGAAGACACTATATTTTATCTATTGCACATTCTTGGCTTCTCTGTTATAAGTTAATTGACCATAAATTTATTTTTTGGGAAAAGTGCTCTCTATTCTGTTCTGTTGATCAATGTATTTGCTTTTATACCAATACCACACTATTTTTATAAGTTTGAAATATAGTCTAAAATCAACAAATATGATGCTCCCAGCTTTATTCTTCTTTTTCAAAATTATTTTGGCTATTTTGTGATTCCAAGCAATTTTTAAGGTTATTGACTCTGTTTCTTGAAGAAGGAAATGGCAACCCACTCCAGTGTTCTTGCCTGGGGAATCCCAGGGACCGGGGAGCCTGGTGGGCTGCCGTCTATGGCGTTGCACAGAGTCAGACACAACTGAAGTGACTTAGCAGCAGCAACAACTCTGTTTCTTTGGAAAAAAAAAAGTAGAACTTTTATCAAAATTGTATTGAATCTGTCGATTGAGTAGTATGAACATTTTAAACATATTCATTCTTCCAATCCATGAGCATAGAATATCTTTCCATATATTTTTGCCTTCTTCAATTTCTTTTATTAATGTCATAAATTTTGATACACAGATCTTTCACTTCTTTGGTTAAATTTATTCCTAGGTATTTTATTATTTTTGAGGTAACTTTAAATATTTTTTTATTAATTTCTCTTTAATCTGTCATTGCAACATATTTATGTCTATTGATTTTGTATTATGGAACTTCACTCTTATTAGGTGTAACAGTTCTTGTTGGAGTATTAAGGGTTTTCTATGTATAATATTATCTTATCTACAAATGGTGACAGTTTTTTTCCCCCTTTTCAATTTATATTCCTTTTGTTTCTATTTATTGCCTAATTACTCTGACTAGAAATTCCAACATACTATGTTGAACAGAAGTGGCAAGACTGACCATTCTTTTCTTGTTATCAATCTTAGAGCAAAGGTTTCTAGCTTTTCATATTGAGCATAATGTTAGCAGTGGGTTTGTCAGACATTGTTTGATTTGAGGAAATTTTTCTTTATACCAACTTTGTTGAAAGCTTTTATCCCAAATGAATTTTAAATTTTATCAAATACTTTCTCTATACCTATTAAGATGATCACATGATTTTTATTTTTCAATTTGTTAAGATGGTGTATCACATTGACAAATTTGTAGATGTTGAACCAGCCTGGTATCCCTGTAATAAATCCCACTTGATCAAGATATATTATTCTTTTGATGTATTTTTAAATTGTCTGTTAATATTTTATTGCATACATATTCATCAGAGATACTGGCCTGTAGTTTTCTTTTCCTTTGGCATTTTTATCTGATTTTCATATCAAGACAATTCTGGCAGCATAAAATGAATTGTGAATATTTCCTTCTCCTCTTATTTATTTATTTTTTTTTGGTAGAGCTTGAAAAGAATTGGTATTAATCCTTCCTTGAATGTTTGGTAGAATTTACCAGTAAATCTGTCTGGTCCTGACCTTTGGTTTGGAAGATTATTAATTATTGATTCAATATCCTTGCTAATATTCCTGCTGTTCATATTTTATATTTCATCATGATTCAGTCTTGGTAGGTTGTATGTTTTTAAGATTTATCCATTTCTAGGTTTTACAATTTGTTGGTGTGTAATCATTCAGAATAACCTTTTAGGATCTTTTGTATCTTTTAGATAAATCTTTAGTATCTCTGTTTTTATTTTTAACTATTTATTTGAATCCTCCTCTTTTTTCTTGGTGAGTATAACTAAATGCCTGTTAACTTTGTTTTTCTTTTCAATAATCAGCACTTAGTTTCATTTAGATCTCCTCTATTGTCTTTTTAATCATTATTTCATCTCTAATCTTTATTTCCTTCCTTCTATAATGCTACCACTGAGTCTTGTACATTGTTCTCTTTCAGTTCCTTGAGGTGTAAATTTAGGTTATTTATTTGAGAATTTTCTTGTTTTGCTGAGGTAAATATTTTGCTGTGAACTTTCCTTTTATAACAGACTTTGCAGCATCTCACATATTATAATATGTTATGTTTCTATTTTCATTTTTCTTTAATGTAAATTTTACTTTCTCCTTTGATTTCTTCTTTAACCCATCAGTTGTTTCATAGCATGCTGTTTAATCTCCTTCTGTCGGGAAGATCCCATAGAGGAGGGAATGGCTACTCACTCCAGCATTCTTGCCTGGACAATTCCATGGACAGAGGAGCCTGACTGGCTACATGGGGTCACAAAGAGTTGTACATACCTAAATGACCAGCACTATAGCTTTCACTTGTTTTCTGGCCTAACATGGTCTAGACTTGAAAATGTTCCATGTGCAGTTGAGAAGAAAAATGCACATTCTTTTGATTTTGGGTGAATTATTCATATGTCTATTATGTTTATCCGATATAACTGACATTTAAAGCCAGTGTGTCATTTTTGATTTTCTGTCTAGTTGCTCTATACATTGATGTGTTTGAGAGTATTAAAATCCTCTACTAGTACTGTAGTGCTGTCTATTCCTCCCTTTACATCTGTTAATATTTACTTTATATATTTAAGTGTATGAATATTTGCAATGCTATATCCTCTCCTTGGATTGGTCTATTAATATTTATGTAACATCCATCTTTACCTTCTATTAAAGTCTACATAAAATCTATTTTGTCAGATGTAGGTGTAGCTACTCTAGGTTTCTTAGGTTTACATTTGCATGAAATATCTTTTTTTTTCCCATTTTTCCCTTCTAGTCTATCTTTACATCTAAAATAAAGCTCTTGTATGCCACAGATAGATGTCTTTTTAAAAATCTATTCAGCTACTCTATGTTTTTGATTGAAGATTTAGTTCATTTACATTTAAATTATTAGTGGATATGTACTTTTTGCAATTTTGTTAATTGTTTACTGGCTGTTTTTGTAATATTTTCTTTTTCCTTTTGTCTTTTGTGTATTTACTATAGAGTTTTGGTGGTGACTTTTATGAGGGTTTTATATAACAAGTTATGTCTCTTTGTTTTTGTTCAGTTGCTCATTTGTGTCTTATTCTTTGCAACCCCATGGGCTGCAGTATGCCAGGCATCCCTGTCCTTTACTATCCCCTGGAGTTTGCTGAAACTCATGTCCACTGAGTCCATAATACTATCCAACCATGTCATAAGAGTGTATTTTAAGTTGATAACAACTTAAATGATCCCTTCTAAAGCTTAACATTTTTACTCTTCCCTCTTCATATATTGTTTCTGATATCATATTTCACTTGAATATCCTTTAACTAAATATTGTAATCATAGTTATTTTTACTACCTTTTTTTTAACCTTCATATTCACTTTGTTAGTGATTAATTCAATGCTTATACTATATGTACTCCTTTCCAATGATATTTCTTCTTTCATGTTTTCTTGTTACTAATTAGTACCCTTCCTATTCAGCTTAAATAAGTCCCTTTAACACTTCTTATAAGGCTAGTTTAGTAGTAATGAGCCCTTTTAGCTTTTCCTTGTCTGGAAACTTCTTTAAACTCTTTCAATTGCAGTAAATAATTTTGCGAGGTATAATATTCTTGGTTTGATTCTTTTTTTTTTTTTTCCCCTTTCAGAACTATTTTCAGGCCTATACATTTTCTGTTGAAAAATCTGCTAAGAATCATATGCTGACAGCTCCCTTGTACATAACAAGTTGTTTTTTCCTTTCTGCTTTTAGCATTCTCTCCTTGGATTTGACTTTTGATATTTTAGTTATGACATATATTACTGTGATTCTCTTTGATTTCATCTTATTTGGCAATTGCTGGGCTTTCCTTATCTGTATGTCTGTTTCTTCCCCCAGATTAAAGACATTTTCAGCCATGCTTCAAACAGCATTTCTACCTGTTTCTTACTTTCTCTCCATCTGAGGCCCCTGTAAGTTCTTGTTACTTCATTTATTTTCTCTTATAAGCCTATTAAACTTTTTTCTCCCACTTTTTTCATTTATGTTTCTTTTTGCTTCTCTGATTGCATTAGTTCAGCTGCCTTGTCTTGGAGTTGATGGATCCTTTATTTTTTTATTTTTTTTTAATTTTTATAAACTTATTTTTTATTTTTTAAAGTTTATTGTTATTAGTTGGAGGCTAATTACTTTACAATATTTTAGTGGGTTTTGCCATACATTGACATGAATCAGCCATGGATTTACATGTGTTCCCCATCCCGATCCCCGCTCCCGCCTCCCTTCCCATCCCATCCCTCTGGGTCTTCCCAGTGCACCAGCCCTGAGCACTTGTCTCATGTATCCAACCTGGGCTGGTGATCTGTTTCACCCCTGATAGTACACTTGTTTCAATGCTATTCTTTCAGAACATCCCACCCTCACCTTCTCCCACAGAGTCCAAAAGTCTGTTCTGTACATCTGTGTCTCTTTCTCTGTTTTGCATATAGGGTTATCATTACCATCTTTTTAAATTTCATATATATGCGTTAGTATACTGTATTGGTCTTTATCTTTCTGGCTTACTTCACTCTGTATAATGGGCTCCAGTTTTATCCATCTCATTAGAACTGATTCAAATGAATTCTTTTTAATGGCCGAGTAATATTCTATTGTGTATATGTACCACAGCTTCCTTATCCATTCGTCTGCTGATGGGCATCTAGGTTGCTTCCATGTCCTGGCTAAACAGTGCTGTGGTGAACACTGGGGTGCACGTGTCTCTTTCAGATCTAGTTTCCTTGGTGTGAATGCCCAGGAGTGGGATTGCTGGGTCATATGGAATTTCTAATTCCAATTTTTTAAGGAATCTCTACACTGTTCTCCATAGCGGCTGTACTAGTTTGCATCCCCACCAACAGTGTAAGAGGGTTCCCTTTATCCACACCCTCTCCAGCATTTATTGCTTGTAGACTTTAGGATAGCAGCTGTCCTGACTGGCATGTAATGGTACCTCATCGTGGTTTTGATTTGCATTTCTCTGATAATGAGTGATGTTGAGCATCTTTTCATGTGCTCGTTAGCCATCTGTATGTCTTCTTTGGAAAAATGTCTGTTTAGTTCTTTGGCCCATTTTTGGATTGGGTCATTTATTTTTCTGGAATTGAGCTTCAGGAGTTGCTTGTATATTTTTGAGATTAATCCTTTGTCTATTTCTTCGTTTGCTATTATTTTCTCCCAATCTGAGAGCTGTCTTTTCACCTTGCTTATACTTTCCTTTGTTGTGCAAAAGCTTTTAAGTTTCATTAGGTCCCATTTGTTTATTTTTGCTTTTATTTCCAATATTCTGGGAGGTGGGTCATAGAGGATCCTGCTGTGATTTATGTCGGAGAGTGTTTTGCCTATGTTCTCCTCTAAGAGTTTTATAGTTTCTGGTCTTACATTTAGATCGTTAATCCACTTTGAGTTTATTTTTGTGTATGGTGTTATAAGGTGTTCTAGTTTCATTCTTTTGCAAGTGGTTGACCAGTTTTCCCAGCACCACTTGTTAAAGAGGTTGTCTTTTTTCCATTGTATATCCTTGCCTCCTTTGTCGAAGATAAGGTGTCCATAAGTTCGTGGATTTATCTCTGGGCTTTCTATTCTGTTCCATTGATCAATATTTCTGTCTTTGTGCCGGTACCATACTGTCTTGGTGATTGTGGCTTTGTAGTAAAGCCAGAAGTCAGGCAGGTTGATTCCTCCAGTTCCATTCTCCATTCTTCCTTCTCAAGACTGGTTTGGCTATTCGAGGTTTTTTGTATTTCCATACAAATTGTGAAATTATTTGTTCTGGTTCTGTGAAAAATACCGTTGGTAGCTATATAGGGATTGCATTGAATTTATAGATTGCCTTGTGTAGTATAGCCATTTTCACAATACTGAGTCTTCCAATCCATGAACACGGTATATTTCTCCATCTGTTTGTGTCCTCTTTGATTTCTTTCATCAATGTTTTATAATTTTCTATGCATAGGTCTTTCATTTCTTTAGGTAGATGTACTCCTAAGTATTTTATTCTTTTTGTTGCAATGGTGAATGGTATTGTTTCCTTAATTTCTCTTTCTGTTTTCTCATTGTTAGCATATAGGAATGCAAGGGATTTCTGTGTGTTAATTTTATATTCTGCAACTTTACTATATTCGTTGATTAGCTCTAGTAATTTTCTGGTAGAGTCTTTAGGGTTTTCTCTGTAGAGGATTATGTCGTCTGCAAATAGTGAGAGTTTTACTTCTTCTTTTCCTATCTGGAATGCTTTTATTTCTTTTTCTGCCCTGATTGTTGTGGCCAACACTTCCAAAACTATGTTGAATAGTAGTGGTGAGAGTGGACACCCTTGTCTTGTTCCTGACTTTAAGGGAAATGCTTTCAATTTTTCACCATTGAGGAAAATGTTTGCTGTGGGTTTGTCATATATAGCTTTTATTATGTTGAGGTATGTTCCATCTATGCCTGCTTTCTGGAGAGTTTTTATTATAAATGGATGTTGAATTTTGTCAAAGGCTTTTTCTGCATCTATTGAGATAATCATATGGTTTTTATCTTTCAATTTGTTGATGTGGTGTATTACATTGATAGATTTGCGGATATTAAAGAATCCTTGCATTCCTGGGATAAAGCCCACTTGGTCATGATATATGATCTTTTTAAGATGTTGTTGGATTCTCTTTGCAAGAATTTTGTTAAGGATTTTTGCATCTATGTTCATCAGTGATATTGGCCTGTAGTTTTCCTTTTTTGTGGCATCCTTGTCTGGTTTTGGTATTAGGGTGATTGTGGCCTCATAGAATGAGTTTGGAAGTTTGCCTTCTTCTGCAATTTTCTGGAAGAGTTTGAGTAAAATAGGTGTTAGCTCTTCTCCAAATTTTTGGTAGAATTCAGCTGTGAATCCATCTGGTCCTGGGCTTTTGTTTACTGGAAGATTTCTGATTACAGTTTCGATTTCCTTGCTTGTGATGGGTCTGTTAAGATCTTCTATTTCTTCCTGGTTCAGTTTTGGAAAGTTATACTTTTCTAAGAATGTGTCCATTTCTTCCAAGTTGTCCATTTTATTGGCAAAGTGCTGCTGGTAGTAGTCTCTTATGATCCTTTGTATTTCAGAGTTGTCTGATGTCATCTGTCTATTTTCATTTCTAATTTTGTTGATTTGGTTCTTTGTTTCTTGATGAGTCTGGCTAATGGTGTGTCCACTTTATTTACCTTTTCAAAAAAACAACTTTTTAGCTTTGTTGATTTTTGCTATGGTCTCTTTTGGTTCTTTTGCATTTATTTCTGCCTGAATTTTTAAGATTTCTATCCTTCTACTAACCCTGGGGTTCTTCATTTTTTCCTTCTCTAGTTGCTTTAGGTGTAGAGTTAGGTTATTTATTTGACTTGTTTTCTTGTTTCTTGAGGTAAGCCTGTATTGCTATGAACTTTCCCCTTAGCATTGCTTTTACAGTGTCCCATAGGTTTTGGGTTGTTGTGTTTTCATTTTCATTCATTTCTATGCATATTTTATTTCCTTTTTGATTTCTTCTATGATTTGTTGGTTATTCAGAAGCGTGTTATTTAGCCTCCATATGTTGGAATTTTAATATTTTTTTTTTCCTGTAATTGAGATCTAATCTTACTGCATTGTGGTCAGAAAAGATGAGTGGAATGATTTCAATTTTTTTGAATTTGCCAAGGCTAGGTTTAGGGCCTAGGATGTGATCTAATTGACTCACCTAATCCAATGTTGAACCCCTCTTATGTAATTCTTCAGTTCAGTTATTAAGTTCTTCAGCCATGTGACATCTATTTGGTACTTTCTTATATTTTCTATCTTTATGCATTCATCTCAGTTTGCTGAATATCATTATGACCATTACTTTGAAATCAGGTAAATTACTTATTACCATGTCACTGAGTTCTTTTTTTTTTTCCCCTAAAATTTTGCCTTATTCTTTTATCTAGAACATATTTCACTGTTTTGTTTTGTTTTTTTTTTTATTTTCATTTGCCTTGACTCTCTGTGTTGATTTTTATAATGTAGACAAAACAACCACCTCTCCCAGACTTGAAGGAGTTGCCTCATGTAAGAGAGAAACTTAGTAGTTCAACCTTGCTCCAACTCTTTGTCATCTTTCAAATATTTTTGCTTTCCAAGCAGTTTATTATACATTTACTAGTTAGTTCCCAATACTGGGGATGTGCCAAGACCTGTCAGTGTCCCTAAGAGTAGTATCTCATCACCTAGATTCAGGCTATTTGGCAGCCAGATCCCAGGGCAGCATCTTCTAACAGTATACAAATATATATTAATCTGTGGTATTGCAAGCACAACCCATCCACAGCTTTAACCAGTTAATCTGGCAGTGTCTCCTGTGTGACAGTCATAAAAACCAAATTTCCAAAAAAGTGTATAAGTTCTTTTATAGGAGGTACTGGCAAGCTGGAGCAAGACAGATGGACAGCACCAAAATAGTGTCTATAGCTTTCTTCTTGAAAGCAGCTTTATAGTCCTCTAAATGTAAGCCTAACATGAAGCCTACATTTAAGACTGAAGCTCCATAATAAAAGAGGAAGACGAATGGATAAGGAAGCTATGGTACATATACACAATGGAATATTACTCAGCCATTAAAAAAGAATTCATTTGAATCAGTTCTAATGAGATGGATGAAACTGGAGCCCATTATACAGAGTGAAGTAAGCCAGAAAGATATAGACCAATACAATATACTAACACATATATATGGAATTTAAAAAGATGGTAACAATAACCCTATATGCAAAACAGAGAAAGAGACACAGATGTACAGAACAGATTTTAGGACTCTGGGAGAAAGCGAGGGTGAGATGTTCTGAGAGAAGAGCACTGAAACAAGTATACTATCAGGGGTGAAACAGATCACCAGCCCAGGTTGGATGCATGAGACAAGTGCTCAGGGCTGGTGCAATGGGAAGACCCAGAGGGATGGGATGGGGAGGTAGGTGGGAGGGGGATTCAGGATAGGGACACATGTAAACCCATGGCTGATTCATATCAATGTATGGCAAAACCCACTACAATATTGTAAAGTAATTAGCCTCCAACTAATAAAAATAAATGGAAAAAAAAAAAAAAAGACAAGAGGACTTCTTCACAAGAATATGGGAAACACACCATATTTTTCCATGTGCCCTGTTGGTGGCAGACTCCCTGATGGCTACTGTCCTATGTGATCCAGAAATGTGAATCTGCCAGACCACAAGAGTCAGATAATTAAGGGCAGCATTTTGGGTGGCATCTTCAAAAACTGGGGCACCAGATATAAAATCCAGGGTACCAGCCACCTGCAATGCTCCCTTCAGAAGGTACTTGTGCTCTGAAGCACCACAGAAGAGTGCCCCACATGTCTTTGGAAACAATTAATCAGCCTTCTTTAGATGCATGCCTAATTAGAAGCCTGCCTCTCAGGTTTCAGGCATGATGATTAGCTAATAGGTCTCCTTCACAGAAAGTCCTGTCTCCAGGGTCTAATGCATCTTGCTATTCCCAGGGGAAATTTGCATTTCTCTGATGACTTATGATGTAGAGCATCTTTCCATAGGCTATTTGCCACTGAGGCATCAGTTAAGGGTTTGGCTTATTTCTTTAACTTGGGTTGTTTGTTTCATTTATTGTTGAGTTTTATAAGTTCTTTATATATTTTAGATAATAGCCCTTTATTGGATATGTCATTTTCAAGTATATACTCCATTGTGTGACTTGTCTTTTCATTCTCTTGCCAGTGTAATTAACAGAGCAGTAATGTTTAATTTTAATGAACACTAACTTAACAATTATTTCCTTTACAAGTTGTGCCTATAATGCTGTATCTTGTCTTTTCATTCTCTAGCCAGTGTAATTAACAGAGCAGTAATGTTTAATTTTAATGAACACCAACTTAACAATTATTTCCTTTACAAGTTGTGCCTATAGTGCTGTATCTAAAAAGTTATCTAAATACCAAAAATTACCTAGATTTTCTCCTACGTTTTCCTCTAGGAGTTTTATAATTTTGCATTTTTCATTTAGATTTGTGATCCAATCTGAGTTAATATTCATGAAGGGTGAGGTTGTGTTGATTGATATTTTTTTGCATGTGGCTGTCTAGTTGTTTCAACATCATTTGTTAAAAAGCGTATCTTTTCCCCGTTGGATTGTCTTTGTTGCTGTCTCAAAGATCAGGCTGTCTCAAATATATATATATATATATATATATATATATATATATATATATTTCTTTCACCACTATAATGACATTTACTCGCTTATTGGGAGCAGGTCAAATAGAGGTATATATACAGAATACATAAAAATATTCTGTGTCAATGTAGGTTTACAGGCATATTATGAAAAATTAATATAAAGCACTGACAAAATATCAGTTATTATTCATATTTATCCTAAAATTAGTATGCAGATGATTTTAAGGTATATTATGGATAATGAATATAAGCAAAAATCCTTGATTTTTATGTGTGCAAATTAGTAGACAAGACAATGAGGTTGGGTGAATTTAGCAAAACACAGAACTACTTCTTTTATACGATAACATCTGAAATGGACAGATATGAAGTTATTCTCTGAGCATCTGTTGAAGCTTAAGCCTTTTTATGCTTTAATTTCATGCTTTCCTTGATGCATAGTTTATAAAGCAAGCAATCTGGCAGACTGTAACTGTATTAACAGTTCTTAAGTAAGATAAAATCTATACTGAATAAAAGTACATCACAAAGCCCAGAACTACATAATGGTTTATTTATGCTGAATTTTTGATTATGTTTTCCATATGGATAATACATCTATGCCATCTTAACAGTCCCTTTGTTTAAAGAGTGCTCTTGAATGTTTGTGTTCACATATCTTTGTTCACTATACCTTTAGAATGTTAGAATGTTTACATATATCATTTCCACCAGCTTTTAATTTAGAAAATGTCAAACCTATCAGATCCATCAAATCTATAAAAAAGTTGAAAAACTACTATATTCATGTATCCTTCACTAGATTTATTGTTAAAATTCTTTCAAGTATGCTATCACTCTACAGTTCTCCTACATTCATGGGCTTTAGGTCCTATCCTCTGTGCAGATGCATGCACACACACACACACACACACACACACACACACACGCACACACTTGCAATTCCTCGAAATACTTGAAAGTACATTGAGAACATCAAAACACTTCACATCAAAATACCTAAGTATGGATTTCATAAGAATAAACATATTGTATAACAAATTTAATATCATTTCATGACCTAGAAATTAAAAATAACAACATAACATCAGTTCAATTCAGTTCAGTCACTCAGTCTTGTCCACCTCTTTGGGACCCCATGAACTGCAGCATGCTAGGTTTCCCTATGCATCACCAACACCCGGGGCCTACTCAAACACATGTCCATAGGATCAGTGATGCCATTCAACTATCTCATCCTCTGTTGTCCCCTTCTCCTCTTGTCTTCAATCTTTCCCAGCATCAGAATCTTTTCAAATGAGTCAGTTCTTCACATCAGGTGGCCAAAGTATTGGAGTTTCAGCTTCAGTATTGGCCCTTCCAATGAATATTCAGTACTGATTTCCTTTAGGATGGACTGGTTGGATCTCCTTGCATTCCAAGGGACTCTCAAGAGTCTTCTCCAACACCACATCTCAAAAGCATCCATTCTTTGGCGCTCAGCTTTCTTTATATTCCAACTGTCACCTCCATACATGACTACTGGAAAAATCATAGCTTTGACTAGATGGACTTTTGTTGTCAAAGTAATGTCTCTGCTTTTTATTATGCTGTCTAGATTAGTCATAGCTTTTCTTCCAAGGAGAAATCATCTTTTAATTTCATGACTATAGTCACCATCTGCAGTGATTTTGGAGACTAAAAAAAGAAAGTCTTTCACTGTTTCCATTGTTTCCCCATCTTTTTGCCAAGAAGTGATGAGACTGAATGCCATGATCTTAGTTTTCTGAATGTTGAGCTTTAAACCAACTTTTTCACTCTCCTCTTTCACTTTCATCAAGAGGTGTTTTTGTTCTTCTTCACTTTCTGCCATAAGTGTGGTGTCCTCTGCATATCTGAAGTTAATGATATTTCTCCCAGCAATCTTGATTCCAGCCTGGGCTTCATCCAGCCCAGCATTTCTCATGACGTTCTCTGCATATAAATTAAATAAGCAAAAAACAAAACAAACAAAAACAGAAAAAAGCAGGGTGGCAATATACAGCCTTGACCTACTCCTTTTCCAATTTGGAACCAGTCTGTGGTTCCATGTCCAGTTCTAACTGTTGCTTCTTGATCCACATGCAAATTTCTCAGGAGGCAGGTCAGATGATCTGGTGGTCCCATATCTTTAAGACTTTTCCACAGTTTGTTGTGATCCACACGGTCAAAGGCTTTGGTATAGTCAATAAAGCAGAAGTAGAAGTTTTTCTGGAACTCTCTTGCTTTTCCAATGATGCAAAAAATGTTGGCAACTTAACCTCTGGTTCCTCGGTCTTTTCTAAATCCACCTTGAACATCTGAAAGTTCACAGTTCATGTACTGTTGAAACCTGACTTGAATATTGAACATTATTTTGTTAGCATGTGAGATGATTGCAATTGTACGGAAGTTTGATCAATCTATGGCATTGCCTTTCTTTGAGATTGGAATGAAAATTTTCCAGTCCTGTGACCCCTGCTGAGTTTTCCAAATTTCCTATCATATTGAGTGCAGCAGCACTTTAATATCATCATCTTTAGGATTTGAAATAGCTCAACTGGAATTCCTTCACATCCACTAGCTTTGTTCACAGTGATGCTTCTTAAGGCCTTCTTGGCTTCACATTTTAGGATATCTGGGTCTAGGTGAGTGATCACACCATCGTGGTTATCTGGGTCATGAAGATCCTTTTTGTATAGTTCTTCTGTGTATTCTTGCCACCTCTTCTTAATATCTTCTGCTTCTGTTACATCCATATCATTTCTGTCCTTTATTATGCCGATCTTTGCATGATCGTTGCATGATCTTTGCATGAAACATTCCCTTGATATCTCTAATTTTCTTGAAGAGATCTCTAGTCTTTTCCACTCTATTGTTTTCCTCTATTTCTTTTCATTGATCACTGAATAAGGCTTTCTTGTTTCTCCTTGCTATCCTTTGGAACTCTGCTTACAAATGAGTATATATTTCCTTTTCTCCTTTGCCTTTCACATCTTTCCTTTTCTCAGGTATGTGTAAGGCCTCCTTAGACAACCATTTTGCTTTTTTGCATTTCTTCTTCATGGGGGTAGTCTCGATCGATCACAGCCTCCTGTACAATATCCCGAACCTCCATCCATAGTTCTTCAGGCACTCTGTTAGATCTAATCCCTTGAATCTATTTGTTACTTTCACTGTAGAATCATAAGGGATTTGATTTTAAGTCATACTTTAAAGGTCTAGTGATTTTCCCTACTTTTTTCAATTTAAGCTTGAATTTGTCAATAAGGAGTTCATGATGGGAGCCACAGTCAGCTCCCAGTCTTGCTTTTTTCCTGATTGTATCGAGCTTCTCCATCTTTGGCTGCAAAGAATATAATCAATCTGATTTCAGAGTTGGCCATCTGCTGATGTCCATGTATCGTCTTCTCTTGTGTTGTTTGAAGAGGGTGTTTTCTATGACCAGTGCATTCTCTTGGAAAACTGTTTGCCTTTGACCTGCTTCATTTTGTATTCCAGGGTCAAATTTGCCTATTACTCCAGGTATCTCTTGATTTTCTACTTTTGCATTCCAGTCCCCTATAATGAAAAGGACATCTTTTTCAGGTTTTAGTTCTAGAAAGTCTTGTTGGTCTTCATAGAACTATTCAACTTCAGAATCTTCAGCATGTTGTTTTTGTTGGGTGTTGTTTTTGCTTTGGCTCTGTCTTTTCATTCTTTCTGGAGTTATTTCTCCATTGATCTCCAGTAGCATATTGGGCACCTACTGACCTGGGGAGTTCCTCTTTCAGTGTCCTATCCTTTTGCCTTTTCACACTGTTCATGGAGTTCTCAAGGCAAGAATACTGAAGTGATTTGCCATTCCCTTCTCCAGTGGACCATGTTTGGTCAGAACTCTCCATCATGACCTGTCCATTTTGGGTGGACCTACATGGCATGGCTCATAGTTTCATTGAGTTAGACAAGGCTGTGGTCCATGTGATCTGATTGGTTAGCTTTTTGTCATTATGGTTTTCAATCTCTCTGCCCTCTCATGGAGAAGGATAAGAGGCTCATGGAAGTTACCTGATGGGAGAGACTGACTGAGGGCAAAACAGGGTATTGTTCTGATGGGCAGGGCCATGCTCAGTAAATCTTTAATCCAACTTTCTGTTGATGGGCGGGACTGCATTCCCTTCCTGTTTTTTGACCTGAGGCCAAACTATGTTGGAGGTAATGAAAATAATGGTGACCTCCTTCAAAATGTCCCATACAAGTAATGCAGCAATCAGTGTCTCTGACCCTGCAGCAGGCCACCGCTGACCCACACCTTTGCTGACCCTCATGGACCCTCATGGGCAAGTCTGGGTCAGTCTCTTGTGGAGTCACTGCTCCTTTCTCCTGGGTCCTGATGTGCCCAAGGTTTTGTTTGTGCCCTCTAAAATTCTGTTTCCGCAGTCCTGTATAAGTTATGGTGGCTCTATGGTGGGGTTAATGGCGACCTCCTCCAAGAAGACTTATACCATTCCCAGGTCTACTGCTCCCAGAGCTCCTGCCCTTCCAGCAGTCCACTGCTGACCCACAGATGACACTCAAACACAGACCCCACGGCAGGCCACTGTCAACCCATTCATCTACCAGAGACTCCTGGACACTCACAGACTTTCCTGAGAAATGAGGTGAGTGTGGTGCCAGCCACACATTGGAACAAAGAACCTGGACATGTCTCAGAGAATTTCTGACCTTTGAAGAATATTTTGGATTATAGGTGTTAAACATGATAACCAACATAATGAGGACTCATTCTCCTGCTCTAGAAGTGTGATTTATATTTGACTTCAAGATGGCATAGTAGAAGGACGTGTGCTCCTCTTCCAGTGAGAGAACTCCAAAATTACAACTCACTGCTGAACAACCATTGGCAGGAGAATGTGGGATCCCACTAACAAAAGATACCCTACGTACAAGGCCAAAGGAGAAGTCCCAGCAAGATGATAGGAGGGGCAAAATTGTGTTTAGAAGTAAACTCCATATTTATAACATCACCTCAGTTTATATTCACATTTCCCTAACTGCGTTAAATATATTTTACTCTGTTATTATCATTTTAATCTAGGATCCAGTCAAGTTCACCATTACATTTGTTTTATCTGTTTGAAAACTTTTAACCTAGAACAACTTTTGTTGTTGTTGTGTTGCTGTTTAGTTACTAGGTTGTGTCTGACTCTTTTGTGACCGCATGAACTGTGGCCCACCAGGTTCCTCTCTCCATGGGATTTCTCAGGCAAGAATACTGGAGTGGGTTGCCATTTCCTTCTTAAGAGGATCTTCTCGACCAAAGTTCCAACCATGTCTCCTGAATTGGCAAGTGGATTCTTTACCACTGAGCCACCAGGTAACTCCAGAGCCACTTTCTTCCTAAATTTCTTTCTTGTTTTGTTTTTCTTCTTTGTGACATTAACTTTGTTGAAGCAGCCAAGACAATTCACCATAGAAAAACTCACAATATGACTTCATTTAATTGCTTCCTCATGGTATTGTGTAGCAAAGCTATGTTCCCTTTATATTGCCAGTAAATGGAAATCTAGGTCTAAAAGTTAAACATTTGCTGAATGTATATGTGGTACCTTGTCTCAATCAGATTCCACAATACATTTTCTCTTTTTGCCATTGTGAGTTTGATAAGCTGTTTGGAATTTGATTAGCAGATGCCACCATTGTAAAAGTACATATTTTCCCTTTGGAATTCGCCTGACACATTATTTTCATTTTGATAGTCAAAAATGTTTCTCATAAGTTTAACAAGCTTCAAAAGATATGTGACCTAATATTTTAGACAGTGTTGAAATGTTTAAAAATATTTAATTACTTCCTTGAATTTTTCAATAGGGTGCTAAGTTTAGACATTACAGGTCTTGTGAGGGTTTTTCTGGATGGGATCAGCATGTGAATTGGTGGGCTAAGAAAAATAAATTTATCTCACCATTGTGGGTAAGCATCATCCAGTAAGAAGAGGGTTGAATAGAACAAACAGCTAAATTTGCCTTCTTTTTCTGCTTTAATGCTGAGCTGGGACATAACATCTCAGACAGGAATTTACACCATTGGTTTTCCAGTTCTCAGGTCTTTGGACATGTTTTCTGGGTCTCCAGCTTACAAAGAGCAGATCATAGGACTTCTCAGTTTCCCTAATCACATGAACCAATTCTTTATAATAAATGTGTGTGTGTGTGTGTGTGTGTGTGTGTGTGTGTAATTGGTTCTGTTTCTCTAGGGAACACTGAATAATAGAGGCTTTAAACACTTTTTTTTTTAACTTTGTACTAGCAACTTTAGGGCATTTAATGTTTGTCACGAATTTTTCACTAAAATGAAATAAATGGTACTTTTGCCATTTTTTTTTCTTACATAAACTTTCTTTCTTTCTTTCTTTTTTTTTTTTTTTTTTTTTGCTTTTAGGGGTTCTTCCTCAATTTAAATATATCCTTTACTTAATGTCTATAAGTTTTTAATACCCAATGGTCCACTACAAGATTCAGTTTGGGAAAAGGAATTTATTTTCTTTCTTTTGTTCCTTCTTTCTTTCATTGCTCCCTCTTCCCATCCTTTCTTTCTTTCTCTCTCTTCCTTTTTACCTGCTTTCTTATTTTCCTTTCATTCTTTCTCTAAACTTATGAGAATAATACTTTAGAAAAGGAGTCAAAAAGGAGAATTTGCACAGCACAGATGCGTTCTTATAATAATAAAGCTTAGGAAGAGTTGTTTATAAAAAATTGAGGATATACAAATTGATTTCCTTAAATATAGTTTAAAATTTGTTTTTGAAGGAGTCTTCATGTGACCTTAAATATATCTATACTTCAGTGTGAGAAACTCTAGTTAAAGAACAATCACAGAGATAACAGGTAATAGTTTATAAGTTCCTCATATCATCCAAATCCTTACAATATTTTATTTACAAACCTCACAACAGCCCCATGAAGAAAGCTACATATTCTAATATAGTACCAGATGTTTGCATATACATGAATTTTATGTGTCCCCACAGGAAATTAACCAGGTCAAGTGGCACCAGAATCTCTGTATTTCCAGTATTTGAAGATGCCATTCACATGAATCATAGTCAATATTTTTGAATGATTTTCCTAAACAATGCTCAGAATTTTATACAGTTGTGAAAAGGACATAATCATGGATAGTTTAAATATATAATCTATGAGTATGATGTTTTAATGAGGATCTAGGACACTATTTGCTTATTTAGAACATATATCATGACTCAAGTGGTTAACTACTTTAGTTGATTTTGAGATGAAATTATTTTATGCATCAATATAGGTACTCATTTATTTCTCATCTTTAAGAATTCTAGTACATGCTCTTTAAAGAAGTTTAGCCTTATTTTATTGATTTTTAAATATTCCTACTACTGAACAGACCATCTGGAAAATAATTTGCATGTTTAAGTAGTAGCTCCTGGGGTAAATAATTATGTATCTAGAGAAAGTTACCCATGCTACATCTGCACAGTCAATTCCTGTATGTGTATAAGTTAAGAAAGGTAAACTGGAAAGATGCCATTTGAATTCAGATCAAAAACCCCATTATAAATATATGAATTTCCCAAGCTAATTTTAAGATTTTTTTGACTTTTTTTTTAAGCGTGCTTAAATGCTCATATGCAAACTTTCTCTGATTGTCTTCATCCTAACCATAGACTGTCTAGTATGTTAAAATAGCAGAGACAGAGCATTCTCAGTAGAAGCTCCAAAGCTAATAAAGCATCAGTCCCAAAAGCACTAAATCAGGTAAAATGCTTTGGAAGTTCAGAAAAAGCAGAGGCATTCAGCCAAGTCTCATCACACTGACCTTCCTCTTGAAATCATCCAAAAAGGACCTGCTCACTGCAGAAACGTCTTGAAGATAGAGGCAAAAAGGATATCCTTTTGGATATTATTTTCATGTTAAAAGAGCTCTGTTGTTAAGAAACAACAGGATCAACAATAAATAGTCTAATGAATGAATATGTGACAGAGCCAAAGAAAGTTACACACAGAAATTTAAGATAGTAACAAGTCATTATTGTTTCAACATGTTATAAGAGATACATTTATAACTAAAACATAAACAGAAAAAGCAAAAATACCTCCCTGCCTGATGTAAAATTGAGTAAGTCATATAGATTGTTTCTAGACAGGACTATTTGAACAATAAAATAGCACTACATATAGTTAAGTTCAAAATGATAAGGCTTTTTTTTTTTTTTTTTTTTTTTTACAGAAATTCAGTTTTAGGGATTCAAAAATATTTTGCAATATTCTTATTTGTATATGTATTGTAGTTATTCATGTATATTACACATAAAGGAACACTAAATTGAGAACTAGTATATTTGGATTCTTACCCAGCTATTGTTAATAGTTGACTATCATATTGAATATGTCACTTAGCCAATTTGAGGGCCCATTCTTTCATGGATAAAAATAACAACCCAAATTTATAAGACACCTAATACAGTCTAAGAATTGTGCAGTTGCTATAAATTTTTTTTTTTTTAATTTTTATTAGTTGGAGGCTAATTACTTTACATCATTACAGTAGTTTTTGTTATACATTGATATGAATTAGCCATGGATTTACATGTATTCCCCATCCCAGTCCCCCCTCCCACCTCCCTCTCCACCCGATCCCTCTGGGTCTTCCCAGTGCACCAGGCCCGAGCACTTGTCTCATGTACCCAACCTGAGCTGGTTATCCGTTTCACCCTAGATAATATACATGTTTCAATGCTGTTCTCCTGAAACATCCCACCCTCTCCTTCTCCCAGAGTCCACAAGTCTGTTCCATACATCTGAGTCTCTTTTTCTGTTTTGCATATAGGGTTATCGTTACCATCTTTCTAAAGTCCATATATATGTGTTAGTATACTGTAATGGTCTTTATGTTTCTGGCTTACTTCGCTCTGTATAATGGGCTCCAGTTTCATCCATCTCATTAGAACTGATTCAAATGAATTCTTTTTAATGGCTGAGTAGTATTCCATGGTGTATATGTACCACAGCTTCCTCATCCATTCGTCTGCTGATGGGCATCTGGGTTGCTTCCATGTCCTGGCTATTATAAACAGTGCTGCGATGAACATTGGGGTGCATGTGGTTCTTTCAGATCTGGTTTCCTTGGTGTGTATGCCCAGAAGTGGGATTGCTGGGTCATATGGCAGTTCTATTTCCAGCTTTTTAAGAAATCTCCACACTGTTTTCCATAGTGGCTGTACTAATTTGCATTCCCACCAACAGTGTAAGAGGGTTCCCTTTTCTCCACACCCTCTCCAGCATTTATTGCTTGTAGACTTTTGGATAGCAGCCATCCTGACTGGCGTGTAATGGTACCTCATTGTGGTTTTGATTTGCTAGAGGAGAACATAGGCAAAACACTCTCCGACATAAATCACAGCAGGATCCTCTATGACCCACATCCCAGAATTTCAGAAATAAAAGCAAAAATAAACAAATGGGACCTAATGAAACTTAAAAGCTTTTGCACAACAAAGGAAACTATAAGCAAGGTGAAAAGACAGCCCTCAGATTGGGAGAAAATAATAGCAAATGAAGCAACAGACAAAGGATTAATCTCAAAAATATACAAGCAACTCCTCCAGCTCAACTCCAGAAAAATAAATGACCCAATCAAAAAATGGGCCAAAGAACTCAACAGACATTTCTCCAAGGAAGACATACAGATGGCTAACAAACACATGAAAAGATGCTCAACATCACTCATTATTAGAGAAATGCAGTTGCTATAAATTTAATGATGACTTTTAAAAAGTTGTTAGCGTTTAAAAACTCAGAGGAATTTATGTATGTATGTGTGTATGTGTTGTGAATGTGTGCAGTGTGTGTATGAGAGAAAGGGCACAACTCATGACAATAAAACATCATGTGAGCTGTGCATTGAAGAGTTAGTTATTCAAAAGAAGAAAGTAAACTACAATTTTAAAAATGAGATATGGTAGAATTAGAATGTAGAGTTGTTGGAAAATCATGTACTTGGACTAAATTTCTATGATTCATCATTTTTACAAAATGTGTGATTTCCTTCAATTTCATGGTTAAAAGAGTTCTAAATAACAATAGTTATTGAGTTCATGCTGTTGGTTGTGCATGTATCAAGTACCTCATAATGTGAATAAAATTTGTACCTTAGAGTGATTGTAATGAAAGAATAGTCTCAAATACAATAGTGAATATGAAAGATTAAGTGATGAAAAAGAAACACATGGTGTGGGATGTTTGTTTTCATTTAAAAAGACTAACATAGTGTTTTGACTGTTTTATAAAAATATATACTTTTAAAATGTAAAAAATAAAATTCATTCTCATTTACAAACTTTTTATTCCTGACTGCTGATCTAGAAAAACAAAGATAAAGTAAAAAGACACAGAGATACAATGACTGCTTTGGTGTTAAAAAAAAAAAAAAAAAAAAAAAGTCTAAGGAGAATGATGGAGCATAAATCACGTCTAGAATTAGTTCAAAGTAAATGTTGCTCTTTTCTTTTCCTCCATGGCTCCCAACAAAGCCCACATTTCTTGAGGATAGAACTTTGCAGTTACAAAACCAGACAAGACATGAATGCAAATATTAGTTTTCTACTGTAGCTGTCTGAAGTAACTGCATTTCCCAGAGCAGGAAGAGGAAAACTATACCGAAAAGCAATATTGCAATCCTACCATGACAGTTACTACCCTCTGAAAGGCCTATTAATGTCACCTAAGAGGGAACGTTTTTCAAAGTGCACAATATAAAAAGTTTTTTACATTGTTAAAAAGCTTTATCACTGCAACAGATGACTAAAGATAGCAAAGTATTTGGGATTCATTTGGGATTGATTTGGCAGACAGTGAGGAATCCATTTATACAGATTAGAATAGTACCATGTTATATAATGATGAAACACTTGGTAAACCTACTGATCAAGAATATTTGAGAGGCAGAAAGTATACTTAATGAATATATGGATCTCACCAAAGAAACCTCTAGAAGAAAGTTACTGAAAGGACTTGTGTTTTTTTAACTGCATTCATGAAGGCAGCGGTCTCCAATTCCCATACCAGCCCATGACCTGTTAAGAATCAGGCCATACAACAGGAGATGAGTGGGGGATACAATAAATGTAGTATGCTTGAGTTATCCCAATAAAACCAACCCTCTCCCCAGTCCACGGAAACCAGTCCCTTAGTGCCAAAAAGGTTGGGGACCGTTGGGATAAGATACTACAAGGAGTAGGTGAGGTCAGAAAAACAAATTATCCCAGTTAAATTTGTGAAGAAAGAAGGAAAGAATACAGACATTTCTGGATTTGCACTGATAGGAAAGGAAACAATTGCCTCTCTTTTACCAGTTAAATATAAAATTCAGATATACTTTGAGTCTTGAGACATCATAAGATATTTGTTAAGAATCCTGATTGAACAAATGGCCCCAGCAAATCCTTTTAGTTCGGGAAAATAAGTCCACGAAAAGGGACAAGGTTGAAGTTCATGGATGACTGATAATCTCAAAGTACTTGTCACTGAATTTATAAATAGCGATATAGTTTTTGAATAAAGTTGGTATGATTATATGGAACTGATTGGATTAGATTATTTACTTCTTCCCCACTTTGGGGTGGAAATTTGAATTAGAGACCATGATAAGTCAACACATTAAATGCTTTTTTTTTTTTTTTTTAACTTTTTATGGGCAGGAAGCAGTCTAGGCACTCTGGTGAAAAGAAATGTATAACTTCCAGTTCTATCATAAAAGATGGTCAAGTTTGATAAAGGGATAGGAAGGCTGTCCCAAAGGAGGATCCTTTAATGATGCTTAAAACTCAGTCTCTGTGAAATGGTGCTGAATCAAACCACAGAAACAGAATTTTGGGTGAAGTAGAAAGAATAGTTTTATTACTTTGCCAGGCAAAGGGGGCTGCAGTGGGCTCATAACTCAAAAACTGTGTCTCAACCTAAGGGGATTAGGTGAGGTGTTTTACAGCAATGGTTCAAAGTCTGAGCTGCTGATAAGAATCTGGGTGTGTGCAGGGCCTGCACTTATTTATTTATTTATTTTTTAATGTGACCAAGGTGGTCTCCTCCCTTGTCTCTGCATCTTCTCCCTTTCCTGAATTGTAACTGTTTGAATCTGCCTTTTGCAAGTCAGGGAAGGTCATGGAAGCAGGTATCTATTTGTTATAAACAAGAAACAAGGTACATAGAAAGAATTCTGTGCCCAAGAACACTACAGAGTCTGATTGAGTTTCAAAAGTCATAGCTAAGACAACTTCCTGGGAGCAATAGTGGAGTCTAATCAGAGAACACCGCCATCTTGGTTGGGAAGATCTTGCAATATTAGCCTAACAGTATTTTAGGATTGTCATAATAAGCATTGCTATTAGTTACCCATTCCCTCCCTGTTTGAATGTGAGTGTCTAGTGCAGTTACTTTGTCTCTCTGTCACTCATATGTATTCATGTGTGTAAGGAGGGGGCTGCTAATAACTCACATCTGGACCAATCTATATGCCATCAGGAAATACTGTGTTTTGAGCCCAATACTCTGTTGGGATGAGAATTTCAGTGTGTTTTCCTTGGGGAGGGATGAATAGTTGTTGTATGTGGGAAAAAAGGATAGGAATAGTGACTTTCTGTGACCAAAAAAGCAGACCATAGTGGAAATTACTATTAATCAGCAAATACCGACTTTCCATTTTATATCCCAACCTGATGGAGTAAAGTACAGTGCTTGAAATTTTAGGTGTTGAGTTTTATCCAATAGATTTATTCTGCCAATAGAGTGAAAGCAGAAGTGTTGCAGTTCTATGCAAAGGGCTTTAAGATGCATTACAAATATGATCCAGCTCTCCTGAGCTCTTGCCCTCCCACAGGAGGGCAGCACATTACAGGTAGAATGTGCTATTTAAGCTTGGAATCCAGGACCTGAAGCTGACCTGACTATAACCCACATCCTGGCACAGAAGCACTTTTAACAGGCACCTGGATCACTGGATGAGAAAAAAAAAATTATGAAAGTAATTGATATTTGGAAACTGTTTGTTACTATAAATTAGTGACAAAAGTTAATGCATATATAACCAGTGTCTAGAATTTTTTTTTTCTCTTTCCTTTAGGAAGGATCTAAGACACTGTTTTAAAAGCAGAAACATCACTTGGCCAACAAAAGTCCATATTGTTAAAACCACGGTTTTTCCAGTAGTCATGTACAGATGTGAGAGCTGGACCATAAAGAAAACTGAGCTACCAAAGAATTGAAAATTTCAAATTGTAGGGCTGGAGAAGACTCTTGAGAGTTCCTTGGACTGCAAGGATAGCAAATGAATCAATCCTATATGAAATCAATCCTGAATATTCATTGAAAGTACTGATACTGAAGATGAAGCTCCAATGCTTTGGCCACATGATGCAATGAGCCAACTCATTGGAAAAGATTGTGATTCTGGAAAGGTTGAAAGTGAAAGGATAAGGGAGCCACCAAGAATGAGATGAAAGATACAATCGCCAACTCAATGCACACGAATCTGAACAAACTCTGAGAGATTGTGTAGGACAGAAGAGCCTGGCATATTTCAGTCCATGGGGTTCCAAAGAGTCAGGTATGACTAGCAACTGAACAACACAACAACAAGACACTGTTAATGAATAAATGCCATCAAATATACTGTTCCAGAATATCAGCTATGGACAGATTGCAGTCCTTTACACTCTTTGCAAATTGACGATGGATGATCAGTGAGGACACTGAGCTAGATAGGAACTGGCTGCTCTGAGTAGTCAATTCCTAACAGAGGAAGGCATACATTCCTTAGAGAAAGGAAGGCCATTTGATTAGAAGCTATATGTTCTTCAGTTGTTCTAGACGGTTGTATAGTATTTCATATACAAGGTATGACCCTAATCAATGAAAAAAAAATAGAAATATGAATTAAGAATATTTTCCTGAACCATCTAGAATATGTTGTGTGCATGCTCAATCCTTTCAGTTGTGTTTAACTCTTTGAGACTCCATGGACTGTAGACCTCCAGGCTTCTCAGTCCATGGGATTTCCCAGGCAAGAATAATGGAGGGGGTTTCTAGGCCCTCCTCCAGGGGATCTTCCCGACCCAAGGATCAAATCCAAGTCTCCTGCATGTTGCATTGCAGGTGGATGCTTTAATGCTGAACCACCAGGGAAGCCCTAGAATGTGTTATTGGAAACATAATTATGACAGATAATGAGAAGGGAAAAGTTAAGTGAAAATAGAAGAGCCAAAAATATCATGAAATTTCAAAGAACAGAAAGATATTTTATAGAAAAAGAAAGAGGATAAGAATATGAATGACCAGGGACTGATCCTGATTATGCCACTAACATATAACGCAGACTTGGACAAATTAATTTAGCTCATGTGAACTTCATATCACAGTCTAGAAAATATAGTTATGTTTATCTAAAGGTTTATTGTAAACATCTGTAAATATATCTTAAGTCTCAAGCTAAGCATAGGATGGAGCACACTAACAGATGCTATGATGATCAAGTGGTGGAATGGGGTAAGAAGGTGAAGAAATGGATGGAAAAAGTAGTAATTGCTATAATGACTTGCAAAATATACAAGATTTCCAAAGTCTGAAAGCATGAGTGGGATAAGTGATTCTTTCACTACCAAAGGAAAAAAGATTTGAAACCAATGTGCTTAAATATTAACTAGTAGAATCTGATAACATTTTATTATATCTTATTTCAGGAAAAAAATAGTAGAAAGTACAATGACAGGGGAATTTGAAGAAATGAATAGAGTAGACTCTAGTTTCATAGAAAAGAAACATGGAAAATACCATGCAAAATTGTATGGTTCTCTGGCAATAAGCATAATAAAATTTCCCAGTGAGATCTGAGTATTTTGTTCTTAGGTGCTGTGTTGTGCTTAGTCATTCAGTCGTGTCTGACTCTTTTCAACTCCATGGACTGTAGCCCACCAAGCTCCTCTGACCATGGGGACTTTCCAGGCAAGAAGACTGGAGTGGGTTGCCATGCCTTCCTCCATGGGATATTTCCAACCTAGGGGTCAAACCCAGGTCTCCCACATTGGAGGCAGATTCTTCACTGTCTGAGCTGCCAGGGAAGCCCATGAATACTGGAGTGGGTAGCCTATCCCTTCTCCACGGAATCTTCCTGACCCAGGAATCGAACCAGAATCTCCAGCATTGCAGGCAGATTCTTTACCAGCTGAGCTACCAGGGAAGCCCAATCTTGTTCTTATACATAGATTCAATTAAAAAAACAAAAATCTTAAATCTTCATGACCATTAAATCGCTGTGTTTTTCATTTTTAAAATAGTTTTCAAACATTACTCAAAATAGTGAAAGTGAAAGATTTTCTGCCATGTCCAACTCTTTGAGACCCCACGGACTATACAGTCCATGGAATTCTCCAGGCCAGAATACTGGAGTGAGTAGCCTTTCTTTCTCCAGGGGATCTTCCCAACCCAGAAGTTGAACCCAGGTAAAATTCTTAGATATTGTTTATATGCATGTGGAATGCATCACATATGTGTGTGAAAAAATTATGTTGATTTGAATTCCACTCAAAACATTGACTAAAATACATCTTTTCAAATATATCATCTAAACTTTAGATTTTTTTCAGTTAGTTAGTATTCTCTTTAAGATCATAAAATGCCATGAACATATTTAATTTCCTTAATTATCATTTGCAGGTTTTTGTTTTTAAGCATAGATACTACCTCTGGAATTCATGAAACTGCTTGCTACTAGTACTTCTCAATCTGAATCTATAAATGTAATTTTGTAAGCTGATATGTATTAAAATGAATACCATTATATTTTAATTATTTTGTTTTATCCTCAAATATTCTCCTTATGAGCTGACCTGTGCTGGAAGAAAAAAGTTTTACTATCTTTATCTAAGTAAGTAACGAGGGGAAAATCTTGTTTGCAGCTTTCTCTCAACTACTCTTAAACTTCACATAGAGGCTGTTCCCAAACTACTAGTGAATGCTGCTTGAGTAAAACTCAGCCATTAAGCCCTAATACTGACTTAATATCAAACCTTCAGGTATTTTTTTTCCCCAAACTTATTTATTTTCAATTGAAAGAAAATCACTTCACAATTTTGTGTTGGCCTCTGCCATAGATCAACGTGGGCCAGCCATGGGTATACATGTGTTCCTTCCCTCTTTAACCTTCCTCCCACTTTCCACCCCCCTAGGTTGTCAGAGCCCCGGTTTGAGTTCCCTGAGTCAAACAGCAAAATCCCATTGGTTATCTGTTTTACACATAGTAGTGTATATGCTTCCATGTTACTCTCTCCACTCATCCCAGCTTCTCATTCCTCCTCTCAACTCATGTCCATAGTCTTCTCTATGTCTGCATCTCCACCATTGCACTGTAAATAGGTTCATCAGTACCATCATTCTAGGTTCCATGTATATGTGTTAATACACAATATTTGGTTTTCTGTTTCTAACTTACTTCACTCTGTATAATAGTCTCTGGGTTCATCCACCTAGTTAGAACTGACTCAAATGCATTCCTTTTTATGGTTGAATAATATTCCATTGTATATATGTATCACAGCTGATGATGGACATCTAAGTTGCTTCTATGTCCTAGCTATTGTAAACAGTGCTGCAATGAACACTGAGTACTTGTGTCTCTTTTGGTTTTGGTTTTTCAGGTATACTGTTATAGGGGAGGAATAATAACATTTTCTCCACATTCTAGGCTTTTTGGCTGAAACCCCCTAAAATAACACACTGATTAAGGGGAGAAAAATAGAAGTTTAATATCATATATATCTCCTGTACACATGGCAGAGACCCAGAAAAGCTGAGTAACTCCCTAAAATGGGCCAATCTTTCACCTTAAATACCATTTTCAGCTAAAGATAAAAGATGATGTGGGAGAGGAGGGGAAGTTATCAAGCAAAGCACAAGTTTATGTAGATTTAAGTCTGTGGACTTCTTTGATAAGAGTTTCTAGACATTTAATCATCCTCATCTTCCTGGACTGCAAGGGAATCAAACAAGCCAATCCTAAGCTAAATCAAACCTAAATACTCACTGGAAGGGCTGATGTTGAAGGTCCAATACTTTGGCCACATAATGTGAAGAGCCAACTCATTGGGAAAGGCCCTGATGCTGGGAAAGATTGACAGTAAAAGAAGAGGGCAGCAGAGGGTGAGATGGCTAGATAACATCACCAACTCAGTGGACGTGAATTTGAGTAAACTCCAGGAGATAGTGGAGAACAGAGGAGCCTGGTGTGCTGCAATCCATGGGGTCTCAAGGAGTTGGACATGACTTAGCAACTGAACAACAGGAACAACAATGACATCTTCCTCAGACAGCAAGTGAGACACCCTTACAAATAAATATTTTCTTTATAAATATAATTTTCTCTTACAAAAGAGTAACTTCTACTTGATTTTCAGAGCTTTTCTTTTGTTTGCTTTTAAAAATTAGCCTAAAATAATATTCGTGACACAGAGACATTTTGGAAACCCATTCACTTTTGCCCTCATTCACTTTCTCTTTATTCAGATACATGATAAGATATTTTTGAGAACCATAACACTTCCCTAAAATACAGGCACAAAATAATAGTATTTTAGTTTTTAAATATTAAGAATCACCTCAAGTACTCCAATAATATTTGCAGCTTGTTTTAGAAAACTTTCTAGAACTTCACATCATAATTTTTAAATCATGCTTAATTTTACTATCTTGTCTCACTCTAAGAATACACATGGATCCTAAATGAGTTGTCACTGCTATCTTATAGAACATTTGAATAATGCTTTACTACAAAAGCTTTCACACATAAGAGGCTAAAGAATGTTGCATGTAGAAAGCAACCTACTCTTAGCTTTGATTACAACAAATCTGTTTTCTGTGGTAAAACGTGTTCTTCAGATCAGAAGAAAAAAAATGGATATGAACCTGGGCTCTCCATATGCCTGCTGAACAGGGATTCAGCAGATACTATGATATGGTGTTGCTTTAAGTTTGTGGAGGAGTTGTCATGGCAACTGTATTTCTATGTAGTGCTGATTCTATGGGATCAGGAGCAGGACTGTGAAGAAAGTTCCTTTGGCAGAAACAGGATCACAGGAGAGTAAAATTTTACAGTTGTCTTTACTGAAAAAAGAATGTATAGGTATATTTCCTTAAATTAGCATAGTACCTTAGTAAAATAATATTTGCTGGTGATATTGAGTTAAAATTATACATCAGACAAACAAAAAATCACTTTTACCATAAGTCTTTAAAGAGAATGTCTTGATAAATATTAAGTGAAGTGTCTTTTGTTTCTAAGAAAACCTGTTTATGAAGATTTGGAGACTAAGGCCTAGAAACTGTTTCACTCTAAATCAAATGAGAGATTTAGAAAATTAGGGATAGGAGGCTGGTACATTTTTGAAAACCTAGCAAAGAGCAGCCCTTGAGAACTTGAGTTCAGTGAAGGAAGGGGAAAAACTTTGATGTTAAACCATCATTTTAGGGAAATCAAGTGAGGTGATAACTTTATCAAGTCTGGTATGGAATTAAATGGTGGATAATGGTAAAGGAATAAATGTGTCTAATACTTTAGTTAAGACCATATCTAGTTCGTAGGTTAGAGTACACAGGAAAAAAATTATCAGAAAGATTTAGAAAATATTTAATTGCTTTAGCAATTATGCAATAAAATTTCATTTAATCATGATCATGCTTCAAAGCATCAGTGCTTCAATGATAAATATCAATGTATTAATAAATGCAGAGATTAAAATTTTATTCTTTTAGAAATACAATTTATGTTTCTAAATTCAGTTCAGTTTGGTTCAGTTCAGTCCCTCAGTCGTGTATGACTCTTTGTGACCCCATGAATCGCAGCATGCCAGGCCTCCCTGTCCGTCACCGTCTCCCAGAGTATACTCAAACTCATGCCCATCGAGTTGGTGATGCCATCCACCCATCTCATCCTCTGTCGTCCCCTTCTCCTCCTGCCCCAAATCCTGCCCAGCATCAGGGGCTTTTCCAATGGCTCAACTCTTCACATGAGGTCACCAAAGTACTGGAGTTTCAGCTTCAGCATCAGTCCTTCCAATGAACACCCAGCACTGATCTGCTTTAGGAATAGGACTGGTTGGATCTCCTTGCAGTCCAAGGAACTCTCAAGAGTCTTCTCCAACACCACAGTTCAAAAGCATCAATCTTTCAGTGCTCAGCTTTCTTCACAGTCCAACTCTCACATCCACAGGTGACCACTGGAAAAACCATAGCCTTGACCAGACGGACCGTTGTTGACAAAGTAATGTCTCGGCTTTTTAATATGCTATCTAGTTTGGTCATAACTTTCCTTCCAAGGAGTAAGTGTCTTTTAATTTCATGGCTGCAAGCACCATCTGCAGTGATTTTGGAGCCCCCCAAAATAAAGTCTGACACTGTTTCCACTGTCTCCCCATCTATTTCCCATGAAGTGATGGGACCGGATGCCATGATCTTAGTTTTCTGAATGTTGAGCTTTAAGCCAACTTTTTCACTCTCCTCTTTCACTTTCATCAAGAGGCTTTTTAGTTCCTCTTCACTTTCTGCCATAAAGGTGGTGTCATCTGCATATCTGAGGTTATTGATATTTCTCCCAGAAATCTTGATTCCAGCTTGTGCTTCTTTCAGCCCGGCATTTCTCATGATGTACTCTACATATAAGTTAAATAAGCAGCGTGATAATATACAGCCTTGACGTACTCCTTTTCCTATTTGGAACCACTCTGTTGTTCCATGTCCAGTTCTAACTGTTGCTTCCTGACCTGCATACATGTTTCTAAATTAGGGATTTTTAAAAAATGAAAGTTAAAACGAAAGACTTCAGTCACATCTGATTCTTTGTGACCCCATGTACTGTAGCCCACCAGGCTTCTCTGTCCACAGAATTCTCCAGGCAAGAATACTGGAGTGGGTATTCCCTTCTCCAGGGGATCTTGTCAACTCAGGGATCAAATCTGGGTCTCTTGCATTGCAGGCAAATTTTTTTTACCATCTGAACCAGTTAATATGTCCATTCATTTTGTTTTATAATTTTACTTTATCTGGGTATAATGTACTGAACTGACTGCCAATACTGATACATGCCAGTTGTATGTAGATAGGCTATTTGTAAAATGAACTTTATTTATCATCTTTCTTGAGTGATAGTATCACTGAATATACCCCTAGATGTACCTATTTTTTAATTCAATAACTGCTTTGAAGATATAATTCCCAAGTGGTTTGAATTTTACTGTTCTGTTTGAGAATTTAGTATCACTGTTGCAGTTCTGTTGTGTGAATTTAGGTGAGCTGTTGATTTTCTTTCTGTCTTTGATGTTCTGCCATATAATTATGCTTTGTTTCAACATGGGCTTCTTTTTATTTATATTACTTATAACTTAGTGGCTAAAAGCTAGGAATATGTGTGTTTTATTATTTCCAACTCTTTACATGTAAATCTGTGTATTATCCTCTTATTCTGCATTTACTTTCTGATCTTTCAATCTGGTTTAAAGTTAGAACTTCTCATATTCTCATTATCTTTTCTTTAGTGTTTCTTTAAAATCCTCTGTCTTCCCCTGCTGTGTAAATAGATTTATAACTGTCTTCAGTTCACAAATTTTCTTTTTTTTCCTTTTTAAATTATTTAATTAATTAGAGGATACTTTACAATAGTGTGGTGGTTTTTGCCATACATTGACATAAATCAGCCACAGGTATGCATTTATCTCTGCATCCCAAACTGCCTTCCAACCTCCCTCCCCATCCCTCCCTCTGGTTTGTTCCAGTGTACTGGCTTTGAGTGCCCTGTTTCATTCATTGAACTTGGACTGGTCATCTATTTCACGTAAGGTAATAAACATGTTTCAATGCCATTCTCTCAAATCATCCCACCCTTGCCCTCCCTACCCAGAGTCCAAAAGCCTGTTCTTTATATCTGTGTCTCTTTTGCTGTCTACATATAGGGTCATCATTACCATCTTTCTAAATTCCTTGTATATGCATTAAGATACTGTATTGGTGTTTTTCTTTCTGACTTACTTCACTCTGTATAATAGGCTCCAGTTTCATCCACTTCATTAGAACTGATTCAAATGTGTTCTTTTTAATAGCTGAGTAATATTCCATTGTGTATATATACCACAGCTTTCTTATCCATTTGTCTAATGATGGGTATCTAGGTTGCTTCCATGTCCTAGCTAATGTAACAGCGTTGTGATGAATATTGGGATACCTGTGTCTCTTTCAATTCTGCTTTCCTTGGTGTGAATGCCCAGCAGTGGGATTGCTGGGTCATATGGCAGTTTTACTTCCAGTTTTTTAAGGAATCTCCAAACTGTTTTCCACTATACTAGTTTGCATTTCCACCAACAGTGTAAGAGAGTTCCCTTTATCCACACCCTCTCCTGCATTTATTGTTTGTAGACTTTTTGATAGCAGTCATTCTCACCAGCGTGAGATGGTACCTCAAAGTGGTTTTGATTTGCATTTCTCTGACAATGAGTGATATTGAGCAACTTTTCATTTATTTGTTAGCCATCTGTATGTCTTCTTTGGAGAAATGTCTATTTAATTATTTGGCCTATTTTTTGATAGGGTCATTTATTTTTCTGGTATTTTTCTGGTATTTTCTGGTGTGTTGCTTATATATTTTTGAGATTAATTCTTCGTCAGCTGCTTCGCTTGATATTATTTTCTCCCATTCTGATGGCTATCTTTTCACCTTGCTTACAGTTTCCTTCATTGTGCAAAAGCTTTTAAATTTCACTGGGTCCCATTCATTTATTTTTGGTTTTATTTCCATTACTCTGGGAGGTGAGTCATAGAGGATCTCGCTGTGATTTATGTCATAGAGTGTTTTGCTTATGTTTTCCTCTAAGATTTTATAGTTTCTGGTCTTAAATTTAGATCTTTAATTCATTTGAGCTTATTTTTGTGTATGGTGTTAGAAAGTGTTATAGTTTCATTCTTTTACAGGTAGTTGACCAGTTTTCCCAGCACCACTTGTTAAAGAGATTGCCTTTTACCCATTGCATATTTTTGCCTCCTTTGTCAAAGATAAGGTGTCCATAGGTGCATGGATTTATCTCTGGACTTTCTATTTTATTCCACTGACCTGTATTTTTGCCTTTGTGCCAGTACCATACTGTCTAGGTGACTGTAGCTTTGTAGTATAGTCTGAAGTCAGGCAGGTTGATTCCTCCAGTTCCATTCTTCTTTCTCAAGATTGCTTTGGCTATTCAAGGTTTTTTTGTATTTCCATACACACTGTGAATTTATACGTCATAGTTCTGTGAAAAATACCTTTGGTAACTTGATAGGGACTGACTTGAGTCTGTAGATTGCGTTGGGTAGTATACTCATTTTCACTATATTGATCCTTCTGATTCAGTAACATGATATAGTTCGCCATCTGTTTGTGACATCTTTGATTTCTTTCATCAGTGTTTTACAGATTTGTATAAACAGACCTTTTGTTTCTTTAGGTAGATTTATCCATTAGTATGTTATTCTTTTCATCACAATGGTGAATGGAATTGTTTCCTTAATTTCTCTTTCTGTTTTCTCTGGCTAATGTATAGGAATGCAAGGGATTTTTGTGTATTAATTTTATATCTTGCAACTTTACTATATTCATTAATTAGCTTCAGTAATTTTCTTTTGGTGTTTTTAGAATTTTCTATTTAGAGGATCACATCATCTGTAAAGAGTGCAAGTTTTATTTCATAATTTCCAGTCTAGATTCCTTTTATTTCTTTTTCTTCTCTAATTGCTGTGGCTAGAACTTCCAAAACAATGTTGAATTATAGTGCTGAGAGTGGGCACCCATGTCTTGTTCCTGACTTTAGGGGAAATCCTTTCAATTTTTTTGCCATTCAGGATAATATTTGCTGTGGGTTTATCATATATGGCTTTTATTATGTTGAGGTATGTTCCTTCTGTGCCTACTTTTTTGAGGGTCTTTAATTATAAATGGATGCTGAATTTTGCCAAAGTCTTTCTCTGTGTCTGTTGAGATAATCATATGGTTTTTACCTTGCAATTTGTTAATGTGGTGTATCACATGAATCAGTTTGCAAATATTTAAGAATCCTTGCATGCCTGGGGTAAAGCCCATTTGATCATGATGTATGATCTTTTAAATAAGCTGTTGGATTCTGTTTGCTAGAATTTTATTGAGAATTTTTGCATCTATATTCATCAGTGATATTGCCCTGTAGCTTTCTTTTTGAGTATGACATCTTTGCCTGGTTTTGGTATTAGAGTGATGGTGGCCTCATAGAATGAGTTTGAGTGCTTACCTTCCTTTGCAATTTTCTGGAAGAGTTGAGTAGGATAGATGCTGGCTCTTCTCTAAATTTTTGTTGGAATTCACCTGTAAAGACATCTGATCCTGTGCTTTTGTTGAAAGATTTTTTATTATAGTTTTGATTTCTGTGCTTGTGATAGGTCTGCTAAGATTTTGCATGTCTCCTGGTTCAGGTTTGGAAGGTTATACTTTTTTAAGAATTCATCCATTTCTTCTAAGTTGTCTATTTTATTGGCATATAGTTGCTGATAGTAGTCTCTTATGATCCTTTGTATTTCTGTGTTGTCTGTTGTGATTTCTCTGTTTTCATTTCTATTTTTTTTTAATCTGATCCTTCTACTTTCTTTTAAAATTTTTTTGATGAGTGTGGCTAATGGTTTTACTATTTTATTTATCTTCTCAAAGAACCAGCTTTTAGTTTTTTTTTTTTTTTTTTTTTTTTTTGTTGTTTTTTTTTTGCTATAGTCTCCTTTCTTTTTCAATTATTTCTGCTGTAATTTTTTAAGATTTTTTTTTTTCCTTTCTACTAACCCTGGGATTTTTCATTTCTTCTTTTTCTATTTGCTTTAGGTGTAAAGTTAGATTATTTATATGAGTTTTCTCTTGTTTATTGAGGTAAGCCTGTATTGCTATGAACCTTCCTATTAGCACTGATTTTACTTAATCCCATAGGATTTGGGATATCATATTTCCATTTTCATTTGTTTCTATGCATATTTTGATTTTTGTTTTGATTTCTTCCATGATTTGTTAGTTATTCAGAAGCATGTTGTTTAGCCTCCATATGTTTTTGTTTTTAATATTTTTTCCCCCTGTAGTTGACATCTAATCTTACCATATTGTGATCAGAAAAGACCTTTGAAATGATTTCAATTTCTTTGAATTTACCAAGGCTACATTTATGGTCCAGGATGTGTTCTTTCCTGGAGAATGTTCCATGTGCACTTGAGAAAAAATGTGAAATTCATTGTTTTGGGGGGAAATGCCCTGTAGATATCAATTAGGTCTGACTGGTCCATTGTATCATTTAAAGTTTGTGTTTCCTTGCTCATTTTCTGTTTGGTTGATCTATCCAGAGGTGTGAGTCAGGTATTAATGTCTCCCACTATTATTGTATTACTATTAATTTCCCCTTTCATACTTGTTAACATGTGCTTTATGTATTGAGGTGTTCCTATCTTGTGTTCATATATATTTATAATTGTTATATCTTCTTCTTGGATTGATCCTTTGATCATTATAGAGTATCCTTCTTTGTCTCTTTTCATGACCTTTATTTCAAGTTCTATATTTTCTGATATGAGTATTGCTACTCTTGCTTTCTCATGGTCTTTATTTGCATGAAATATCTTTTTCCAACCTTTGACTTTCAGTTTGTATGTGTCCCTTGGTTTGAGGTGGGTTTCTTGTAGATAGCACATATAGGGGTCTTGTTTTTTTATCCATTCAGCCACTCTTTGTCTTTTCATTGGGGCATTCAACCCATTTACATTTAAGGTAACTATTGAAAAGTATTATCCCATTGCCATTTACTTTGTTCTTTGGCTTGAGTTTATAAACCTTTCCTGTGTTTCCTGCCTAGAGAAGATCCTTTTTTGTTGTTGTTGTTGTTGAAAAGCTGCTTTCCTGGTGCTGAATTCACTCAGTTTTTGCTTGTGGGTAAAGCTTTTGATGTATCCTTCATATTTGAATGAGATCTTTGCTGTGTATTGTAATCTGGGTTGTAGGTTTTTCTCTTTCATCACTTTTAGGATGTCCTGCCATTCCCTTCTGGTCTGAATAGTTTCTATTGAAAGATCAGCTGTTATCTTTATGGGGAACCCCTTGTGTGTTATTTTTTGCTTTCCCTTGCTGCTTTTAATATTTGCTTTTTGATCTCTTAATTTGATTAATATGTGTCTTGGAGTGTTTCACCTTGAGTTTATCCTGTTTGGGACTCTATGGGTTTCTTGGATTTGGGTGGCTATTTTCTTCCCCATTTTAGGGAAGTTTTCAACCATTATCTTTTAAAGTATTTTCTCATGCCCTTTCTTGTTTTCTTCTTTTTCTGGGACACCTATGATTCAAATGTTGGGATATTTAACATTGTCCCAGAGGTCTCTGAGGTTGTCCTAATTTCTTTTATTTCTTTTCTTTTTCTTTTTTTCCTCTCTGTTTCATTTATTTCCACCATTCTATCTTCCATCTCACTTATCCTATTATCTGTGTCATTTATTCTATCTGTCGGTTCCCTCCAGAGGGCTTTTGATCTCAGTTATTACATTATTCATTATTGATTGACTCTTTTCTATTTCTCCTAGATCCTTGTTAAACATTTCTTGCATCTTCTCAATCTTTGTCTCCAGTCTATTTATCTGTAACTTCATTTTGTTCATTTTGGATCATCTTTACTATCATTATTCTGAATTCTTTTTCAGGCAGACTCCCTATCTCCTCCTCTTTTGTTTGATTTTGTGGACATTTATCATGTTCCTTTACCTGCTGACAATTTCTCTACCTTTTTCCTTTTGTTTAGCTTGCTGTGATTGGGGTGGCCTTTCTCTAGGCTGGAAGTTTGTGGTGCCTCTTTGTGGTATTGGGCTAGTGGTATTTCAAGGTTTCTTAGTTAGGGATGCTTGCATCTGTGTTCTGATGGGTGGAGATGGATCTCTACTCTCTAAAGTGCAGTGAAGTGTTCAGTAGTGAGTTTTGGGGTGTCTATGGGTTTGACATGGCCTTGGCAGCCTGTATTTTAATGCTCAGGGCTGTGTTCCTGCTTTGCTGGAGAATTAGCATAGTATGTTTTGCTCTGGAACTTTCTGGCTCTTGGATGGAGCTTGGATTTTGTGTAGGAATAGAGTTTTGGGTGAGCTCTTGTCTATTAATGTTCCCTGGAATCACAAGTTCTCTGATGTTTTTAAGTTTTGGAGTTAAGAGTCCTGCCTCTGGCTTTCAGTCTTATTCTTACAGTAACCGCAAGACTTCCCCAGCCATACAGCACACATGATAAAACATCTAGGTTAATGGTGAAACAGTTCTCCAAAGTGAGGGACATCCAGAGATGTTCACAGAGTTACATGGAGAAGAGAAGAGGGAGGAGGGAGAGAGAGGTGACCACAAGGAGAAGAGGGGGAGTCAGAAGGGGAGAGATCAATCTAGCCAGTAATCAGTTCCCTAAGTGTTCTCTGCAGCCTGGAATAACCAGAGAGATTCACAGAGTAGAGAAGAAAAGTGGAAGGAAGAGATAGAGGTGTCCTCAGGGAAAAAAAGAAGAATGAGGTGAGAGACAAATCATGGCAGTATTCACACCCCTAAGTGAAAATGGGTACTGAAGATTAGATTCTTAAAGGTACAAAACTGATAACAAATACCAAAAAGCAAAGATTGAAAATCTAGAGTAGAGGTTAGACTCTCAAAACTGTAATATTAAAAATACAAAACAAAACCAATCACAAAATTTTATATATATATATATATATATATGCTCTAAAAATAGGGTAATTTTTGACAAGGTAGGTTATAAAAATGAAAATTAAAGGAGTAATAAAGGACTTAAATTTAAAAAAAAATTAAAAAGTGATAATAGTAAAAATATATCTAGGAATTTCTCTGGAGCTGTTGTGGGCAGTGCGAGGTCAGTTCAGTTTCAGAGAGTTCCTTGTTCCAGATTGTACTTGTTCTCAAATTCTATAGGCCCCTCCAATGTTTAATCAACATTAACTACAGGGTTTTAATCTATTTCACCTGTCACTTCCAGAGCAGTTCCCACTTCTTTGTTCATTTTGACTTCCTCTGTTTGCAAGTCTCTTCAGTGTCTAATTTTTGCACTGAAACAAGGGGGCAAAGGTGGTCACTTATTTAGGCTCATTAGTTTAGTTGTGTTGTGGGGAGGGAGGGACACTGCAAACAAATATCACTGGCTTGTGTGGGGAGTGCTCACAGTGTATGGACCACACTGGGTTTGCCCCAGCTCAAGGCAGTGTGTGCTTCCCGAGTCTACACTGCTCAGGCTCCAGGTTGCTCTGCAGGGCCACTGTCCAAAGCAGGCCCTGTGTTTCTTGAACTTCCCAGGTCTAAGCGATTCAGTTTCTCAGTTACTCCGCAAGGGCACATACTCAGTTGCTTGTGCACTTTGTTCCCCGCCCAGGTCCCAGCAGCTCAGGGGACCAGGTGCTTGGTGAGCACTGTCCCAGGCAGGTCATGCATCTTAATCACCTCCCCGCCCGGGCCTCTCAGTTTCCCAGGTGTGCCGTGAGAGCACGTCTCAGGTTGGCCATGTGTCTGTTCTGGGGAGCTGATCTCAGGCTGTGACCCTCCTGGCCTATGTCAACAATCCAGGATCCCAGGAAGATGTGGCTAGCAACTGGTAACCTGCTCACAGTTTGGTGGAGGATGCTGGTCTCTGGGGCCAAGATTGTAGCAGCCCTTTGCCTTCTGGCTCTGGCTGTTGCACGTGTGACTCTCTGCTTCTGGTGTAGGGGAGGGGCCTGGACACAGCCAGCTAGCTCTCTTTTGGTATCGGCTCAATCCTTTGTTCTGTGAATGGACCAGGCTGAGCCTTAGAGCCTTTCGAGGGAAAGTTCTCTCTCTCTCTCTTTTTTATTCCCCCCTTTATAGGGATCCCAAATTTGGGTTGCTATCTCACATTAACTCCCTCAGATTGTTCTCAGAGCATTCAGGCCCTGTCCTTACCTTAAGCACTGATTATGCAGCCCACACCTCCCTGTTCAGCCCCCGCTTCCCGGTGGTGGATGAGAGCGTCTGGAGCACTTCTCCACTGAGTTGCAGTTAGGCATCTATTCTGCATTTTTTTTTCCTCCTGGTTATGTTACCATCTGAGATCCCAAAATTCCCCACAGACCCACCTATGAGAGGGTTTCCTGCTGTGCGGAAACTTCTCCTCCTCACGACTCCCTCCTTAGGATGGGTCTCCATCCCCAACTCTTGTCCTTCTTTTTGTCTTTTACACTTTGTCCTACCTCCTTTCAAAGTGAATGGACTGCCTTTCTGGGTGCCTGGTGTCCTGCACCAGTGTTCAGAAGTTGTTTTGTGTAAGTTGCTCAGCGTTCAAATGATCCATTGATGAATATGTGGGGGATAAAGTGGTCTCCCTGTCCTATTTCTCTGCCATCTTGGGAAATCTTCTGAATTTTCTTTTCAATACTAAATGTTATTTAATACAATAATTGGGCTTTCTAAATGTGCTTATTATTTTATTCAGTCCTTAAAATTTGTGTCCCATTATGCATTCTGAACTGTAGTATGGGATAGATTTAATATCTCTTCTTCTTTGCTAGTATTTAATAATATATTTTGTATTAATATGGATTTCTTATTGACTTATAACATAATTCCACAGTGATAAGAAAACAGATTCCATGATTTCAATACATTTAGACAATGAAATTTTTTATCTGCCTGGATATGCTCCAGTGTCTCCTGGTTTATAGTCTATGGGAAATTGACTAGATTTTGCATCCTGCTATTGTGTGAAAACTGAATACATCTTAATTATGCTGAATTGGTTCATAGTGCTTTTCAGGTATACTATATTCTACTTTTCTATTCATTCTATTAATTTTTTTAGAATGTAATATTGAAATGTCAAGTAAAAATCTTATCTATTTAAAAAGTAATTGTAATACACAATAGAACTATGTTACTTTTTCTGTATTTTCCAAACTTCCAGCAAATGTGTTAACATATTTTCATAAATTAAAAATTAAAAAAGAGAAATATTAATTAAAAATATCATGTAGCAATATGTCATTATGGTCTTAATTTCTATGTCTTTAATGGAGAGGAAGGAAAGCTATGACAAACCTAGATAGCATGTTAAAAAGCAGAGACATTACCTTGCCAACAAAGGTCTGTCTAGTCAAGGCTCTGGTTTTTTCCAGGGGTTATGTATGGATGTGAGAGTTGTACTGTGAAGAAAGCTGAGTGCTGAAAAATTGATGCTTTTGAACTGTGGTGTTGGAGAAGACTCTTGAGAGTCCCTTGGACTGCAAGGAGATCCAACCAGTCTATTGTAAAGCAGATCAGTCCTGGGTGTTCATTGGAAGGACTGATGCTGAAGCTGAAACTCCAGTACTTTGGCCACCTCATGGGAAGAGTTGACTCATTGGAAAAGATCCTGATGCTGGGAGGGCTTGGGGGCAGGAGGAGAAGGGGACGACAGAGGATGAGATGGCTGGATGGCATCACCGACTCGATGGACATGAGTTTGAGTAAACTCCGGGAGTTGGTGATGGACAGGGAGGCCTGCTCTGCTGCAATTCATGGGATCATATAGAGTCGGACAGGACTGAGCGACTGAACTGAACTTAACCGACGGTTGAAATATTTTCATGTAATTGATATTTGTATATTCTCTTTGCTAAATATTGCTTCATGTTTTTGTATGGTTTTTAAATGGATCATTTGAGTATTTTTATGATTGAGTTTTGAAGTTATTTAAATATTCTAAATATGAATCTTTTGGCACATATAACCTTAGTAAAGATTTTATCCTACATTTAGTTTTTTTTTTTTCCATCTTTTTAATAGTACCTGTCAGAAATCAATATAGAATTCTTGTTTGACAGTTTTTTTCTTTCAGTACTTGAAAAATATTTCACTACTTCCTTCTGATTTCCATGATTTTTGATGAGCAATTCACTGTCATTCAAATTGTTTTTGTCTTACAAGCAACACTTTGTTTTCTCTCTTTCCAAAATTTAGTTTTCAAAATTTCATTATGATGTGATATGTATTTTGGGGTTTATTCTGTTTTGGGTTCATTCTTATTCAATCTGTGAATCTATATTTGATATTGTCTTTTTCTGTTGTGTTTTATCTGTCAAATTTAGGGAGTTTTTAGCCATTATTATGTGAATGCACTTAAGTCTCACCCTCTTTTCTTCTTGTCAACTCTAATTACACAAGAGATTGATATTTTGTTACAGTCCACATGGCACTGAAGCTTTTTTTTTTTTCTTTTTCTTTTTCCAGTCTTCTTTTTCCTCATTGTTCAGTTTGAAGAACTTCTATAAATCTGTCAAACTGAAAAGTTGCTACCTCTGATCTCCTCTTCATTCTGTTATATTCTGTTATTGAAATCATTATTTGAGTTTTATTTTAATTTTGTATTGTTTTAATTCTATAATTTCCATCTGACTCTTCATTATATTTTCTATGCATTTGTTGATGCTTTCTATTTTTTTTTTTAATTTCTATACTGCTTGTGTACTCAGTTGCTCAGTAATGTCCAACTATTTGCAATACCAGGGACTGTAGTAGCCCACCAGGCTCCTCTGTTCACGGGATTTTACAGGTAAGAATACTGAAGTGAGTTGCTATTTCCTCCTCCAGGTCATCTTCCTGACACAGGGATTAAACTAGGGTCTCCTGCATTGCAGGTGGATTCTTTACCACTGAGCCACCTGCATGTTTATAATGCTCCTTAAATATATATATATATATATGTGTGTGTGTGTGTGTGTGTGTGTGTGTGTGTGTGTGTGTGTGTGTTGGCTGCTTTAAAATCTTTGGGAAATAATTTAACACTTCATTTCAGCGTTGTCTTTTGTTGGCTTTTTTCATCATACTTGGATCCTCCTAATGTGTGTGTAATGAGTGTAGGTAGACATTTTGTATTTTCTGTTATAATATTATGTCTTATTTAAATCTTGTGCTTTAGTGTCTTCTGACAGTGTGCTTATCATGAGGAACAGCACAGCCTCATTATTTTTCAAGTTGATATATAAGTCTAGCTTCTCTACTCAGCTTCAGTGGGTTGGGACTGAAAGGTTCTCTCTGCTACTATGGGATATTGGAGAAATGGGAGATCAGGATCCCCATTAAGTCCCTACTGATATCACTCTGACTGGCAGGGATAGAAACATATTACTGTTTCCTACTTGGACTCCACTGACACTGTGGAGAAGTGGCCTTAGTGATAATGAGTGATGGTTGAATCCGTGGATACACTAGTATTTCTCTCCTCCTCTCACACTAGCCTAGTGAGGAAAGGTGTTTTGTTACCCTTTGGTGGTTTAATAACTAAGTCGTGTCTGACTCTTGCGATCCCATAGACTGTATCCTTCCAGGCTCCTCTGTCCATGGGATTTCCCAGGCAAGAATACTGGAGTGGGTGGCCATTTCCTTATCCAGGGGATCTCCCCTGACCTAGGAATTGAACTTGGATATCCTGAATTGCAGGCAGATTCTTTATTGACTGAGCTATGACAGAAAACCATTTAGTATGCCTAGAAATTGAGACTCCCAACATGGTCTCCACTGATGCAGTTGGAGAGAGGGTTTTAGGAGAAGGCCTTGTTGTTGCCATGTGAGGATGAAACACCAATCTCTAGATGTTATTTAAATCGTGTTCCTCAGCACATCCTCTATGACATTGCTCTGATGGGTGCAGGGAGCACTGCCTCATTATTTCCCTGTTGAACTTCTCTGAGGCCATCACAGTAGAAAGAAAGAAAGTGAAGTCGCTCAGTGGTGTCTGACTCTTTGCGACCCCGTGGACTGTAGCCAGCCAGGCTCCTCTGTCCATGGGACTCTACAGGCAAGAATACTGGAGTGGGTTGATATTTCCTTCTCCAGGGGATCTTCCTGACCCAGGGATCCAACTCGGGTCTCCTGCATGGTGGGCAGACACTTTACCCTCTGAGCTACCAGGAAACCACAAGGAAGCCTTCACAGTGGACCATCTTTATACATCACCAGGGTGGATGTCTATGCTTCCTAGTCAGGATTTGCTGTTAAAAGTGAGGATGAAGTTGTATTTTTTGTTTGTTTCCTCCTGTATCTGACTGAAGTATTCATAGGTGGTATATATCTAAAAGATTTCTGTCTAAACCTTTCTGTTGTTTTATACCACCCCTTTGTAGTATTTGGCTAAAGAGCAGATTTCTGGTGGGCTGCAGTCCATGCTGTCACAAAGAGTTGGGCATGGCTGAGCAACAAACACTTTTTCTCTTCAATTGGTGTTTCCAGATTACTGATTTCATAAATCAAACTTGGCTATATAAGATGAAAATGAAACCTGGAGAAATCACCACTGTGCTATTCCTGGTGGGCCCCAAAGTACCTAAACAGTATGACTTCATCTCTAAACATTTTATCTTATTATGTTAGATTACATATATATAATCTAACATTATATATATATATATATATATATATAATCTACCCTATTTCTCTAAGTAAATGACAAACCCAAGATATCTATACTATATCTATATATCTTTTACTTATTACTTATATCTATTATAAATATATATTCCCAGGTGGCACTAATGGTAAAGAACCTTCCTGCCAATGCAGGAGAGCTAACGGACACAGGTTCAGTCCCTGGGTGGGGAAGATATGCTGGAGGAGGGCATGACAACCCATTCCAGTATTCTTCCATGGAGAATCCCATGGACAGAGGAGCTTGGCAAGCTAAGTCCATAGGGTTTCACAGAGTCAGCCATGACTGAAGCGATACACACACACACACACACAGAGTTATTTATTTAGCCAGAGGAATTGGGAAGAGTCCATCTATCCCATCTTCCTAAAAGCAAAAGTCTTAAAATACAATCAGTCTCTCGGTGCTTCTACCAATTCCAGCCTGATACATCATCTCTCACCAGCACTTCTACAATTTCTTCCTAACTGGTAACTTTCTGCAATTCTTACTCACCTTTTCATACACTCACTTGTCTTATGGCAGCAGCAATCTTTAAAAAGTTCTTGACGTCATCTATACAACATTCATCAGCAACTTTTCATTGTACTCATAATTAAATTTTAATTCCTCACTCTGACCCATAAGGCTCTATGTAGCCTACTCTCTGCTTCCCCACTTATTTATTCTCTTCAAACTTTGCCCCAGAGCTCAATCCTGATTGATATTCTGAAGTCTGTCCTAGAACATTCCACATTTGCTTCCTCCCAGAGGCATTTAACTTTCTCCATCTTAAACACAACCACCTCAGTTTTTGATATGGCTCACTCCTTCATTGTATTTAGATGATCTCTGCTCAAATGAAATCTTCTGGAGAGATTTCTTACCAATTTGTCTAGAATAGTATCATCATGTTTGTAACTTACTGCCCCCCATCCTGTTTTATTTATTAAAACAAAAACTGTAAATTAGGACACAAATACATATTAGTTGAACTAAATTATTTATATTGAAAAGACAAATTCACAATAAAATATAAATCAAGATCATTGTATATTATATATATTGTGAATTTGTCTATTTATTTAATATAAAAGATTATATATACATGTATATATACCTTTCCTTATTAGTTTTATAAAAATTTATTTTCAAGTACCTGGTTTTGAGAACCATCCCTAGGTGTAAGCTACATTATATTTTTTAAACAAATAACACTTAAATTTCTAAATGTATAAATCCAAACAAATCTTTGGATTGGTTTGAATGAAAAAATGGAATCCCTTTCTATACACTAACTTAATGAGATTTGTCTTTGTTTTTCAGTGACTCAGTCATGTCCAACTCTTTGCAACCCCATGAACAACAGTACTTCAGACTTCCCTGTCCTTCACCATCTCCCAGATCTTGCTCAAACTCACCTCCATTGAGTTGGTGATGCCTTCCAACCATTTCATCCTCTGTCGTCCCCTTCTCCTCTTGTCTTCTCTCTTTCCAAGTATCAGTCTTTTCTAATGAGTTGGCTCTTTGCATCAGATGGCCAAATTATTGGGAGCTTCAGCTTCAGCATCAGTCTTTCCAATGAATATTCAGGTTGATTTTCTTTAGAATTGAATGGCTTGATCTCCTTGAAGTCCAAGGGACTCTCAAGAGTCTTCTCCAACACTACAGTTCAAAAGCATCAATTCTTCAACACTCAGCCTTCTTTATGGTCCATCTCTCACATCCATATTGACTACTGGTAAAACCATAGCTTTGACTAGACAGACCGTTGTCAGAAAAGTAATGTCTCTGCTTTTTTTATATGCTGTCTAGGTTTAACATTGCTTTTCTTCCAAGGAGCAAGCGTCTTTTAATTTCATGCTGGAGTCGCCATCCACAGTGATTTTGGAGCCCAAGAAAATAAAGTCTTTCATTGTTCCCTCATGTATAACACGAAGTGATGGGACTAGATGTCATTATCTTATTTTTTTGAATATTGAATTTTAAGCCAGCTTTTTCACTCTCCTCTTTCACTTTTATCAAGAGGCTCTTTAATTCCTCTTCACTTTCTGCCATAAAGGTGGTCTTCTGCATATTTGAGGTTATTGACATTTATCCTGGATATCTTGATCCCACCTTGTGCTTCATCCAGCCTGGCATTTTGCATAATGTACTCTGGGAATGAAAACTGATTTTTCCCAATCCTGTGGCCACTGCTGAGAGGTCCAAATTTGCTGGCATATTGAGTGTAGCACTTCAACAGTTTAATCTTTTAGGATTTGAAATAGCTCAGATGGACATGTTTCAAACCACCTCCACTAGTTTTGTTTTTAATGATGCTTCCTAAAGCCCACTTGACTTCACACTCCAAGATGTCTGGCTCTAGGTGAATGATCACACCATCATGGTTATATGGGTCATTAAGATTTTTTCTTTTTATTTGTATAGTTCTTCTGAGTATTCTTGTCACCTATTTTTAATACCTTCAGCTTCTGTCAGGTCCATACCATTAGTGAAATTATTGGTAATATTTTGAAAATTAATAAACCACTTAATTCTCAATTTATAATTGTATTTGAGGATTAAAAAAAGATTAGATATTTTACTACAATTGTTAAAAAGAAATGTTACTACATCTCTGACCCTGTAGACAATAAGTGAATCTGTTCATTTTTAAATATTCAGCATACAAGAGTAACTGAACTGAACAGGCCTCCAAGGCCTATTTCCAGTCTTGATTATAACTCATGGGGAAACCTTTGGAAAGTCACATAACCTTCTGAGACCAAGTTTTGTTGGTATGAAAAGAAACCAGCAATTCTTATTTGAAATCATTTTGTCAGCATTTGAATTGCAATCTCAAATTCAATACACAGCTGAAAGAATGAAGCCTTGATTCTACTAACCATCATCCAAAATTCTGAGTTATTTCTCTAAGGTGATCTTTCCAAAAGGAAACTTGAATTAGTCTAAAATCATTAAAAAAACATTGCAATGAGGACTAAAATAATATATGATTAAATCTACTAAAACAAACAAACAAAATCCCTTTTATGCTTGATTTTAATTTTTAAACCCTTATTTTGCTAGGTACCAATCTCAATTGCAAGTAATTTTCTTTATAGTTAGCAGATATTCTATAAAGACAGTGTTTTTTTTCTTACTGTATTCTCAAAACAAAACCATCCTATTCTGATGACATATTTATGAAATATTCACCATCTATTAGGTAAATCACAAGTAGGGAGTGGTACATAGATATTTGGCAAGCAGCAGAGTGGTAAAGAGTTAATAATGAAATACAACAATTTGAACTTCATTGAAAAGTTAAAACTCAAAAATCAGAACACAAGAAATCCTCTTCAGATTTCTAAAAGTTATCAGGCACAAGATATTTAAATGTTCGAAACATTGTTGGATTACTCTTAAAAATCAATATCTAGTTTAAAGAAAATATTTTCTCCGAATGACAATTGGACATCCCTGTGAAACATCTCTTAATTTGGCGAAATAAAATATTTCATGATAGTTCTTTCAAGTCAGGTAGTGCTGCTTTCCTCTCAAACATAAGGACACGAGATGATGTTTAGTTTTCAAATGAGCAGAGAGACTTTCTTGTACCAGTTTAGTCATTTTTTTAAATTAAACTTTTTGCCTGAAAACTGCCTCATTCCAGTAAATCTTTCTTTCATTCAATCCAACCTTCAACTGACCTCTTTAAGGGAATATTTTCTAGTTAAGTTGTTCTTTTGGTACTTTCTCTGCTCTCTTTTGTCAAATATAAAGAGGTGACTTATGTTGAATCTCCTTTTGGTAGCAGGGTAAGCTTAATTAAAAAAAAGATTTGATTTGTCTATCAAGCCAGCAAATTGGAAGATTATAGACACAGAATACAACCAATGAAAAAGATATACAAAGTACTGAAAATACTTGCTTTTGACACTAGGGACTTGACTGTGAGAGAAGGGGTCACATAGAATAATGTGGGAAACAATGTCAAGAAGACCACCGTGGCAGACTTTGAGAGATATTTTACATTCATTATTACATTTAATCCTCACACAATCTCTGGAAAGTAAAGATGATTGTCCCCATTTTACAAATGAAGAACATGTCTCTCAGAGAAAATAAATCACACACTAAGATCCTTGAGGTACAGAGTAACAGATTCTAGACTTGGACCCAGGTTTATCTGTCTTCCTAGCCCATATTTTTCTATCCTGCCATACTAAGCACTACAGCTACAACTGTTGATTATCTTTGTCTTGTAATAAGGCATTTGTTTTTCTAGAGATTATTGACTTTAGTTTTTTCCCTTTAAAGTTACAAATTTAGGTTGCATTGACTGTCCTATTTTTTTCTAACTCTAAATAGACATTTCTCCAAGGAAGACATATAGATGGCCAACAAACACATGAAAAATGCTTAACATCACTCATTATTAGAGAAATGCACATCAAACTAAAATGAGGTATCACCTCACATTGGTCAGAATAGCCATCATTAAAATATTTGCAAACAATGAATGCTGGAGAGGATATGGAGAAAAGAGAACCCTATTGCTTTGTTGGTGGAAATGAAAAATGATAAAGCTACTATGGAAAACTGTATGAAGATTCCTTAAAAAACTAGAACTAAAACTACCATATGACACTGACTGTTTTTTAATAAATTCATTCAATGAAAACATATCCTGTGTTAAGGATTATGAATAGTGTAGTCATTAAATGCCTATCTTCTATGGAGCTTGCAACCAAACCATCTAAATATGTACACAAGAGTATCTATATTGACTGACCAGTGGAAAAAAACAAGAATAGACAAGAATCTGAGGTGTTTGTGTAATAGTAAATCATTTCAAAAAATACATTTATCATAGACATAAGAAAAAATAAACTTAACTTGACCAGTTTAATTTTAGAAGAAAAATCACAAATTTCTTATTAAATTTAGAAAGTGAATATTATACTCCAATCTAGAAATTAGTTCACTGTGCACAAATATCCACATTACACAAATTAGCTTAATAAGGAATATAAATATATATATACTTATATATTTATATATATTGTATATATTTACATATGTTTTTATATATTTATATATATGTATATAAATAATATATATATTAGCTTAATATGTATATATGTATAATGTATACATATATATATATATGCATACAGTGGGTAGATAGGTTGTGGTGCTCAGTTGTGTTCAACTCTTTGCAACCCCATGGACTGTAGTCTGCGAAGCTCCTCTGCTCATGGAATTTTCCAGGCAAGAATACTTAAATGGGTTGCCACATCCTGTTTCAGGGGGTCATCATAACATGGGAATCAAACCTGAGTCTCATGCATCTCCTGCATTGCCAGGCAGATTCTTTCCTCCTGTGCCACTTGGGAAGCCCATACATGCCAACTTTAAAGAATGTACAATGTGAATGTTGTGAGTTAAGCTTTACTGGGGGGAAAACTAGGACTATAGCCTGGGAGACAGCATTTCATATAGTTCTGAGAAACTGCTCCAAAGAATTCAGGGGAAAAATCAGTATATAAATGATTTTGTTGAAGCAGAATTATGCACATGTACGCAATCATGCACATCTTTTTTTGCAGAAGGTTTCTGTTAGTCTTCAGGAACAGTCTCTTGTCACCATGAAGGATTCCATTGCTTTTCTAGATATGAAGTAATACAAAAATTGAGTTCTTAAAATTGGCTCCTGAAAATATCTAACTATCTGAAAACCTGTTCTTCCAGTTTTTTTTCTAGAGGACAGAATGCCTCATTTCTGCTTTCTACTTTGGATTATTTTCAAGGAATGTTGACTATCAGCAACTGTGGCAGTATATAGTTTAATCCTTGTAGAAGTAGATGGCCAGTACCAGTGGCAAGTGTCAATTTGTAGTTGACATATATATAGTATCTATGCATACATATAGTGTATGGCTTCCCAGGTGGTGCGAGTAGTAAAGAACCCACCTGTCAATGCAGGAGACATCAAGGACATGGGTTTGATCCCTGGGTCAGGAAGATCCCATGGAGAAGGGCATGGCAACCCGTTCCAGTATTCTTGCCTGGAGAATCCTATGGACAGAGGAGACTTATAGGCTACAGTCCATAGGGTCACACAGAGTTGGACACTAATGAAGTGACTTAGTACACACATAGTATATACATGTATAAGAATATAATCATATAGGAATGAATTTGGCTCCATGTAGTACAGTTTATAGAGGCTGTGTTCTTTAGAGACACATTATTTCACACATTCATTGCTTCTGAATAATAATATAGGGAATTCATTCATCAAATACAAAAATGTGACCTACAAAATGGGACATTCTTCTAATCTCTAGGCAACAGTCTGTATCTCATGTTTTAGTGATTTCAATTTAGCAAAACAAATTCTCGACAAACTGCTTTAAAAACAGAGCTAAATATGTGAATTGAAATACATTAGAAACTAAATTCTTAACTTCAAAATGTAAATTTTCATCTGCTGTGGCTTTTTTTAACTATATCCTACTTCTTCTATGGCTGCTTCTAGATTTCCAGGCATAAACAGAACAATATTTAAAAGTAGAATGGAAAAAGTACCTCCTGTGAAGCTGGGGGCCAGTCTTGATATTTTCAGTGATCAGTTTTAAAACCCTAGGCTCCATCTCTTGACTTGAGTTCCTCCTCACATGTTAATGGACGTCCTCAAGTAAGTTATTGATGAGATCTCTTCAGAGTCTGAGACAAGTTTTCATTCCTTTTAGGGGAGAGACTTCAGTTCTTTTATTACTAGCATATATCACTCCACAGTTTGGCACACTGTCTCTAGGAAAATCTTAGAAAAGAAACATGGGACTATTGCACAGTTACATTTTCCAGGAATTTAATAAAGTATATACTCTCTGGAGCTTCAATAAAGCTGATTGGTCTGACAAGACATAGGCACTTGGGAAACTCAGAACCTGATGTTATGTGATTATCCTTCTACCACAAATGTTAGTGAATTATTACCTAAATTTGGTGTACATTTCAGAAAACAATTAAGGTTCAGCTTTAATTTTGTGATTATCTCTAGATTTATCTTTAAGCATTTTGAATAACAAGGACAGTTCAGTTCATTCAGTCACTCAGTCATGTCTGACTCTTTGCCATCCTATGGACTGCAGCATGTCAGGCCTCCGTTTCCATCACCAACTCCTGGAGCTTGCTCAAACTCATGTCCATCAAGTCAGTGATGCCATCCAACCATCTCATTATCTGTCATCCCCTTCTCCTCCTGCCTTCAATCTTTCCCAGCATCAGGGTCTTTTTCAGTGAGTCAGTTCTTCACATCAGGTGGTCAAAGTATTAGAGTTTCAGCATCAGTCCTTTAGGATTGACTGGTTGGATCTCCTTACTGTTCAAGGGACTTTCAAGAGTCTTCTCCAAAACTACAGTTCAAAAGCATCCATTCTTCAGCATTCAACTTTCTTCATGATCCAACTCTCACATCCATACATGACTACTGGAAAAGCCATAGCTTTTACTAGATGGACCTCTGTTGGCAAAGTAATGTCCCTGCTTTTTAATATGCTGGCTAGGTTGGTCATAGATATTCTTCCAAGAAGCAAGTGTCTTAATTTCATGGCTGCAGGCACCTTCTACAGTGATTTTGGGCCCCAAGAAAATAAAATTTGTCACTGTTTCCATTGTTTCCCCATCTATTTACCATGAAGTGATGGGACTGGATGCCATGATCTTCATTTTTTGAATGATGAGCTTTAAGCCAGCTTTTTCACTCTCCATTTTCACTTTCATCAAGAGACTCTTTGGTTTAATTCATATTCTTTGATCAACAAGGAAGTTACTAAAAAATAGGTAAACAGTGTTGCACCAACTTTATCTGATAAGGTAGTGAACTAAAAGTATTTTGAAACCTAAGAATGGTATCTAAAAAGGGGAAAACATAGAGAAAATAAATTCAGTTACAAAATCATTTTATTTACTTTTGTTTTGAAATCAGCCTATGTTATTGGGGCAATTGGCTTCCCAGTTGGCTCAGATGGTAAAGAATCTGCCTACAATGCAGGAAACCCAGATTCAACCCCAGTGTCGGGAAGATACACTGGAGAAAAAATGGCTACCCACTCCAATATTCTTGCCTAGACAATTCTGTGGACAGAGGAGACTGGTGGACTACAGTTCATGGGTTTTCAAAGAGTTGGACATGACTAAGTGACTAACAGTGTACTTCTTCACTTTCATTTCATTATGATAAACCCATTTTCTCTTAAAGAGTTATTCATTTGTTACCACTTGAACCTGTCTTATTGAATGTGATATCTTTGGTACTAATAATAAAGATTTGATTAGTAGTATACTTTAGGAAGTATTTTCTTACTCATTTTTTAATTTTATATTTTCTTTAATATTTTCTTCCAGCAGGAGAATACTAAAACCCAGTTTATAAAAGCTATGGAAAATCAAGGTCAAAATATTTCAGACTAGGATTGAATGTAGAGATAAATGACAAAATCAATTGTCCTATCAGTAACTGAACACCATTTATTTATTTCTCTGTGTCACTAAGCTGAAGAAGTATTATTAGTTCTTGATAAAGTTACATTATTCCTTTTTAAAGTGCCTCTACCTATATTTGGAAATACATAGACCACAGTTTATCATATTTCAGAGTTATTTTAGCAATCACTACTTGACCTTGGTCTGAATTACTAGTGGAAAAAAAAAAAAAGAGCCCCTAAATCATCACACAAATGAACTACGCTTCTCTGCTGGTTTTCTCACCATCTGCTGGAGTGTAATAATCATTGCCATCAACATAAGCATCTGTAATTTATTACATGCTAATGACACTATTTTAAGGTCTGTAAACTTTTAGTAGTTTATTCACATGTGATTTTATGATTTTCAGTGTATTTTTGCATACAGTATCTTACCCCATGTTAACTTCATAACAAACTTCAAAGTGAGAAAGAAAGGTATTTTTGCCCCCCAGTTTGTCTCAGAACAAATCATAATTATCCTATCTATTGTCTTCTGATACAACATTTATAATGACCACAAATCAAAGAAGCTAAAACTACAAAATAATAAAATGGGAGAGAAAACAAAGAATAAAGCAGACTAATAGATCATTTATTTGAGAGTGACACTTTAAAGCATATCTTTTCAGAATATTAAATAAAAAATTAATACTGTAAGTGATCAATTTACTGCCTTAAGTTTTTACTGCAAATATACTGCTACTTTTAATTGGCCTTTTAAATGGATGAGGGGAAAATATTAAAAATTATTCTAATTTTATCACTTTAATATTAGTAATAGAATCCATTTAAAGTTTGAAAGTCATTTTTTTTTTTTGATGCTCTGTCATCAAAAGGAGGCCTTTTGATGAAAACTGACGTGTTACATGAAATATTCACACATAATTCCAAAGCCTTCTTCCTTCTTAAGGAACCTTTCCATAGCATCTTCTTCAGAAGCCAGCCTCTACCTCTGTATTTAACTTTTATCTAGAAAGTTAAAGTTTTATAAGGTTTAAGACTATAAAATATTAAAATGAAGTTTGAGGTTCTGATATGTTCAGTTAAAGGAAGTGAGCTGAGGTTCTCCTTTTCCTTTTTTTTTTTTTTTTAACTTACTCTTTTGCTTATAAAGAGCATAGAAACTGAACTACAGTGTATTTCAGAAATTCCCTAAAGGATTATGGTGATTGATTAATTCCTCTTTTATGTGTTATAACTGATATTCTAAGGCTCAATTAAAATAAATATTAATCTCCCTGGTTACTACACTGATTTGAATTTCTTATTTTTTCTTAGTTTTATTATGGTGATACAAACTTCTACTTCTCTAGACTGTGGCATATTATAAAAATAATTTTAACCATGAAAGAAGAAAAACATTAACCTGGTAGTTGATAACCATCCAACTCTAAATATTTTTTATGAGAACAATTTGATAATAAAGCATATTTGTATTATCACCTTTGTGACATTTTTCCATTTTGAAAGTGTTTTTATATGCATTAAATAGTTTTGTGGTAATAATTATTATCCCTAGGAAAATGAATACTATATTTTCCATAACTGACTACAGCAGATAAATAAATAAATAAATATTTCTCTAACATCATCCTTAGAATAGAATTGTAAATGGAAATCAATACTGATTAGTATAAGGAGGTTAGTCATAATCTCAAATTAAGTTTAGTTGGAATATAACATATGGCAGTAGAAAAGATATGAGACACGTCTAGGTCACAAATTTCTATAAAAATAGATGTGCAGAGTGGGCTGTTAGGGTGTTCTACAACATGATCATTAAGATATTTTCTCATGTAAAAATATAGGGCTTCATACATTTTCTTTAATGTTGCATAAATAAGCCATGTAGAAATTTTGTAGCATTTATTTAATCAGTAATACTATGCTCCTGAAATCAAACTATCATACAGCAAATACTTGATATTCACTGGGGAGAACACATAGACGTTTCCTTCTAAAAGGCAAATAATTTATGCAGACACTCCTTGAATCAAAGTTAACTCAATAAGAGGAAGACTATTCAACATGGACAGCATTTAAATGTTCAGCAATGGGGCATCTGATAAAGGTATTGTTAAAATTTGTTGAACTAGATGAATGGAGATTTCCCTGATATTAGGGGTACATCCCACATGTGAGTTATGATTCTCTCTGCCGTTGCTGACATTATTAACTATCTGCCAGTTTGTTCTACTAACATTACAGACATGCGGGTAAATTGCTAAGAAAATCTATGTCTGTTTTTCTTTTTTGTGTGTTTGTGTTTGGGGGTTGGGGGTGCCAGAATAAAAATCCTAACTTAAAAAAATAGAAATAAAGATTTATTTTTCTTACTTTTAGTTTTGTAGAGAGGTTATTTTTGTTTGTTTTGATTTGTCAATTTCTAGTAAGCTATTTTTTAACAGACTAATTTTTATTCTTGTATATAGCAAATATTTCCAATATTTTAAACAGACTTTACATTATCATTGATCTCTACTTTCTTAAGGCTGCATAGTACACTGAATTTCAATTCAGTTGATATTGCAATTCAAATTTCCAGTAAGTAGCAAAAATTCCAGTCCACAGAAAATGTGTATGCTCAATCAGCAGTGGAATTCAAGGTTAATGAAGCCATAATGAAATATGAGTTATGTTTCTTTTTAATGCAGTATATTTAGCATCACTCTTTTTAAGGCTATGTATTACCCCTTAACCATGAAACACGAAAACAAAATCAACACACTTGTCCTATGGGAGCTGGTTAGAAAGATAAGGTAGAGTACTGAAGAATGTTTACATAATTTCTCACATTTCTCTGGTAAATGTGAGAAATATTTTGGCATTATTGTTATTAATATTTAGTTGCTAAGTCATGTATGACTCTTTCATGACCACATGGACTGTAACTCACCAGGCTTCCCATCCATATTCTATATTCTAAAGAAAGAGACCTTTGTGATGGTAGCTAAACTGCAATAAAACAAAACAAACAAACAAACAAACAAAACTTAATATCTTTCAAAGGCATTATCTAATTGAGGGATTTCCCTGGCAACTCAGCAGTAAGGCACCTGCTCACCATTGCAGGAGATGCAGATTCAATCCCTAGGTCAGAAAGATACCCTGGAGAAAGGAAATGGCAACCCACTTCAGTATTCTTGCTGGAAAATCCCGTGGATAAAGGAGCCTGACAGGCTACTCTTTAAGAGTCCATGGGGTCACATAGAGTTGGACATGACTTAGTGACTAAATAGCAACAAAAATCTAATAAAGGCTTTACTATATTTGAAGTCATTACTTAAAATTTGAACTTAATAAAGTTGACTTGAAACTCAACATTCAGGAAACTAAGATCATGACATCTGGTCTCATCATGTCATGGCAAATAAATGGGGAAACAATGGAAACAGTGAGAGGCTTTATTGTTTTGAACTCACAAATCACTGCAGATGGTGACTGCAACTTGCTCTGCAGAGGAAAAGCTATGACCAACCTAGATAATATATTTAAAAGCAGAGACATTACTTTGCCAAAAAAACCTCACGTAGTCAGAGCTATGGTTTTTCCAGTAGTCATGTATAACTGTGAGAGTTGGACTATAAAGAAAGCTGAGTGCTGAAGAAAAGATGCTTTTGAACTGTGGCATTGGAGAAGACTCTTGAGAGTCCCTTGGACTACAAAGAGATCCAACCATTCCATCCTCAAGGAAATCAGTCCTGAATATTCATTGGAAGGACTGATGCTGAAGCTGAAACTCCAATACTTTGGCTGCCAGATGCAAAGAACTGACTCACAGGAAAAGACCCTGATGCTGGGAAAGATTGAAGGTGGGAGGAGAAGGGGACAACAGAGGGTGAAATGATTGGATGGCATCACTGACTCAATGGACATGAGTTTGAGTAAACTCTGGGAGTTGGTGATGGACAGGGAAGCCTGATGTGCTGCAGTCCATGTGGTTGCAAAGACTTGGACACCACTGAGCAACTGAACTGAACTGAACTGAGCAACATTTTTGCTAAAATAAGTGTATAGACACACCATAACAAATTTTAATATGTTATTCTTCAATATATTTTAATATCAAACTGTTTTAGTAACAAATTATTAAAAGAGTTATTAAAAGCAAGTTATTTTGTATTTCCTTTTAAAAAAGAAAAAAATCTAAGTTGGATTTTTTATTTGTTTGTTTACTAACACTAAAACAGGCTCCCCTCCTCTCTCTCCCATGTACATGCATTAAATTCAGTTCAATCACCCAGGATGGGGAAGGAACTGGTTGGCTGCTAGGTCCTACTACTGAATATGGAAAAATAAAGTGATGAATTATACATGCTGCTTGATCCACACAAGCATATGTTTGAGTGAGAAAAACAAAAGTATACAGTTTACAGAAACAAATACAAGGTAGAAAGGGATTATTGAAATAAATATACCAAGCTAACTGCTATGAGTACACAAAAAAACAGTTACTTAGATTGAGAAGACAGAGAAGCTACATGTAAATGGTAAAATTAGACTGTAGTCTTGAAGAAAAATACAGAATTTTTAAAGTACAACATAGAAGGATAAAAAATATTGCACGTTCTATGATTTAAATGCAGAAAGATAATTAACTACAAGACTTTTCCAGGAGGTATCACATTTAGGATAGTGGCTACTTTAATATCTACTGTTGCTAGAAAATGTAAATGGTAGCTGAGGGCTAGATTTTGGACAGCATTGTACTTAGCACTAAATTTATTCTTTATGGTTAAGTAGCAGCAGGCACAAAGCTCTGTGAAAAAGTGAAAATAATATACATTTTTGTAAGAAGTTTAATTCATAGAACTTTGTGAAGGGTGTACATTAGCAGAGAAAGAGGTTAAAGACAAAAATTATGATACCATTGTGAACATGTATTTAAAATAGAAGCAAAAGAAGAAAAAAATGGAGACATATTTGAGCAAAAAGGGATTAGTGACTTTTGTATGTCTTTTAGTATGAAAGACAAAAAAGGGGAACTAAATAAAGATGTCTCCAAGGTTTCCATTGTAAAATACAAGATACCTGGTAAGTGGACTGATTCTTAACAGGTCATAAGTGAAAGAGCTGGGAAAGAGCTTTCATTGACATTTATTTACTATATACCACAAACTGGGCTAGGTACTCTACACACATCATCTCATTTACTTACTGAAAAGGTAATGAAACAGACATTATTATCTCTCCATTCTTTGTAGAAAAGAAATGATGCCAGGGAAAGGAATTTACCGATCATAACACAACTTTAACTGACAAAGTCAGAATTTTTGCAAATTAAATGAGCCTATGTTTGCTTTGGATTTTAATAATGTAGTCATAAAACAGGTGCTATTTTGTGTCTGGAATTTTCTCAAAGTTATGTCTGTGATATTCACACTGGTGTGTTGCAGTAGGTCAATTTTTATCATTTTAAAATAGTCCAATGTAAAATTTAATAAACATCTTATTCTAATTAAAATAAGTAGTATTCACTACAAAATAAGAATAAAATTGTCCACCATATGATTTGGTCACATTTTATCCATTCTTTTTTTTTTTTTTATGTTATCCATTCTTTTGTTGATGGATATTTGGCTGTTTCTAGTTTGATTCATTACAAATAATGATGTAATGAACTTCTTTTACATATTCGTTTGGCTCCATATATGTGACTACTTGGAAGATGTACACATTTTGCAGCAGAATTAATTATTCATGAAGTATGTTCATATTTAGCATTACAGTGCCATACACTTTGCAATTCTAGTCAATAAATTATACTTAAATTTATACTGAGTTGTACAAATACACCAGTATTTGAACTGAGTCTTGGAAACAGCAGATATTGAATATTATTTTCTTTTCAGGAGCTTAGACCTTCTGATTGATACTTAGTGATATTTTGCTGTGTTGTTAATTTGCATTGTAGTGGGATCAATTTGGGTGACTGCTTTGCAAAGTGACCATTTCAAGTTTGCTTTTCTAAAAAAAAAAAATTCTTTTTTTTAATTTTTAAAAAAAAAGCTTAGTCATTTTCGGAAATATATATTGCATTGCTTTTTGCACGGCATCCATATCTTGCCCTTTGAATTGGCAAAAGGACTTGAAGGTAAAAGTAGATTCAGACACAGGGTTCATTCCAGTTCCCTTCTCTGTATGTCAGGATTTTGCATCCCCAAAACCTTGCTGCCTGCTGTTCTTGTTTGTGTGTTTATTTATTTTCAAACCACTTCTTTGTTTCTTTCTCAACAGGAGGATTGTTTAATTCTTGCTTCTGTGACACAGCCAGAAGCATAAATCTTGTGTTCTTCTCAGTTCAGTTCAGTCGCTCAGTTGTGTCCAACTCTTTGCGACCCCATGAACCGCAGGACGCCAGGTCTCCCTGTCCATCACCAACTCCAAGAGTCCACCCAAAGACATGTCCCTTGAGTCGGTGATGCCATCTAACCATCTCATCCTCTGTCGTCCCCTTCTCCACCTGCCCCTAATCCCTCTCAGAATCAGGGTCTTTTCCAATGAGTCAGCTCTTTGCATTAGGTGGCCAAAGTATTGGAGTTTCAGCTTTAACATCAGTCCTTCCAATAAACACCCAGGACTGATCTCCTTTAGGATGGATCGCTTGGATCTCCTTGCTGTTCAAGGGACTCCCAAGAGTCTTCTCCAACACCACAGTTCAAAAGCATCAATTCTTTGGTGCTCAGCTTTCTTTATAGTCCAACTCTCACATCCATACATGACCACTGGAAAAGCCATAGCCTTGACTAGACGGGCCTTTTTTGGCAAAGTAATGTCTCTGCTTTTTAATATGCTGTCTAGCTTGGTCATAACTTTCCTTCCAAGGAGTAAGTGTCTTTTAATTTCATGGATCACTGCAATCACCATCTGAAATGATTTTGGGGCCCAGGGAAATAAAGTCAGGAATTGTTTCCACTGTTTCCTCATCTATTTGCCATGAAGTGATGGGACCAGATGCCATGATCTTTGTTTTCTGAATGTTGAGCTTCAAGCCAATTTTTTCACTCTCCTCTTTCACTTTCATCAAGAGGGTCTTTAATTCCTCTTCACTTTCTGCCATAAGGGTGGTGTAATCTGCATATCTGAGGTTATTGATATTTCTCCCAGCAATCTTGATTCCAGCTTGTGCTTCCTCAAGCGCAGCATTTCTCATGATATAAATATATTAAATTTGAGAAGAAGCAGAAAATCCATATACATATGGAACTATCTATCTTAAACTGATGAGAAATTTTGGAGAAATTTTGAGGTGCACATGAACATTTATAATGTGAGGTATATTCATCAAAATTTGTCAGCATAAACCATTTGAATCATTTAGATGTGGAAGTAAACTATGTGATACCTAAACATAATTGTATTACATGAATTGCTTAGTTTGTAGAAAAATATTGAAGCAGAAATTTAGATCAAAACTCCTTAATGCAAGAGAACTTTTTTCCTATTCTATTTGAACTGAATACATTCACCTTTAATCACTGTAAGATAAAAACACTCATTACATATAAACAAATTAATTGATGAGTAACTAAATAAAGCACTCATTCATGCCTGTCTTATAGTAAATTTTGCTTTAGTTTTTTTTTTTTTTTTAATTAATTTGTTTTAGTTGGAGGCTAATTACTTTACAATATTGTAGTGGTTTTTGCCATACATTGATATGAATCAGCCATGGGTTTACATGTGTCCCTATCCTGAATTCCCCCTCCCACCTCCCTCCCCATTCCATCCCTCTGGGTCATCCCAGTGCACCAGCCCTGAGCACCCTGCCTCATGCATTGAACCTGGACTGGCTTTATATTTTTTAAAATGTTTTGAACTTGCATTTGTTTCAGTAATTTCATCCCAATTCACATTTATGTAACAGAATTATAATCAATTATACAAACACAAAGTTTGTTGAAAAACATAACAAAGTTAATGAATTTGAAAAATATTAAATGCATTTGCCTTTACAGTTATCAATTTTTTTCTTCTGTTCAAAGGTGTTTGATATTGTCCTTGATCTTCTTTTTACCTTAAATTAATAAAGATCTTTATTTTCTCCTTTAAAGGTCCTTTTTCATTTTAGCTTTCCCAATCACAACATGGTTGCTTCCTGGAGATACTTAGTACTATTAAATTTGATACTTAGTACTGTTAAATTTGGCCACAGATTCTTTCTTAATGGCAATGCAGCTAAGTTGCATTAAATTAGCTAAGTTCTGAAAACAACTTAGTTTTTATTCATCAGTCATCCCAAGCCTTCATATAAAATTCAGGTTCATCTCTCATTGCTTTTCTTTCTGGAGGCTGCTGTCAGTGAGATACATAAGGCCCTTGAGAGGTAGGCCCAAGTGTCTTCTTTATACCAATACTACATTTTTCTAAGAAGTATGGTTTTATTTTTTGAATCAGCCACTCCAAGACAGCATTAATAATAAGTGCACAATTTTTAACTCTAAGAAGGATACATTCTTTTTAAAAACTGCAGTCATAGCTTTTATGGATTTGAACATGAAATGCATTTAGTGACATTTCTTTGGCCTCATTAAGTGATCTGATTTGACCATTATAACTAATGAACTGTTATGTACAATAATGTTTATATTGTCACTTTCACTCATACTCTCATATCCCCTTGCCACTTTGTCATTAAAAAGTTATCCATTGATAAAACTTAAATGAAAAAAGAACATGTAAAGGAAAAGAAAATTCAAATTCATAACCTAACAAGCATAGTGATATTCTTCCACTTAATAGAATACTTAATTGGAAATGTCAATGTAAATAAAATAGAAATCTGGCTTTGCAAAATTCCTTATTTTACAAAATGTAACCTCATCTTTCCACTCAAAAATACCAAAGAAGAGCACAACTACTGAGATAATTTTTAATACATTTGAATTTGGAAAAGAAAGAACATGAAAATATTCAGTTTTTTGTTGCCAGTAGAACAGCCTGGCAAATAACCCCACAATTCAGTATTTTGCATGAATGCTTACTTTGCTGCATGTGAGACATGTTCCTTGGAGAATAAATTTTGAAAAACATTGAGTTTCAACTTAGATTTTATTTATTGATGGGCTTATGCAACTGGATGGTTTCCTTTTCTACCTAGGGCCTGAATCATTTTTAAACTCAGCAGGTTTAACTCAAAACAGCCAGAACATCAATATTATGAAAAGTTTTCTTTAAGAAAATATCCATCAAATCATTAAATGAATGATCATAGGTTATAAAAGTGCCTATCCTGATAATTGATTGATTATGAAGCTCTAGGTAGAAGACTAATTAAAGGACATGGGTGCATTATGAACAAAGCAGGAGGTATCTATGAGGATTAGTCAATCAGCATGCAAAGAGAATGAAAAAAGCAGCAAAATCTACTTTGATCAGCTGGCACCCAAAATGTGTTAGATGAACATTAAATAGTATAGAAATGCTATAGTGTGTTTCATGTTAATACATAAAAGGGTGTTAAAACTTGACATTTAGAAGCTGGCGCTCATCATTTGTCCACACAACTCTTACGAGAGTCCTCTCTATGGTTGTCTTGTTCCATATTTTCAATTATTTGGTTAATATTCAATTAACTATAAGCTTACAAGATTAGAGACAATTGCCCACCATTGTATATGTAGTGCCTCTTATATCTAAAGAGCAAATATATCTAGCATAAAAGGAGAAATATAATAAATAACCTGGCCACCTGCCAATGCTAGTGTACAGACTTGTGCTACCAACCTTGTGCTTACCTATATCAAACAGGGTAAGAGAGAATGACTCCAATGCATCATCCCCTTGACATTGTTACCTGGAGCTTTCAGTTCTTCAAGTCTGACTATCTACTTTATTTTAATTCATTTTGAGATGTATTTTCAGTATTACAAAATACACACAGAGAAAACATAGTTTGTCCAATTTTGACCAACATGTAAATGTGTGAAAACATGATCTCATCTTAATTACATTGTTTCCCTCATCCAAGAAAGTTTCCTTATAACTCTTTGCTGTCAAATTCCCATCAAACCTTTTGATCAGGTCACCGTGGATAACTTTGGCCTGTCATGGGAAATCATAAGAATAGGATTATAAAGCACATATTCTTTGTAACTAGCTACTTGTGCTTAGCAATTTTTTTGAGATTCATCTTTCTTAAATAACTCATTAGTATTCTATTGCATAAATATAATATAGTTTTTTAAAATGTTTATTCCCTCATTGGAGTATTTCCAAATTTGAACCTTAAATAAATCTGCTGGTTTCCTGACTTTGGCTTATATCCCTTTGAAATTTAATCACCAAATAATCCAATCTATGATGTCACTAATATCTGAATCTCTGAAAAAGTTTTTGTATGTGCCTATGGCTACCCACTCCAGTATTCTTGCCTGGGAAATTCCATGGACAGAGGAACTTGGTGGGCTACAGTCCATGGGGTAGCAAAGAATCAGACATGACTAGCAACTAACACACACATACAGGGAAAATAGTTCATACTTTTCATTCTCAAAGTCAATTGGCTCCAAATAAATAAAAATTGTTGACCCTGTTTGCTTCTTTTGTTCTATCAATAAAACACATCACAAATTGTCTTGGGACCCTGAGTGCTCACATGTGCAATGGTCAATTCCTGACCCAAAGTCAATTCTTTCTACATCAGTCCTTCATTCTGAACCAGAGACATTCTCTTAACACCAACATGTTATGCTGGGGAATGAGGCATCAAATTAGGGGAAGTAAGGGGAAAATAAACATTAATTGCTATCTTTATTGTTACATTATTTCTGATATTACTGTAAAATTCCCATTAGCTTAATATTACTCAAAGTACCCCAAATCTGAGACACACTTTGTTATGACCACAAGTTTCTTGTCTTAAGAGACCTGTATTCTTCCATAGATATATTTTTAAATAAAGCACAACTGTCATTTGATTAAAGTTAGGAAAAGTACATTTATAAAAATGAATCAGGGTCTAAATGGATGGAGAGAATGATTTTGGCAAGCACATAAGCTAATCAATCCTCCCTACACCTTGAACCATATTAAGAAGATAATAGATTGGAAATAGGTGGGAAGTTATCTAATAAGAATGAAAGGCTGAATATTGAGGTGTTTTCCTATTCCTACTACAATCAGTAACAAGAAAGCATTCATCTTTTAATTCATTGTTCATTGACACTGAGAAAGAACTGCACCTTGCAGCAATAAATACTGTGTAAATAAAATTCTAAAAAGAGTGGAAGGTTTTAGAGACCATAATATTTTCCCTTAGATTTTATTCTTTAAATCTTTGTGTTTAGAGGGAAATAAACTTGGCAAAGGCAAGTTATTTAAACGTATTGTAATTTACTTTTATGTTAGAAGCAGTGCCTTTGTTCAATGGCACCTAAGCATCAGTTGAAGTAAGACCTTAGCAGGTGGATCAGACAGATGGTAATCAGAATTCCCAGGTTTAAACTAACATTCATTGTATCATCAAAATCGAGATAAGGCAAAAAAAAAAAATTAAAAGAGAAGGTTAAGCATATATCAACTCCTATTCTGGAGACCAGTGTTCTAAATTTCGCATTCCACAGTGATTATCCAGGGGAAATTAAAGCATTAGCTAAAGACATTGATAAATATTTCTATCAATTTGTTCAGACAAAAATGTTTTTTAAACTACAGACTATAGCATAATTATTCAAAATAAACAGTAATTAACTGAACTAAATCAAGCAACACAAGGGTTTGCAAATTTGCCCTGTGGTTTACCAGCTGTGCTTTTTACTGTCTGCACTGTGAATTTACACTCAAGCTTTGCATTCTCAAGAGGTGGTAGAAAATTGAAGCACATTTTAGAAGCTTGTTAAGTAAGGGTAAAATTACCAATTTAGTCAGTCTAAATCATATGACAATGAGAGATTTATTTTTTGTAAATATCTTTATGAAGCAAAATTAACAAGCCTTTATTGGACACCTACTCTATAACAGTTGTGTGAAGCATAAGGATACAGACTTAAATAAGCTATTTAGGGTGTAAATAGTATAAAATAGTATATAGACATGATCAGAAACATTTTAATGAACAGTTTAACTCCAGGTTAATGACTTAGTCAATCAGGGAAATGAGCAAAATTCCTCTTTAAAGCTACATTAAAACTAGGTTTGAGAATCAGAAACAATGTACTGCCTTGATTTTGGCCTTGGATCCATAATCCTTCCTGGGTAGTGAGGAAAGTTTATTCCAGAACCTGATAGTGCTGGGGAAATTTTATTTGCTTCTCTTTGTCAATAGAAATAGGTCTCATAAAACAGCTTCAAAAAAGTTCTTGTCCCTGTTAGGGTTGGAATTATAATGGATAATTTGCATGGCACATGATGGCTTAGACTAAGTTCTTAGATTTTTATTTGTAACTACAGTATATGTACTTCTGCTGAAAGTGGAAAGTAACAAATGAAAAATAATTATTTTATACAGCTACTCTTAGATACTAACCAAGCTATCCACCAATCTAAGCACATTTTCGTTTATTCAGATTCATGTTTCTGTATGAATCTAAAGCACTGTTGTCCTTGTTGTTTTATTTGTTGTGTCATATCTGACCCAACTGTCATATGAAAACCAAAGAATTTTAGATCAATTTTAATCTTTTTTGTGTAGGTTCAACTTTATTTTACTCCACATAACTTTTGCATGCTATTTCTTTTATTAATATTTTTTTCAGCTTTATTCAGATATAATTAACAGATAAAACTGTAACATGCATTGTAGTGATTTATGTGTACACTGTGAAAGGAGTCCCCAAAACTAGTTAATAAAAATTTCACTTTTTTTTTTTTGGCTGAGAATATTCAAGTTCCACTTTATGACTTTATTAGCAAATTTCAGTTATGTAATGCAGTGTTATCAACTATAGTCACCACATTTAAATGAGATCCTCAGACCTTATTCATCTTATAGGTTGAAAGTTTGTATCTTTCCTTATTTCCCCCACCCATCATCTCTGGCAACTAACTTTTTAGTCTTTGTTTTGTGGTTTTTGTTTTTTGCTCTTTTTTTTTAGATTCTACATTTAAGTGATACATGTAGTATTTGTCTTTCTCTGTTTGGCTTGTTTTATTGAATGCTTGTTTTAAATATCATCATTGATGTTTTGTTGGTTATTGTTTATGAGAATAATATATGTTTCTAAATATTTCATTAACATTTTGATTAATATTAAAATTTGTTTTTAAAGTAATGGAAATATGTATCAATTTTTCCAAACTTAATACAAGACATAAAGTATAAATAACTTTTATATATGTTTTGTATTTACAGTCTCTCTGTCACAGAGAGACTTTCAGCAGAATTGCTGTTCATTTTTAAAGTTTTCTTTGATCATGATAAATCATTTGCTCTTAATTAAAGTTTTGATCATTAGACCTAACAAAGTTGTAAGTGAAAATGCTATTTTTCATTTTATTTACAGTGACATAAATCAACAAATTATTATTTTAAGATATTTAAAGTCTTCTAGAACAAGATATATTGTACTAGAGGTTGCTAATTTTTAAAAAAAATTCTTTGTCTTTTATACAGTGACATATATCTGAATTTTTGAGCTCAGATTAAATATCACAAACGTAACCTTACATGCAAACAACTTCCAGAATTGTATTTAAAGTCATTCTGTACAGTTGGTATGCATATCCTAAGAATATAGAAATGTGCCTATTTTGTGAATAGAAATAAATAACATGAATATGAAATAACTCATCACATATGAAATAACTAAATAGTTATGGCTTCATGTAAATTCTGATATAAAAGTTTGATGATAAATTTACATAAATAGTTGAAAAACAATTTTTAACACTATCAATTTTCCTGTCTTCCATTAAACTAACCAAAATTTAGTAAAAGCTTTGAGGAAATTAATTTGAGAGTTAAATGTTCTAGAGGCCCAGTTTTAGGAGAGAAAGGTTCATGTTTTGTGAGTATTAATTCCAGAGGTCTTCTACTGGAGTCTTAATGTGAAAGTCTGAGAAAATTCCTCTCTTATTTCTAGTAGGGAAAGGGAAAAAGAAGAAACTCTTTTGAAATAACATCAGAGCTCTCTGTTCTCTTTAATAAGACCTAACCTCAAATCTATTATGTTATCACACCAGAATGCAACCTATTGGGATTTTATCAAAACTTACCCCATCTGGGAGAAAGGAAATAGCCAACTAAACAGCTCTCTGAAAGACTGTGACCTAATCATAGGACATTATATATTGTCTGTTCAATCTCTCTATCACCACATCAATAACTCTCTTGAACAATAAATGGGGATTACCACTAAACAACAACAACAACAACAAAACCCTGCAAGACTTAAATGGTTTTAAAAAGAGCATCTGTGGATAACCAGATAAAACAGGGGTGACATGAATGAGAGCACCACAGCCTCAACAATCAGTAACGGTCTAACTTCTAGCCAGACAATCATAAAACCTCATGTTCTTTTGGCCTGATATATCATGTACTGTTTTCAACAAAAATTAACAAGGTTTGCCAGAAGGGCAAAAAATAAAGTCTGAAGAAACAGAGCAAGCATTAGATATGGCATAGATTTTGAAAACTTCAAATTGGGTATTTGAAATAACTTCATTAAGGATTCTAATGGAAAAGTAATATGTTAAATATAACATGTTAAAGGCTCTAATGGGAAATACAAACAGCATGCAAAAACAGACAAGTAATGTAAGGAGAGGTGTGTAAATTCTGAGAAGGAAACAGAAAGAAATGCTAGAATTCAAAAACACTGTAACATAAATGAATGTCATTGATGAGGTCATCAATAGACCATACACATTTATATGGAAATAATGAGTTTGAAGATATGTCAATAAAAACTTCCAAAACTAAAATGAAAAGAGAAAAACTATGAACAGAATATTCAAGAACTGTGGGCCAGTTGTGAAAACTGTAACCTTATGTGTAATGGACATACCAAAGGGAGAAGAATGGGAAAAAGAAACAGAAAAAAAAATAGATACGGTAATAATAATGGCTGAGAATTTTCCAAAACTAGTGACAGATATCAAACCACAGATCCAGAATCTCAGATAACACCAAGTAGAATAAATGCCAAAAAATCTTTATCTAGGCATATCATATTATACCTCAGAAATTCAAAAATGAAGAGAAAATCTTGAAAGAATCCAGAGGGAAGAGGGAAGCAACATGCCTATAGAGGAATAAGGTAAGAATTACATCTAACTTTTCTGAAACATCTCTTCTGTGCAAGCAAAATGAGTGAAGTAATTACTTAAAGTATTTAAAGAAAAAAAAAGCAAGAAAACACCAAGCTAAAATTCTATTTAGTGAAATCATTCCTCAAACATGAGGAGAAATAGACTTTCTCAAACAAAGAAAAGTAGAGAGACTTTGTCACAAATAGGCTTTACCTTGTAATAAGTGTTAAAAGAAGTTATTCAAAGGGAAGGAAAATGATATAGGTAAGAAACTTGTGTCATAAAGAAAGGAAGCATACCATGGAAGGAATAAGTAAAGGTAAAACACACATTTTTATTTTACTTTCTTAATTATTTAACCTGGTCAAGAAGCTGGCTAAGTGTGATGCCTCTTTGTCTACAGAGTCTCTGATCTAGTGGATCCTGTGGATCCTGGCCCCAGGCCTGTGTAAGAATGGCAAGTCCCATTCCTTGCTGAGTCACAGGGAGAACATGGTGTCCAAAGCTGATGAAGTGAAGTCCATGAGCAAGTTCATGGGGCAGGCCACTGCTGACCCATACCTGCACAGGAGACACTCAAACACAGTTCTGGCTCAGTTTCTGTGGGGTCTCTGGGTCCTGGTGCACACAAGGCTTATTTGAGCCCTCTGACTGTCTCTGGCGTGTAAGGGGTTTGAGTCTAAATGCGATTTTGCCCCTCCTCCCATCTTGCTGGGGCTTCTCCTTTGCCCTTGGGTGTGGGGTATCTTTTTTGGGGGGAATCCAATACTCTCCTGTCGATGTTTGTTCAGCAGCAAGTTGTAGTTTTGGAGTCCTTACAGGAAAATATGAGCTCACATCCTTCTACTCAGTCATCTTGAAAAGCCAAAACCTCTGATTGTGTGGATCACAACAATCTGTGGAAAATTCTTAAAGAGTTGGTAATACCAGACCACCTTATATGCCTCCTGAGAAATCTGTATGCAGGTCAAGAATCAACAGTTAGAACTGGACCTTAAACAACAGACTGGTTCCAAATCAGGAAAGGACTATGTCATGATTGTATATTGTCACCTTGCTTATTTAACTTATAAGCAGAATATATCATGCAAAATGCCAGGCAGGATGAAGTACAAGCTGGTATCAAGATTGCCGGGAAAAATATCAATAACCTCAGTTATACAGATGACACCACCATTATAGAAGAAAGTAAAGAAGAACTAAAGAGCCTCTCAATGAAATTGATAGACGAGGGTGAAAATGATGGCTTAAAACTCAACATTCAGAAAACTAAGATCATAGCATCTGGTCTCATCACTCTATGGCAAAAAGATGGGAAGCAATGGAAACAGTGAGAGACTTTATTTGGGGGGACTCCAAAATCACTGCTGATGGTGACTGCAGCCGTGAAATTAAAAGATGCTTGCTCCTTGGAAGAAAAGCTTTGACCAAACCAGACACCACATTGAAAAGCAGAGACATTACTTCACCAACATAAGTCTATCTAGTTAAAGCTATGGTTTTTCCAGTAGTCACGTTTGGATGTGAGAGCTGGGCTATAAAGAAAGCTGAGCACTGAAGAACTGATGTTTTTGAACAGTGGTGTTGGAGAAGACTTTTGAGAGTCCCTTGGACAGCAAGGTGATTCAACCAGTCCATCCTAAAGGAGATCAGTCCTGAATATTCATTGGAAAGGCTGATGCTGAAGCTGAAACTCCAATACTTTGACCACCTGATTCGAAAAACTGACTCAGTTAAAGAGACTCTGATGCTGAGAAAGATTGGAGGCAGGAGGAGAAGGGGATGACAGAGGATGAGATGGTTGGATGGCATCATAGACTCAATGGATATGAGTTTGAGTAAGCTCCAGGAGTTGGTGATGGACAGGGAAGCCTGGCATGCTTCAGTACTTGGGATTGCAGAGTCAGAAAAGACTGAGCAACTGAACTAAACTGAACTGAACTGATAGCTTGCAGATAAGTGAAATAAATGGCTGTCATATAAACAAATGGAGAGAAGAACTGGAAATATTCTGTCATAATGTACCTATTATAAGGTATTCTCATAAGGTAACTATAGAGCTGTAGGAGATTTCTATTACACATATTTAAAACTAAAAGACAGTCACTAAGAATTTTTAAAATAAGTATAACATATGCTGAGAGGAGAGAATATTGAATAATACAATGTTTTCAAAACAAAAGAAGGTAGAAAACATGAAAGTAAAAAGAAACAAAAAGCAAAGACAACATATAGAAAACAGTTAAAATAGATACAATTGCAATAGTAGGTATAATTGCAACTATTAACAATCACTTTAAATGTGAATGGTCTAAATAAAACAAGTAAAAGAGAATCTCAGAGAACAAAAAAAGAAAAAAAAGACCCACATATTTGTCTAAGAGAAATTCACTTTAAATATAAAGACAGGTAATTTGGAAGTAAAGGGATGGAGAAAACTCTGACAGACTAAGACTATTCAAAGGAAAGCAGGAAAGACTATATTATTTTTAGGAAAAACTATATTACATTCAGGCTGAGCCAACTTCAGGGCAATAAGAATTACAAAATGGAGCATGATATAATGATAAGAGGATCAATATTCAAGAAAACATAATAAACTTTAATATCTATGTGCTAATAACAGAGTGTCAAAACACATGAAGCAAAACTGATAGAACTGCAAGAAGCATTGGATGAATTTGCTATTATATTTGAAGAGTTCAACACTCTTCTATCAGTATAAGACAGATACAACAGGGAAAAATCAGTAAGAATGTAGTTGAACAAAATAGGACCATCAATCAACTGAATCTAATTGACATTTATAGAATACTTCATCAAGCACCAGCATAATATACATTATTCTCAAGCTCACATGGAACATTCACCAAGATAGATGATATTCTGGGCCATAAAATTCACCTTAATAAATTTAAAAGAGCAAACATCATATAAAATATGCTAGTAGATCACAATGAATTTAAACTAGAAATCAATAACAGGAGGATACCTGGAAAATTCAAAAATATCTGCAGATTTTGAGACTTCTCAATAATATGTAGATCAATATGAAGTTTCAAGGGAAATTTTAAGATAGTTTGAATTAAAGAAAATGAAACCACAACCTCTCAATGTACGTGATATGCATCAAAAGCAGTAGAGTGAAATTAATAGCATTGAAACCATAAATTTGAAGCAATCTAAAATTCATAAACTGTACTTCTACCCTCAGAAACTAGGAAACAAGAGCAAATTCATTCTCAAGGAAAAAAATAAATAGAAAATAAGAAAAATCAGAGCAGGAATCAATATAATTGAAACTAAGAAAAAAAAAATAGAGAAAAGCAAAGCAAACAAACTCCAATTCTTTGGAAAGATTAATAAATTTGATAAACCCTACTCAGACTAGCCAAGAAAAAAGAGAAAAGGCACAAACTACTAACATCAAAAATAAAAGAAGGACTGGTGCTAAGTCGCTTCAGTTCTGTTCGACTCTTTGCGACCCCATGGACTGTAGTCTGCCAAACTTTTCTATCCATGGGATTCTCCAGGCTAGAATACTGGAGTGGGTTGTCATGCCCTTCTCCAGGGAAAAGAAGGACTAGAGCTACTGAATTCATGAACTTTTAATCAAAAAGTGTTATGAGCAACTATATGCTTACAAATTTGGTAAGTTAGGTGAAATGAATCAATTTGTTGAAAGACACAATCTATCAAAACTCATGCAAGAAGAAGCAGATAACCTTTAAAGATACTGAATCAAACAAATAACATTCCAAAAGAGAAGGCAAAATGCCCAGATGTTTTCACAGGTAAATTCTATCAATCATTTAAGGAAGAAACAATGTCAGTTCTTTATAACCTATTCCAGAATATAGAAGTAGGAGGATACTTGATAAGTTAATGCCTCTGTGAGTCATTAACCTAAAGTCAAATCCAAACAAAGACATTACAAGAAAGATATTATTACAGATCAGTATCTCTCACAAGCATGCAAAAATCTTCAAGTTAATATTAGCAAATTAAATACAGCAACTTATAAAAATGATTATATATAGGATGACCAAGTGGAATTTATCTCAGGTATGCAAGACTGCATTAATATTCAAAAATAACTTAATAAAATCCATTATAAAAACAAGCTAAAGAAGAAAAATCACAAGATCATATCAATAGATGCAAATGCAAAGGCATTTGACAATATAAAACACTCATTTATGATAAAAACTCTGAGTAAACAAGGAAAGTGAAGGTTGCTCGGTCTGTTTGACTCTTTGCAACCCCATGGACTGAGCCTGCCAGGTTTCTGTCCATGGGATTCTCCAAGCCAGAATCCTGGAGTGGGTAACTATTCCCTTCTCCAGAGGATCTTCCCAACCCAGGTCTCCTGTATTGTGGCAGATTCTTTGTGGTCTGAGCCACCAGAGAGGCCCATACAAGGAAAAGAGGAAAACAAAAAAATCTAGAGCTAACCTCATACTAATAATGATAAGAAACTAGATATTTTTCTCCTAAGATCAGATACAAAGAAAGGATACCATTTTTCACCACTTATGGTCAACATTGTACAGGACATTCTGCTTAATGCAGTAAGTCAAGAAACAAAATAGATGGCACAAGTATTAGAAAGGAAGACATAAAAGTGTCTCTTTTGTTTGCAAACGACATGGTTGTCTATGTGGAAAATCTCACCAAAAACCAACAAAAACAACTGGAGTTAATAAACAGTACTATATGTATTGGAAAAGACCCTGATACTGAGAAAGATTGAAGGCGGGGGGAGAAGGGGATGACAGAGGATGAGATGGTTGGATGGCATCACCGACTCAATGGACATGAGTTTGGGTAAACTCCTGGAGTTGGTGATGCACAGGGAGGCCTGGCATGCTGTAATCCATGGGGTAACAAAAAGTCAGACATGACTGAGCAACTGAACTGAACTGAACACCGCAATATGCAGTGTTAATAAATAAAAGTCAATTGATTTCCTATATACCAGCAACGAAAAATTGGAATTTGAAGTTAAAAACACAATGATATTTAAATAGCATAAAAATGTTTAGGTAAAAATCTGACAAAATGTATATAAGGCCTATATGAGGAGCACTTTAAGACCTGATGAAAGAAATCAAAGTTCTAAATAAATGCAGAGATAGTCTATATTCATAGATAGGAAGAGTGATATTGTTAGAATGTCATTTCTTCACAACTTGATCTGTAGAATCAATGTAATGCCAATCAGAATCTCATCAAGTTACTTTTTGGAAGCTGGCAAACTAGCTCTAAAGCTAGTAAAAGGTGAAACTATGAAGCTTCAAGAAGATAACAGGGATGAAAATCTATGTGACCTCAGAATTGACAATGATTTTTCAGACTAAGACCAACAAATGAAAGAAAAAATTCGTAAACTGGACTTCATTAAAATTAAACACTTCTGTTCTGCAAAATTTTCTCTTCAGGGAATGAAAAGACAAGTGACAGAGTTGAGGAAAATTTTTACAAAATGCATAACCAGTAGAAGAACTGTATTCAAAACACAGACAAATGTGGCATTGGTGGTATAGTGGTGAACATAGCTTCCTTCCAAAACACAGACAAACTCTCAAAACTTAAAAATAAGGAAAAAAGGCAGGTAAAGCTTTGAAGAGAAACCTTGCGAAAATGTATACAGGAATATACATATGTGTGAAAGTGAAAGTCACTCAGTCATGTCTGACTCTTTGCAACCCCATGCCCTATACAGTCCATGGAATTCTCCCAGGCCAGAATACTGGAATGGGGAACCTTTCCCTTCTCCAGGAGATCTTCCCAACCCAGGGATCAAACCCAGGTTTCTCTCATTGTAGTCAAAGTCTTTACCAGCTGAGACACAAGGAAAGCACATAAATATTTGTGTGTGTGTGTGTGTGTGTGTGTGTGTATATACAAATATATGCATGGGGTTGTGAAGAGTCAGACATGACTGAGTGACTTTCACTTTCACATATCTATATACATCTATCTATCTATATATATATATTCCTATATATATATATATTCCTGTATAGGAAAAGTTATGACCAACCTGGACAGCATATTAAAAAGCAGAGACATTACTTTGTCAACAAAGGTCCATCTAGACAAGGCTATGGTTTTTCCAGTGGTCATGTATGGATGTGAGAGTTGGACTGTGAAGAAAGCTGAGCACCAAAGAATTGATGCTTTTGAACTGTGGTGTTGTAGAAGACTCTTGAGAGTCCCTTGGAATGCAAGGAGTTCCATCCTAAAGAAGATCAGTCCTGGTTGTTCATTGGAAGGACTGATGCTGAAGTTGAAACTCCAATACTTTGGCCACCTAATGCGAAGAGTTGACTCATTAGAAAAGACCCTGATGCTGGGAGAGATTGGGGGCAGGAGGAGAAAGGGACGACAGAGGATGAAATGGCTGGATGGCATCACCAACTCGATGGTCATGAGTTTGAGTAAACTCCGGGAGCTGGTGATGGACAGGGAGGCCTGGCGTGCTTCGATTCATGGGGTCCCAAAGAGTCGGACACGACTGGGTGACTGAGATGAACTGATATATATATAGACAGATGCCAAACAAAGATAGAAAAATGTTCAATATCACTAAGAAACTTCATATTAAAATAATAATGATGTACCACCCTATACCTATTAGAAATGTCAAATCCAAAATACTGAAGATACAGAATGCTGATGGAAATATAGAGAAACAGGTATCATCATTCATTGTTGGTCGAAGTACAAAATGGTGCATTGGAAGACAGTTAAGCAGTTTCTTAAACATCTAACCATATTTTTATGGTATAATACAGCAATTGTGCTCCTAAGTCTTTATCAAATTTAGTGGAAGCTTATATGCACACAAAATTCTCCAAGTAAATATTTATAGAGGTTTTATTTGTAATTTTCAAACAATGGAAGCAACCAAAATGTCATTTAATAGTTGAATTGGATAAACAATGGTATGTATGGCCACAAAATGAAATATTATTCAATAATTTAAAAAAAAAAATCAAGCCACCAGAAGTCACCAAAGAACTTTAAATGTGTTTCACTAGGTGAATGAAAACAATCTGAAAAGGCTATACATTGTATGATGTTGTGTATATGTCATGTCAGCTACATGACATTCTAAACAATGCAAGACTACACAGATGAAAAAAATAATTTCTGAAGGTTTGGTGGTAGAAATAAATATGTCTAAGACAGGGAATTTTCAAGGTAGGGATAATATTTTGGGCTTCCCGGGTGGCACAGTGGTAAAGAATCCACTTGCAATGTAAGAGGTGCAAGAGATGTGGATTCGATTCCTGGGTTGGGGAGATCCCTGGAGTAGGAAATCGGCAAAAGCTCAAGTATTCTTGCCTGGAAATTTCCAGGTACAGAGGAGCCTGGCAGGCTACAGTCCACGGGGCCACAAAGAATGGGACACAACTGAGTGCAATAATACTTTGTATGATATTTGTATGGTAGATGTATAACTTTATATACAATTTGGCAAATTCCATAGAAACCAACAACAAAAAGAACTCCTCTTAATGTATTCAATGGACTTTTGTTAAAAATAATATATCAACATTGGTTCATCAATTGTACTAAATGTTCCACACTGATGCAAGCTGTTAATAGGGAAAATGGGGGCACAGGTAGTCAGTAGGAAGTTTATGGGAACTATCTGTATTCCTTCACAATTTTCCTTTAACTTAAACTGCTCTAAAATAAAATCTATTAATTAAAAATGATTTTAAGCTAAAAATATTAGGAATTACATCATAAGCACTAAATGTTAAGAAAAAAGTAATATTGTATCCAATGAAATAGAAGCCATGTAAGCTCTGCACATGTTCTGTGCCCTTTCTGTGATATTTATCTTCTCAGGTTTCATGTTTTGTGTTTGCTTTTTTTTTTTTATCAAAGACTTTCCTCTCATTAAATAAAAGGTCAAGTAGAATTCAGTCCATATTTATTATTCTTTTAAAAATCTTATACTGGAAAAGTTTCTATTAACTTGTTCTTTACAGATGCCCTTCTAGATGGCCATTCTTTATCTAGCAGGGGCTGCATCTGTTCGGCTTGGTCTAAACTGAGATGGGGATGATTTACAGAGGCACGGTTCAGCTCTGTATGGCTTCCTAGCATGCTCTATGAAGGGAATTAACTCAATCTGGGTAAAGGAGAAAAAAAAAAATATCAGAGAAGATTCTTAGGTCACTTAAGCAACAGCCAACAGTCTTCTTGATACAACATTTACAGTGAGGAAAGTAGATTCAATTTCATCTGCTTATATTCAAAAGGTCATATTAAATAGGCTCCTCATTCACAGACAAAAAAAGTATTTGGGATTAGCAAATTAATGATATTCAAAGAGTTATTTAAATTCTCCCATTAAGTTTTCAATAACATGTTTAATCATAAAAAATTTTATTTGTATAACTTCTAAATCGTCTCCCTAAATATTAATAAAAGTACAACAGCAACAGCAAAAATGCAAATTCAGTATTACATGAAGGGCAAAGAGCTTAGTGAAATATATTGGCTTTGCAGTCAGACAAATAGTGTTCTAGCACTCGGAAAGCCACTAACGAGATCTGGGACCTTGTAAAGGTCAATTAACATTTGAGAGCCTTAGCCTCCTCACCTTCTCACCTATGAAATGAGAATTAGTCCAGCTAATCAAGATCACTGCCAACTTTACCGTTCCTTTAATGTCACTACTCTATTCAATGTACTGGCACAAACATACTTTTTGAAATTATAAGGGTTTTTCAACTGGAATTATTTCACCAAAAAAATAAACACATACATACAGAAAATAAGAATCACTATATATTTATAAAAATCATGAAACATTTTATGTTGAAATTAATTGATTTAAACAATCAATTCTATAAAAGGACTTATCTCAAGATATGCTCATTGGGTTTTCTCATTATCATCTAGTTGTCAGGTCTTCCACTTGACAAGCTGCACAGTTTGATGGCCAGAAGAGGAATGAAACAATTTTATAACATTTAATACAAATAAAGACAGAATGCTCTTAAGCATATGATAGAAATACAGACTTGGCATTTATCAACCACGTCACACGTGTTGCAATTTTTATAGGCTCTCCAAGCCTTCTTAGATCTTAGACCAGGGACAAGGCAGGATCAATCACTTAACTAAATCTCTTCTGTATCAGTGATATACACACCAGGTTGATCCTAAGAACTACTTACAAGCTTCTTAACTATCCCTTTTTCCTGAACCCATACCACATTCAGTTCAGTCAATTCAATTCAGTCGTCAGTCATGACCAACTCTTGCAATCCTAGGGACTGCAGCAGGCCAGGCTCCCTGTCCATCACCAGCTCCCAGAGTTTGCTCAAACTCATGTACATCGAGTCAGTGATGCCATCCAACCATCTCATCCTCTGTCATCACCTTCTCCACCTGCAACAATCTTGCCCAGAATCAGTCTTTTCAAATAAGTCGGTTCTTTGCATCAGGTGGCCAAAGTATTGGAGTTTCAGCTTCAGTATCAATCCTTCCAATAAATATTCAGGGCTTATTTCCTTTAGAATTGACTCATTTGATCTCCCGCAGTCCAAGGGACCCTCAAGAGTCTCCAACACCACAGTTCAAAAGCATTAATTCTTCGGTGCTCACTTCTCTTTATAGTCCAACTCTCACATCCATACATGACTACTGGAAAAACAATAGCCTTGACTAGATGGACATTTGTTGGTAAAGTAATGTCTCTGCTTTTTAATGTTTTCTAGGTAGGTTAGAGCTTTTTTCCCAAGGAGCAAGCATCTTTCATGACTGCAGTCACCATCTGCAGTGATTTTTGAGTCCAAGAATATAAAGTCTGTCACTGTTTCCATCTATTTGCCATGAAGTGATGGGACCAGATGCTATGATCTTCATTTTTTGAATGTTGAGTTTTAAGTCAGCTGTTTTACTCTCCTCTTTCACTTTCATTAAGAGGCCCTTGGGTTCTTCTTTGCTTTCTGCCATTAGGGCAGTGTCATCTGCATATCTAAGGTCGTTGATATTTCTCCTGGAAATCTCAATTTCAGCTTGTGCTTCATCTGGCCAGGCATCTCACATGAAGTATTCTGTATATAAGTTAAATAAGCAGTGTGACAATATACAGACTTGACATACTCCTTTCCAAATTTGGAACAAGTCCACTTTTCCATGTATGATTCTAACTGTTGTTTCTTAACCTACATAACAGATTTCTCAGAGAGCAGGTAAGGTAGTCTGGTATTCCCATCTCTTGAAGAATTTTCCACAGCTTATTGTGATCCACATAGCCAAAGGCTTTGGCATAGTCAATAAAACAGAAGAAGATACTCTGGAACTCTTTTTCTTTTTTGATGATCCAAAGAATGTTGGCAATTTGATCTCTGGTTCCTCTGCCTTTTCTAAATCCAGCTTGAACACCTGGAATTTTGTGGATCCTGTACTGTTGAAGTCTGGCTTGGAGAATTTTGAGCACTACTTTTTTGATAGCTTGTGAAATGAATACACTTGTGCAGTAGTTTGAGCATTATTTGGCATTGCCTTTCTTTGGGATTGGAATGAAAACTGACCTTTTCCAGTCCTGTGGACACTGCTGAGTTTTCCAAATTTGCTGACATATTGAATGCAGCACTTTAACAGCTTCACTTTTAGGATTTAAAATGACTTAACTGGAATTCCATCACCTCCCCTAACTTTGTTCATTATGAGGCTTCCTAAGGCCCACTTGACTTTGCATTTCAGGATGTCTGGCTCTATATGAGTGATCACACCATCTTGGTGTTCTGGGTCATTGAGATCTTCTTTGTATAGTTTTTCTGTGTATTCTTGCCACCTTTTCTTAATATATTATGCTTCCATTAAGTCCATACCATTTCTGTCCTTTATTGTGCCCTTCTTTGGATGAAATGTTCCCTTCATATCTCTAATTTTCCTGAAGAGATCTCTAGTCTTTCCCATTCTATTGTTTTCCTCTGTTTTTCTGCACTGATTGCAGAGGAAGGCTTTCTTATCTCTCCTGGCTATTCTTTGGAAATCTGCATTCAAATGGGTATATCTTTTCTTTTCTCCTTTGCCTTTAGCTTCTCTTTTTTTTCCCCCTCAGGTATTTGTAAGCCCTCCACAGACAATCATTTTGCCTTTTTGCATTTCTTTTTCATGGGGATGGTTTTGATTACTGCCTCCTGTACAATGTCACGAACCTCGTCCATAGTTCTTAGGCACTCTTGTCTAGCAGATCTAATCCCTTGAATCTGTTTGTTACTTCTATTGTATATCATATTCACTGAATCACAATCTCCCAGGTTGAGCAGACTTAATGTCTGTTGTTCAAAGACTCCTATGTATACTGACATTTATGGTCTATTTCATATATTCTATGATAGAAGCTCAGTAAAGTAACAGGACACATAGCTTTTTTAACTCTCTTCATGATGTCTGTGTAATCTGTAGTATTTTACTTTTACTTCCTCATGTCTAAAAAATCATTTCATTTTGTTAATGTCCCACTTAATCAAGGATCCACACATCTTTTAGCTTCATCAGCACAAAAGAATAATAAAAGTAATATGTTTTATGACAACTTACATTCCTATAGTCTCAATATTTTCAATAGCAGAATAATAGTAATAGCAAACATTTATATAATGATTATATAATTGCTGATCTAAGTGGTTTAAGAATATTAACTCTTTGTAACAAAACAACAAAGTAGGTAATATGATATATCATTTTGTAAATTGCTTAGAGAAGAAAAGTCTTTGAGACACTAAGTAATTTGTCCATGTTCACACTTCTAGGTAAGTGCTAGAGCTGCGATTTGAACTCAGGATATTGAGGTCTTAATTCATATTCTATGTGGTTAATTTATTTCACTCTCTTAGAATGTTTTTTAAAATGAGTCCATAGCAGATCTCCAGGGCACGTGGACACCAGGACATGACAGTGTATTCCATAATTCTTGATAGTTCATTCCATCTCTGGCTCACTAGGTGAAAAAAGGGATTTGTGGACAGGTACCAAGATACTGCCACTAATGTGGCAGGCTGTTCATTACTCAACATGCAGTCTGGGCAAAAGCTGGCAGAACCTGAAAGAATACATGTTGGCATTGGCCTCAGACTGCCTTTGTGTGTATGCTAGTCTGAGTGCTGTCTGAACCGGGGAATGAATCTGAAGAGAGTGCCAGCACAGCTTGGCTCTTATTTCAAACACCCTTCAACACTTGGCAAGGGCCTCGAGTGTATAACTGTTAAGTGACCACATAATCATTTTGCTTCCCCAAAAAAAATCATAAATGCAGAAAGAAGTATGATAATTGGAGGAAAGAGTTTTAAAATTAAATCACTTCTAATATATTGTTAAAACAAAGTCATTCTGTATCTTTCAGATATACCTAGAAATTAATATTGTTTCTTTACCTTGTTGTGTCACCTCATTAGAACATCTGCTGATCTTGGTTTTATAAATAGGCTGACAGACTGATAGGCTGACCAGTCACAACCATGCTAAATTTGTTTTTTTTTCAACCTTAATTTTATTTATTTATGTGCAGATTGATACAAGTTTAATTCAATTGCAGGAATAGAATCCTTTGAAAATCATAAGTACAAGGAGTATTTTAGGACAATCTTTTTTTCTAGGCTGTTTCCCTCTTTTCTTCCTATTTGGTAGTACATTATGGAAGTTCCTCTAATCAACCAGGATAATGCTGATTCATTATCTTGGTGGCCTCCTAAGATTCTATAATGTCACTACACTATTGCACTATTGATGCTTTGGTTGCCTTTTTTATTTATTTATTTTATTTTTTTTTTACCAAATCTGCTACTATAATAATGCAACAAAAATTTTTGAGAGGTTAGCTTAAAACTGTGTTTCTAACCATGGACAATTTCGCCCTCCACAGAACATTGAATAATGTTGAGAGACAATTTAAGCTTACATACTGGGGAGTCTGAGTGCAAGCCAGAGATGCTCTAAATATCCCACAGCACAGACTCCACCACAAACAAAGATTTAGCCAGAATATCAACTGTGCCAAAATTAGAAGCTCTCATTTAAAAAATATCTATATTTTTAATATTCATAGCTGCCTAGAGAATATTCCTCCATTGATACAACACTTCACAATTCTGCCAAAAATATTAAAGAGGAATCCTTTTGTTATTTTTTTTCAAAGCTCCAACCCTAATCTGTGTAACAGGTCTTTAAGTTTTTTTTTTTTTTTTTTTTTTTGCTAAACTGATGAGTGTGAATGAGATTTCTTTTGGTTTTCATAAACTGTTACTAAGTTTGAGGAAATTTCTTTTATTTGAGCATCATTTTAATTTGTCTATTATTGTTATATGACATATATTTCATGCCAATTTTCTACAATTATCATCATCTCAAATGATTTTTACATATCATTGTTTTCACTTGCCTTTGGATGGGATATTTTTTGGCTATTAAAATGTAAATTTCATTTCATTAAATATGTCTATCTTCTTACTTCTGGGTATCATGTCTTAATTAATACTATATTTCCAACTGATATATTTTTCTTTTGACAATCATACATAGTATAACTCAACACAATGTAAATAGAGAACATTTCTATTAACCAGAAGTGTCCTTAAAGAAATAGTTCTTTCCCATTCTGTAGCTTACACATTCACTTCTTAATAATGTCTTTTGATTAGTAGATATTTTAAGTTTTGGGTAACTGCAATTTATCACTTTTATTCTTTCAAATTCACTGATTTTTACTTCTTGTCTGAAAACATATTTGCCTGCATTAATGTTATCAGGGCTTTCCTGGTGGTTCAGTGATAGAGAACCTGTCTGCCAATGCATGAGACACAGATTTGATCTCTGGGTCAGGAAGATCACCTGGAGAAAAAATGGCGACTCACTCCAATCACTCCAAGATTATTGCCTGGGAAATCCTTTGGACAGAGGAGTCTGGTGGGCTATATATAGTCCATGGGGTTGCAAAAGAGTCAGACATGACTTAGCAACTAAACAATAACAAAAAATGTAATCAAAGTATTTTACTATATTTTCTTCTAAAAGGTTTGTGATTCTAGCTTTTAAGTCTGTGATCTCTGTGAAATTAGCTACTGGGCACGGAGTATGGTAGAATTTGAGGTTTGATTTTCCCTGTACAAAGTTTTGGTAGCTTTAAGCACAATTTGTTAAAAATAATTTTTATTTCCTCATTGACTTGGAATCTTGATTGACTATTAGTCGATCATAAATGTGTCATAGTTTATTTTAGAATTTTCTATTCTCTTGGTTTATTTGCTACATTTTGTATACTGACACCATAATTTTATTCTGATTACTACAGTTTTATGACAAGCCCTGAAATCAGAAAATGTAGGTCCTAAAATATTCATCTTTTTTGAAAATTTTATGGTTGTTTTATATCTTTTGCATTTCCACACAGATTTTGAAATCAGCTTGTCAGTTTTGTCAACAAAACTATCTGGGGTTTTGGTTCCAAAGTCATTAAATTTATAGATAAGTTTTTATAGAATGGACAAGCGAATGACAGCAAGTCTTCTAATTTATGCACTCAATTTTTTAGATCTTATTGATCTTCATTCAACAACTTTTTGTATGTTTCATTGTGGAAAACTTGTACATTTCTCATTAGATTTATGCTTAAGTATATGATGATTTTTTATTCCATTGTAAATCATATTGTTTTAAAGCTTCACTTTCAGATTACTGCTACTAGTATGCAGAAATACACTTTCTTTTTAAATTGATTTTGTTCAGCCACTAATTTTGTTAAATGTTTAAATGTTCGACTATTCTAAAAGATTACTGACTGGTTTTAACATTGTTTTTAGGCATATAGCACACTTATTTTAATTCAACCACTATATTCAGGGACTTTCTTTTTCCAAAAATACTACAAAGCATGTCCTGAAAAATTTGTTATTTATATAGAAATTTTGCAAAATTATACCAAGTATACTTTAAGATGCACACTAGACCCAACCAAAAATAAGGGCATTTTAGGAAAACCAGTGTGCCTCAGCTTGCTCAAGGATGTCTCAGATTTAAAATGGGATGTATGGGAAGTATCTTGGGAAGTATGTCAGTTCTGGGTAACTGTCACAGTGGTATATTAATTTTCTATTGATGTATAATATTTCTTCACAATTTTCACAGCTTAAAACTATACATATATTCACTATCTCTCAATTTTCTTGGGTCTATATGAAAAACTCACAAGCCTGCCATCAAAGTGTTGTCTGGGCTACTTTTACATCTGGAAGAGAAAACTGGAGAAGAATGTGCTTCCAAACTTATTCTGGTGGTTGACCAAACTCATCTCCTTACTCTCAAAGTCTCAGCAGATATAGGCCATGTGGATTTCTCTATAGGTCCTTTCACAATATGGTGTCTCACTTCCTCTAAGCCAACAAGGAAAGAATCTTGAGAGTTTTGTATATACTGCAGGTATAGTCATATATAAATTTAGATCTATAGCTATCATCTTATTTCCTTTGTAGTATAATCTAACTTAATCATAGGAGTTAAATACCATCATCTTTGACATTTTGTTACAAGGAAGTCACATGCCCCATTCATACTTGAGCAAAGGATATTATACTAGGTGTGAACATCAAGGACATGTTCTAAAGTCTATTTGTGACAGCCCAGCCTTTAACCCCCTTGACTCACGTCCCTCCCGAATGCAAAATACATTTACTCCTCTCCCAAAATTTCCAAGAGATTCATCCTGTTACACTGTAGCTTGAAAATCCCAAGATACCATCATTTAAATTAGGTTCATGTGTACGTGAGATTCCTGCATGTAGTTTATTTAGTTATTATTTATTTAGTTATTTAGTACAGACTACTGCAGTATTCCTTTTGATCTGCAGATCTGTAAAAGTAGAGACAAAATATCTACCATAAATGCTTCCTACATATCATGGTTTGATAAGCATAGGAAAGCAATAATACACATTGCTGGTTCAAAAAGGGAGGAAATGGAAAGCACAAAAGAATCAGTGGTCCATGGCAGTACTGTAAACCATCTCCTGAATCCAGCCTGCCTGTAGCTATTCACATATAGGCTTGTCTTGAATTTTTTCTTGAATTTTAGCTATGGTCATATTGTTATACTAATTCTATATGCTCTGCTTAAGAACTAGGTGACACTGGTTTTGCTATTGCTGTCAGAAGATTTATTTTTGTTATTACCTTGCTGTTTTTAATGGATTACCAGAAGTACTCCACAGAATACATAGCATATTAAGATAAGAAAACATATCTGATAAAAGGTTAATAAGAGAAATATAAACTTAAATATTGTGGGCTAATTGTTTGACCAACCTACCCAATTTGACTTTGATCTTATTGGCAAAGATAAAATGCACACCTCTGGGTCATTAAAATAGCTTGACCTCCTGGGAGAAAACACTTTCAAATTAAACTTAAATTTTATTGATTCTTCATAAAATATAGTGAATAACATATATAAAATAATGATTAATGTACTTACTAAATAGTAAAACATATAACATATACATAACATATATGTCATACTATAGAAAATATTTAAAAAATCTAGTGATATAGGTCTAGCAATTATCCTAAAGTATTCACATGAATCTAACTTTTATGGATTTAATGCATGATTTTCCAAAACAAAAGCTTTTGCTTTTGTTTTTTTAATTGTTGACTTTTATAGATTATGCACCATATAAGTTATTATAATACTATTGACAATATGTTATGTGCTTTATGTATCTTTTCAAATCTACGTTTTCATTTTCTTCAGATTAACATTCAGGAGTGGAATTGCTGGATCATCAGAAATTTTTTAATGTTTTGAACATCTATACTATTTTCAATGCTGACTGTATCAATCTACATTCTATGAAAGTTTACAAGAGTTCACTTTTCTTCACATTTTTTGCCAATATTCATTATTCCTTGTCTTTTTGATGATAGTCGTTCTGACAGATATGAGGTGATAGCTCATTGTTTTGATTTGCATTTCCCTATTAGTAATATTGAACTGTGTTTCATGTGCCTGTTGGCCATCTATTTGTCTTCTCTGGAAAAATTTATTTTCATCTTTTACTGACCATTAAAAAAAAATGGTTTTGTATTGGGATATAGTTGATTAACAATGTTGTGATAATCTCAGATGAAAAGCAAGGGTACTCAACCATACATATACATGTATCCATTATCCCCCAAATTCCAGCAATCCTCCTGCCCATCTTAATGGAATTATTTGTTTATTTATTTACTTATTTGGTATTCATATTGAGTTGTATGGATTCTTTATATATTTTCCATTAAAGATATAATGGACATATAGTTTGAAAATATCTTCTTAATGGAGATATAATTTCAAAAATCTTCTTAATGCAGAATAGTTTGAAAATATCTTCTCATATTCATCAGTCTGCCTTTTTTGCTTTGTTGATAGTCTCCTTGACTTGGTTGCATTTGCTTGTTTTGTTTTTATTGCCACTGCCTGAAGAAACATTCAAAATGATAGTGCTAATCCCAAAGAGTGTACTGTCTATATTATTTTTATTTTAAAACATTCATTACTTCCAGTCTTACATTTAACTCCTTAAACCATTTTGAGTTTACTTTTGTATCTGGTGTGAGAAAATATATAATTTTATTTTTTATATGCAGCTGTGGGAAGTTCTGACAAAATGTGGTCCATTTGAGATGGTAATGAGAAACCACATTAGTATTCTTGCTACAAGAACTCCATGAACAGTTACCAGTGGCATATACAATATTAGCACATTTTCTGAAACCTAGTAGTCACAATCAGTCCTGTATTAACTTTTAATTAAAAAGAACTGCTTGATACTTTTTTCTATTTTATTATAGCTTTCTTTCATTTCATTTGAATGTCACTATTTTGTGCCACATTCAATATTATTCTAAAAATATTAACATAATAGTCCTCTGTTTGGTCTGAGGTCTTACCATATTAGTTTTCATTGAATTGAGTATCATCTTCAGATTTAATGTCTTCAGTGATCCCACTGGCCTCATTCTGAGTGTTGCTTTCTTTCAACTCATTGAATCCTAACTTCACATTATTTATTTTTCTTCTTATCTTTTAATCACTAGATTTCTTCTTGTCTTTATCCTTGGATATTATTTTTTTCTATTCCAACCTTTGTTTCTGTTCTTGCATGGCTTTCCATATTAACTTGTTGATCTTATCTATACTCATATTTTTCTCCTCTATTCTGGCATCTGCTTCTTCCTCTATCTGCTTCACCTTCATGCTCCACTTCATGATCTTTTTTGTGATTCTGAGATCTGCTGCCTCTTCATTCAGTTCAGCTTGTGTATATAGTTCATGAGCAACTTTCTTTTTTCTCCATCACAAACCCTTTCTCTCTTTCTGCCTCTCATCTTCTTTTCCATGTATGTGTGCATGCTTAGTCACTTCAGTTGTGTCTGACTCTTTGGCTCCTCTATTCATGGGATTTTCTGGGCAAGAATACTGGAGTGGGTTGCTATTCCCTTCTCCAGGGAATCTTCCCAATCCAAGAGTCAAACCCACATTTGTGTCTCCCGTATTGCAAGCAGATTCTTTAATGCTGAACCACTGTGTAAGTCCATCTTCTTTTCCACAGTCTTTGTTTATATTTCTCACCAAATCATTTTCTCTTTCTCCTTGTTCTTGCTCCTTATTTTTAATCACTCTTTATGACTGGAATTTTAAGTTTCTTTTCTTTCATTTATTAAAAAAAAGAATCCACGAGAGTTCTAGTTTTTTCAAAGTCCAAATATTATTTTTGCAAAAATGGTTTTCTGCCCAGATTGAGAATATCCTACTATCAATAGAGTTCCGCTTACTTCCCACTTCACAAACTTCTATTTGTTTAAAAAGGGCAGCCATGCTTTTAATCATCAAGGGTGTAGATCTAAGAAATATCTGTCTTTGTGTAGCTCTAAGAAATATCTGGCTTTTAATCATCAAGGGTGTAGATCTAAGAAATATCTGTCTTTTTTAAACTATTTAACTAATTTCACCATTTCCTTAGGACTCCTTTACCTTCTTTTCAGATCCTAATTATTTGATCTGCTTATTATCTTAATTATTCAATCAACTATTCAATCTCTTTCAGTAGCACATTTATTTGTTAGAATCTGAATTTTTAATTATTATTATTATTTGCCTCTAAGATAAACTGTTTCAGAAGATTGTTTAGATTTGGTCTTAATTCTTTGTGACACTTCTACAAGGAAACTCTGGAAAAGTGTTGCAAAAACATCTCTTACAGTCAACTTCCATAAAATCAGGATTCATACTCTTTCTTTCTCATTTCATCATAATTTTTTTTTCACATGTACCTATAGATATTTCTCCGGAAATGTTTGTTTCATCTAGAGAACAATCTTCCCTCTGGTAAGAGAAAAAATCTATCTGTATACTTGTGCTTCCACATCCTGAGCCTGTACCTAATTTTGCTGATCAAGCACTCAATTCTATTTAATATTCCATTCTGCAGGCTTGGTTCGCTTATTTGTTGAGTTTATAGCTACTCCTCCATTTGATTAATATCTTTCAAAAATATTTTGACATCTGAAATTGTATCTCTTTTTCCATTTACAGCAACGTCAGAATAAGTATTTGTGCACAATTCCACAGATCACAAACTACTGAGACGGTGTTTTCAAATGCTCTTGTTGTCTCACTGCACATAATTGTGTTTTTTTCACGGGGTAGGGTTTTGGTTCCAGTCTATTTACTCAAAAAAAAAAAAACAATTGTATGGATGAAATCATGATGCTTTATTTGGATGGTTGCTACCAACTGTCCTGATATATGCCAAAGAAAATGTTGGCAACACAGCTGTCAACGCTTTCAGCCAGTTCTCAGGTGGAAAAGCCTTCTCTATAGTGGAGTCCATAAGGCAAAATGGCTGCCATGGGAGCACCTTCCCACTATGCTGTGAATGTAGGATACGCCCAGGCCTGGCCTACAGTTCTTTTTATTGTTCATTTTAATATGGTTTTTCAACTTTTCTTTGGCTTTGTCCTATGTAGTTTTGGACAAATATTCTTGTAAATTGTTGTATATGATTCATACAATTTTATCTCATTCCATCTACTGCTATGACTTTTATATTATATATATGTATATGTATATATATATATATTCTAGGCATCAACACATTCTTTCATTATGTCCAAAGATCCTTATATCTCAAACTTTAGGAATATGAAAAATATCTATATATGAGAAGATTTTATAAATACCAATTTTCTTTCAGTAAAATTTTTTTTCTATATAATGGTTTACGGTATAAGTCACACACCATACAATTTACATATTTAGTGTATAAATCAATGCTTTTCCTATATTCACAGTTGTTCAAGTATCATGCCATTTAGATTTTGAGAATTTTATTATCTTCCCCAAAGACACCTGGACCCATTAGCAAATCCTTCCCCAATTTTCCAGATCTAGGCAACCACTAACCTGTTTCTTACATTTAAGCACTTGGGACTATTGATAAAATACTTTAAAAAATGTTTTAATCTTGAAAGAAATTGGACCATAGATATTTTAACATTTTACTTTAGGGAATATATGTCATCTATTTTGTTTGTCATTCCCATTTTCTTTGTTAACCTGTTTTCCTCTCTCCAGTTACAGATGGATGGTTGACATGCCTGACACCAGTACTGCTGCTCATACTTCTAAGAAAAAGAGAATCAGTGTCCTCATTCCCTTTAGCTTCCTTAGTTAATGTACTGGCTTTCTCAAACTACAGAATTTGGCACTCAAATATATGGCTTCATTACCTGATACCTGTCTGTAGTAAGGCAATGTGTTTTTAAATAATTGATCCATTGGATTTAGTTCTATCAAAACAAAGTAAACAAACAACAACAAAAATCCCTCTGATTTTATTCCTTCAATTTAGTGAAAACCGGAGTCTCCATTGCATACCATAACTTCTGTCTGCAAAGCACATCTTTTTAACTCAAAATATATGGTGTCCAACTTAAAAATACATGATGTCCAATTAAGTCTAATACACAACATAACCTAAATCCTAATTTGACTTTTTTGTGCTTGACACAACCTCAGGTGATCCCTAATAAGTTTTACTGTAACATAACCCCTTTTTCTTGAGCGAAGGTAGAATCCCTGACTTTCTTTTAACAAAAAGAATGTGACATAGGAGATAGGATGCAGATATCTTAAGTTACATTATATCAAACTCCATTGCAGGAGATTGTAGAGATAAGTTTTGCCCTTGACTTTGACTAAGCTAATAGACAATGTGTGAATTGTCTATGGAGAAGGTAATGTTGTAGGGAACAGTGGGTGTCCTCCAGAACCTCAGAGTGGCTTACAACTGACAGTGAGTAGGAAGCTGGAGCCTTCAGTCAGATATCCACAACAAAAAGAATTGTGACAAAGACCTGAATGAGCCTGGGAAAAATCTTCCCCAGTCAAACCTATGGACAGAATGAATCTCAACTTTTACTTTGATTTCAGGCTTATGAGGCTCAACAGAGAATACAACTAAGCCATATCCCTACTCCTAACTAATGGAAATAGCAAGAATAATTATTTGTTGTTTCAAGCTACTAATTTTGTGGTAACTGGTACAAAGTATTAAAAAAGTAACACAACTTTCTAATCTTTTCTTCAGTCCAAATCTATTATTGTTATGTTCAGCTATCACTTATTATTTCTCTATTTAATTTTACATATATATATATATGACTTTGTCCAGATTGTTTCCTCTGCTTAGAATCTTTGCTTACCTAGTACATCCCTGCCTAAAATCTCACTTCTTCTTTAAAATGAAATAATAATTCTTATTTTCACTTATGTGTAATAGTCAAATTATAAACATATATATCATATAGTACTGAATGATTTTGCCTATTTTTGTGAGCATAAAGTTTGCATAATTTTAATTTTAATTAATGAAAAATTGTACTGGTGGTTAAAATAATGACTTGTGGAATGTAAAGTATTCAATAGATTATAAGTATAAAATTTTGCAATCATAAAGCTTTAACTTTATGAACTGAATTATCCTTCTCTTAGTTCCACCATGATTTTATAGTACCCTGAAAATATAGAAAAGTTGCTCATATTTTTCATGATAAGACTGTGCTATTCCAATATGGTAGCAACTAGCTACATGCTATTGTTTACATGTATATTTAGAAAAATTAAAATTAAACAAATTTTAAGATTCAATTTTCCATTTAGACTAGCCACATTTTAAGTGCTCAGTTGTCATGTGTAGATAATATCTATAATATTAGACTATTCTTCCTTGATAGCTCAGTTGATAAAGAATCTCCCTGCAATGCAAGAGATTCTGGTTAGATTCCTGGGTTGAGAAGATCCCCTGGAGAAGGGAAAAGCTACCCACTCCAATATTCTGGCCTGGAGAATGTCATGGACTGTATAGTCCATGGGGCCGCAAAGAGTTGGACATGAATGAGTGACAATCACTTTCACTTTCATTGAACTCTGCATACATAGAACAATAGAATGGTTTCTGCATCACATTTAAACTGTAGAATAAAATTTATGAGACTTTATAACCAAAGTATGTTAATACATTTTAAGTAAAATCTTGAAATCTAATTTTTTTTCCAGTGTCAATGGATAAAAATAGGAAAAATCCCCTTTTTATCAGCACTATGAATGTTTCTCCTTCTATAAACTTCTTAAGAAAGTTATATCAAGTTACATGTGTCTCTTTTCCACAAGAAAGCTGCATGGTACAATAAAATAAAAATAAATTATATGATATGTCTTTTGAAGAACTCTATCATTATTTATAATTGAATACCTTAGATGCATTGAAAATAAGATTGGGGAAAGAGAAAGACAGAAATACGGAGAGAGATGATAAAGAGAAAGCAGGCAGAGATAGAGAGATGAAGGAAGAGAGTAACAGAGGACATTTCTGATCCCACAGTTATGTTAGAGAAAACAAATTCTGTCTGCCAGGCTTAGAGAGGCTCATCCAGAGTGTATGCATCCTCTACCATTGTATGACAAAAGACCACGTGAAATAAACTGGATCTAAAGCCCTAAGTCAATTTTGTAACCAAAAGCTTTTACCTTTCAGAAAGATAATGAAATGGGGGAGGAGTGTAAAATCTAGGTATCCCTAAGCACTGCAATTATATGCCCCTGCCCCCAAAATGGAGCTATTCTTCTGATTTTTTTCCCTCCTGAAATATCTGCCTCATTGTAAGAAAAATGTTTTGACACAGAAAATATGTGTGGGAAGGCATTACTTAATTTGGTAGATTTTAAAATATTTTTTAAAATTTCCAAATTGAAGTTTGTACTTGACATTAGTCTGACTTTAACAAAGTATTTATTTTCTCATGGGATTTTTAACCAATTATACACAAAGAACTCTGCTGCCAATAGATTGATCATTCTTGAGGGATCAAAGAGTGGTATATGAAGGATAAGTTATAAAAGCTGTGACTATTAGAATTGCAGTTTATATTATAAACTGGTATATATACTTTATCAAGATTATATATATGCATACATATATATATGAAGATATTTGATATGCTTGAATAATTAATAGAGTTTCTCTTGTGATATTATTTGAGAATAACACTCATATCTGATTTTGGAGTTACATATTTTACTAAAATATAGGAAAAGGCTATGTTTAATTTTACCAATCTGAGAACTAATTTTATTTTTAAATTACCACTGGTTCTTTTTAATATGAGAAAATTGGATTCTTTAAGCAAGATATTGAAGGCAGGAACAGAAGGGGACAGCAGAAGAGGATCAGATAGTTGGATGGCATCAGACTCGATGGACATGAGTTTCAGCAAGCTCTGGGAGTTGGTGATGGACAAGTAAGCCTGGAGTGCTGCAGTCCATTGGGCTGCAAAGAGTCAGACACCACTGAGTGAATGTGCCGACCTGACTGATAGACTAAAACATAAAATTCTCATTCGTTCATATCAGAAAGTTTTTGGATAGATTGTGTTTCAGTTCAGTTCAGTTAACTTCTCCTGCCTTCAATCTTTCCCAGCATCAGGGTCTTTTCCAAGGAGTCTGTTCTTCACATCAGGTGGCCAAAGTATTGGAGTTTCAGCTTCAACATCAGTCCTTCAGGACTGATTCCCTTTAGGATTGACTGATTTGATCTTCTTGCAGTCCAAGGGATTCTCAAGAGTCTTCTCTGACACCACAACTCAAAAGCATCAATTCTTTGGCTCTCAGCTTTTTTTACAGTCCAACTCACACATCCATACATGGCTACTGGAAAAGCCATAGCTTTGACTAGATGGAGCTTTGTTGGCAAAGTAATGTCTGCTTTTCAATATGCTGTCTAGATTTGCCATAGTTTTTCTTCCAAGGAGCAAGTATGTTTTATTTTCATAGAAGCAATCACCATCTGCAGTGACTTTGGAGCCCAAGAATATAAAGTCTGTCACTGTTTCCATTGTTTCCCCATCTATATGTCATGAAGCGATGGGACCAGATGCCATGATCTTTGTTTCTGAATGTTGAGGTTTAAGCCAACTTTTTAACTCTCCTCTTTTACTTTCAACAAGAGGCTCTTTAGTTTTTCTTCCTTTTCTGCCATAAGGGTGGTGTCATCTGCATATCTGAGGTTATTGATATTTCTCCAATCTTGATTCCAGCTTGTGCTTCATCCAGCCTGGTGTATTTCATGATGCACTTTGCATATAAGTTAAATAAGCAGGATGACAATATACAGCCTTGACATACTCCTTTCCTAGTTTGGAACCAGTCTGTTGTCCCATGTACAGTTCTACCTGTTGCTTCTTGACCTGCATGCCGATTTCTCAGGAGGCAGGTCAGGTGGTCTGGTATTCCATCTCTTTAAGAATTTTCCACAGATTTTTGTCCTCCACACAAAAGCTTTGGTAGTCAACAAAGCAGAAATAGTTGTTTTTCTGAAACTCTCATGTTTTTTTTGATAATCCAATGGATGTTGGCATTTTGATCTCTGTTCCCTCTGGATTGTGTTTAGAAAGGTTTAAATTAAGTTGTGAGATGCTACACTGCAGTTCTCTATCTAAAGCAGAAGGAACTATTTTACTCTGAATGCACTTTGACTTATCTGGGAAAACACTGGAGAATTGCCATATTTATGTGACAACTTGAATGGCTTCTTTAGCTGACCAGGTGAGTTAAAGTCACCCTTTTGATCTCTATCATTACCCTCCACTGCCTTTTTCATTGCAAACCCGTAACTGCAGAATTTTTTTTTTTCCTACCATCCAATCTGGTTTGCCTCTCATACTGTTCCAAATAAACAAAGTTAGCAGTTAGATGTCTTTATCTCCATTTAATGCAGTTATCCAAGAGAATTAATCAGAAGAGATGTGGGAATGGAGTTAATTGAATACATCTCAATGACCATGCCTTCTACCAAATCCCCATTTCTAGTAAAAATAGTATCTTCCTTTTGTCTAGACCTAGATATGTTGCTTTTCAAGCTTCTGTTACACTGACTCTGATATAACATTGACACAGGCAGACTGATACACACAGGGTGATTGTGTGCTAACTCACTTCAGTCATGTCTGACTCTTTGCAATCCTATGGACTGTAGCCTGCCAGGCTCTTCTGTCCATGGGATTCTTCAGGCAAGAATACTGGAGTGGGTTTCCATGCCCTTCTTCAGGGGATCTTCCCAAACCAGGGATTGAAACCACATTTCTTCTGTCTCTGGCATTGGCAGAGTTCTTTACTACTATGCCAAAAATTAACTACCCTTCCAAATAGTAAGTATTGTTTCAGTCATTAATCTACTCAACATAGCCAATGGAATCAGTTACAGTAGTTAAGTGAAATTTGGGAAGGTCCTGGGATTTGGGGACTCTTTTTGAGAAAGGTTATTGCAATAATTTTTAAATAAAATCTTTTACAGTGATTGTCAGATTTGTCAAGAGGAAAGTTAAAGATACAGAAGACCCAAGAAAGAGAAGCACTTGTTCTAGTTGCATTCTCAGGACTATCACAAATGAATGATATAATTGTGAGACTCAATGGAAAATCAAAGTGCAAGGTTCCTCATTCAATATCATTAGGAGTTTTAAGAGGGAGATAATTTTTCTGGTGGCTCAGCAGTAAAGAATCTGCCTGCAATGCGGAAGACGCAGGACACACAGGTTTGATCCTTGGGTTGGGAAGATCCCCTGGATGAGGAAGTGGCAACCCACTCCAGTATTCTTGCAGGGAAAATCCAATGGACAGAGGAGAGTGGCAGGCTATAGTCTATAGGGTCAAAAAAAAAAGCAACATGACTAAACACACACACACAAGAGGGAAATAGTAGAGCATTAAACCAAATGTGGGATCCTTCTAAGCACAGGTTTATAAGATTGGGCAGATTGCATACCATGAAGTTGACTCTATGGGAATATTTTAATTGATTTATTTTCCTAATGCTGTATACAATGATTTCCAGATTCCAATGTCATTAATGTTACTGAGGAGAGGGGAAGTGATACTCTTCTACAATTTTAAGCTGGAAACTTTAAAGACATTCCCAGTGAGGTCATTCAGTTCTAGTGTAATTAACAAACATTATGGGAATTTTGACAACTTCCTACTGGTGTCCTAGGATAAAATTCTAAACAACCTCTCGAACAACTCCACTTTGGGAATTGGTAAGGGTTTCTACTTAACAAGTAGATACATGATTTCTACTTCCTAATATGAGTCCTGAAAATCATTTTCTGTGAGAATAGACTTTAAAAAAGTAGTAAAATTTCAAATCAGAGGAAAAGTTCCTTGCTTTGTGTACTATATCTTGACCTCACATTCCAAGTAAAACAGAAGCATGATTAGAAGAGTAGATTTACCACCCAAGAGTGTCTTCTCAAGGAAATGGAATAAAAAGGAGAACCAGTTGCCACTTTATCTCATCTGAGGACAACACTTGATTCAAATTATTGAAGTAATGATTAGCTAAATGAGAATACTCGGTGTAATTATTAGCTTCAGGGCAAGCTGATATTTTGAAAGACAGAGCCAGAGTTAGACTTGCAAGCATATTGCTTCTCTGAAAGAGAAAGACTGAAAATATCGATATGGTACTTCAAAAACTTAGAGAAACATTCAGAGAATCATTTACAAGGACAACTGTTTATTTGAATTGTTTTTCTTTTCCTTTCCTTTCTCCCTTCCTTCTTTCTTAAAAACAAAAGCCAATGAATCATTGTGGAGAACACTGTCAGGTTATTATGTAATAGTGATTTCAAGGTTAGATTCTTTACTAATGAAGTTCTATACAAAAATTCTCTAGCAAATTACACAGGGTAATATTAAAGCCTAGATAAAGCTTTGTCCAAAGGGAAAAAGTGACACATTGCAAGTGTTTCCAATCTAGTTTCATTAAGTCTAGTGTTATGGAGCCAACTACTGATATTGCTGGCTTGACTGTTATGATGTAATGTGTTACGGTCTCCAAGTGCTTACAGATGCTCAGTCATGATTTCCTCAATAAATATGTGTGTGAGATGAGTAGCAGATATGGAAGCCTCATGCAACTCAGGAAGGCACTGACTTAGGAGTAGCCAGCTATTTTTTTTTCTTCTAATAATCTAGACTCCATAAATTTGGCTTGTATGATTTGAAAGTGTGATCATTTTAAAATGGACAATTTCATTTGAAATATAGATCATACCCTTTTAACATTATACTTGTATTTAATATTATTGTCATTATTGCTCAGTCACTAAGTCATGTCTGACTCTTCTGACCCCATCGACTGTAGCCACCAGGCTCCTCTGTCCATAGGATTTTCCAGGCAAGAATACTGGAGTGGATTGTCATTATTTTTTCCATATATAATATTAAATAGTAGAAATCATTATACTTTATGAGGTGTGTGCATGCACCATCGTTCAGTTGCATCCAACTCTTTGCGACCCTAAGAACTGTAGCCTGCCAGCCTCCTCTATTTGGGATTCTCCAGGCAAGAATACTGGAAGTGGATTTTCATTTCCTCCTCCAGGGGATCTACCCAACCCAGGGGTTGATTTGAATCTCCTGTGTCTCCTGCATTGGCAGGAAGATTCTTTACCACTGTACCACCTAGGAAGCCATACTTTATGAGGTAGACACTCTGAATTCTCTTTCTATTATTTTGGAAAAACATCTAAGTAAATTTTTATAATATTTGAAAGAGCAAAGTCATCAAGACGGTGACATATGTTGTTCCCAACTTCAGTCCCTACCACAAGAAGACCAACTGTCAACTATCCATAGGTAAGTCACAATTGTGGAAATCTCAGAAACTTTGGATAAAGTTTAGGCCCCCTCCTGGATCATGAGGACTGAGAAGGACTTCATTAGAAGGATGAGAAGAGCAGTTTCAGGGGAAATCTGCAGATTTAACCACTGAAAATCCAAAGAGACAGAGAAGGGCCAGGGCTTCCAGCAACTAGTGCTCAGATCTTGGCCAGCTGGGTTCCTGCTTACAGGAGTTGTCAAGCAAGGATCCAGCCAGTAGCTCTCCTCATCTTCAGAGCTGAGCTCATGGCCCCATCTGGTCAGGAAGCTCAGTTAGTATTTTTGCTTGACTGCAGTTCTCAGCCAAAAGGCTGTACTGTCCTTGAAGCCATTCTGGACAGGTCAGCAAGTTCAAAGTTCTACCTAACTGCTAAACTGCTAAAACATTCTGTATCCCATCAGAATTTGCAGACACACTAATCACTGATCACAGGCTTTAGTCTCACACATCAGGAAGCCTGGCCAGAGAATCCTGGCAGACCTGGAGACCACACTACAGACCTGCTCTGGTGGGAACCAAGCCAGAAGCCCTGCTTAACTGTTGAATATAACGAGTGATCCTGGGCAGCCTGGCAGCCTGGCTAACTGCACCACCTAGCCTACAATTCCACCAAGCAGCACAGCCCAGCCTATGGCCCCCTCAATTGCAGGACATAGACTAGCAGAGAACCCAGATAGTGGTCCCACGAAAATACAGACTGCAGTTCCATACAACCATGAGCCCACAACATAGACGGTGACCTGCCACACAATAGAACACAGTCTGCAGCCCCACCTAACTGTACTCAGTACAGTATAGTTGTAGGCCTTGCCCAACCAGAGAGTGCAGATAGTGACCTCACACATGGAGAAGCATAAACAATGGCCTATCCAATCATCAAGCCCACTCTATGGACCTTATTAATTTTAGGGCATACCTAATGGTGGATGTGATGAAATTCCAGCAAAAATATTCAAATCCCTAAAGGATGATGCCATCAAGGTTTTACATTCATTATGTCAGCAAATCTGGAAGACTCAGCAGTGGCCACAAGACTGGAAAAGGTCAATCCTCATTCCAATTACCAAGAAGGGTAATATCAAAGAATGTGCTAACCATCAGACAATTGCACTCATCTCTAATGCTAGTAAAGTCATGCTTAAAATCTTGTGTGCTAGGCTTCAGCATTATGTGAACCAAGAACTTCCAGATGTCCAAGCTGGCTTTAGAAAAGGAAGTATAATTAGAGATCAAATTGTCAATATCCATTGAATTATAGAGAAAGCAAGGGAATTTCAGAAGAAAACATCTATCTCTGTTTCATTGACTATGCCAAAGCCTTTGACTGTTTGGATCATGACAAACTATGGAAAGCTCTTAGAGAGATGGGGATACCAGACCATCTCACCTGTCTTCTGAGGAACCTGTATGCAGGTCAAGAAGCAACAGATGGAACCCTGGATGGAAAAACTGATTGGTTCAAGATTGAGAAAGGAGTATGACAGTGCTTTCTGCTGTCACCTGTTTGTTTAATCTGTATGCTGAGCACATCATGAGAAATGCCAGGCTGAATGAATTACAAGCTGGAATCAAGACAGGTGGGAGAAACATCAACAACCTAGGATATGTGAATGATACCACCCTAGTGGCAGAAAGCAAAGAGGAACTAAAGAGCCTCTTGATGAGGGTGAAGGAGGAGAGTGAAAGATCTGGCTTAAAACTAAATATTAAAAAAATAAATAAACTATGATCATGGCATCTGGATCCATTACTGCATGCCAAATAGAAGGGAAAAAGGTGAAAATAGTGACAGACTTCCTCTTCTTGGGCTCAAAAATCACTGTGGACACTGACTGCAGCCATGAAATCAGAAGACGATTGATTTTGGAAGGAAGTAGATGACAATCCTAGACAGTGTGTTGAAAAGCAGAGACACTACACTGATGGAAAATGTCCATATAGTCAAGGCTATGGTCTTAACAGTGGTCATATATGGTTGTGAGAGCTGGACTGGAAAGAATGCAGAACGTCAAAGAATTGATGCCTTCGAACTGTCATGCTGGGGAAGACTCCTGAACGTCCCTTGGACAGCAAGGAGATCAAACCAGTCAATCTTAAGGGAATAATCCCTAAATATTCACTGAAAATACTAATTCTAAAGCTGAAGTTCCAGTATTTTGGTCATCTGATGCAAACAGAGGACTCATTGGGAAGGTCCCTGATGCTGGGAAAGATTGACAGCAGAAGGAGAAGAGGGCACCAGAGCATGAGATGGCTGGATGGCATCACCAATGCAATAAACATGAACCTGGGCAAACTCTGGGAGATGGTGAGGGACAGGGAGGCCTGACATGCTGCTGTCCATGGGGTCACAAAGAGTTGGACATGACTGGGCAACTGAACAAATGGTACCTCATTTGACCAGAAGCAATTGCAGAGCTCAGCCTGCAGACTTGCATCATTACAGAGTCTAATTAGTAGCCTCACTCTGCCAGGGAACATAACCTGAGACCTCATTCACCCAGAAGTGACCACAGAGCCCAGCTATTGACCCTTGCCCACAGAATGCATTCAGCCAACCAGGAGGCCCATCCAGCAGCTCCACTTGAATGTAGAACCCAATCGGAAGGGCAACCCAATTATGGAACTCAGCTGATGACCCCTCACTCCCAATCTCAGAGCACTGTTGTGGCCTTGCCCAACCAAGATCCTTGATAGTAAGCCCTGTTTGTCTGTCAATACCAGTTGATTGGTCCAGTGCCCAAGCTGACTGGACTAGTGGAGGCCTTTCCCTGCCAAAGGGAATGTGTAAAATCTGGAAGAGATCACTTACTCAAATGCAGATGCCAACACAAAGAAACAAGAGTAACAAAGAATCAGATAAACATGACAGAAACCAATAAACTTTCAATAACTGATCTTAAAGAAATAGAGATTTTTTAACTGTCTGACAAAGAAATCACTATAAGCAAGGTGAAAAGACAGCCCTCAGATTGGGAGAAAATAATAGCAAATGAAGCAACAGACAAAGGATTAATCTCAAAAATATACAAGCAACTCCTGCAGCTCAATTCCAGAAAAATAAATGACCCAATCAAAAAATGGGCCAAAGAACTAAGCAGACATTTCTCCAAAGAAGACATACAGATGGCTAACAAACACATGAAGAGATGCTCAACATCACTCATTATCAGAGAAATGCAAATCAAAACCACAATGAGGTACCATTACACGCCAGTCAGGATGGCTGCTATCCAAAAGTCTACAAGCAGTAAATGCTGGAGAGGGTGTGGAGAAAAGGGAACCCTCTTACACTGTTGGTGGGAATGCAAACTAGTACAGCCGCTATGGAGAACAGTGTGGAGATTCCTTAAAAAACTGGAAATAGAACTGCCATATGACCCAGCAATCCCTCTTCGGGGCATACACACCGAGGAAACTAGATATGAAAGAGACACATGCACCCCAATGTTCATCACAACACTGTTTATAATTTCCAGGACACGGAAGCAACCTAGATGTCCATAAGCAGACGAATGGATAAGGAAGCTGTGGTACATATACACCATGGAATATTACTCAGCCATTAAAAAGAATTCATTTGAATCAGTTCTAATGAGATGGATGAAACTGGAGCCCATTATACAGAGTGAAGTAAGCCAGAAAGATAAAGAACATTACAGCATACTAACACATATATATGGAATTTAGAAAGATGGTAACGATAACCCTATATGCAAAACAGAAAAAGAGACACAGATGTACACAACAGACTTTTGGACTCTGTGGGAGAAGGCAAGGGTGGGATGTTTCAAGAGAACAGCATCAAAACATGTATATTATCTATGGTGAAACAGATCACCAGCCCAGGTTGGATGCATGAGACAAGTGCTCAGGCCTGGTGCACTGGGAAGACCCAGAGGGATCAGGTAGAGAGGGAGGTGGGAGGGGGGATCGGGATGGGGAATACATGTAACTCCATGGCTGATTCATGTCAATGTATGACAAAAACCACTACAATATTGTAAAGTAATTAGCCTCCAACTAATAAAAATAAATGAAAAGAAAGAAAAAAATTGAAAACAGCAAAAAATAAAAAATAAATAAAGAAAGAAATCAGAATGATTATTTTAATATTAGATCGGTAAAATACAACAGCAAATAGACAACTAAACTAAATTAGTAAATCAGTGCATGAAGAAAAAGATAAATTTAATAAAAATAAAGAAACCATTAGAAAACATCAAAGAGAACACTTTCAAATTCATTTTGTGAGGCCAGCATCACCCTGGTAATGTGGTATACACTGAATAAAATGAATAGAAAAAAAATTATGCCATGATGAATGTTGATATCTTAGAATATTTTAATGTCCTTATTTGTTCATTGTATTATATAGTTTTGGACTTCCCAGGTAGCACTAATGGTAAAAAAACAAAACAAAACAAAACAAGTTGCCAATGTAGGAGACATAGGAGATGTGGGTTCAACCACTGGGTTGTAAAGATCCCTTGGAGAAGGAAACGACAACACACTGGAGTGTGTTGAATTTGGAGAATCTCATGGATTCTTGCCTGGAGAAGTCCATGGACAGAGGAGCCTGGCAAGCTATAGTCCATAGGGTCACAAAGAGTCAGACACAACTGAAGCAACAGCAAGCAGGCATGCACATATGTCACTTTAATTTGAATGAATGACCAGTGGAAGGCAACACTGCTTTTTAACACCTCCTAGGAATTTACCAAATTTTGACCACAATTATATGCATTGTTTTTAAAGTAAGTATTTGCTAAATTAAAATTTTTATGAGCTTTTCTTGGTTTAATCTTTTTTAAAAATATAATTGTAATAAACTTCAATGTATCACATGAAGAACATAGAAAAGAATCTTATAATTTTCTGGAAACAAAGCTAAAAATGTGGTATTTGATTTACCATGTTATTTTCTCTGATCTTACAAAGGCATTTAAACATATATACATGAATATGGAGATGTTTTATTCTTAGTTTTAATATATAATGTGATCATATACACTATTTTACACATCTCACACAAATTTTTACAAAGTACTTTATGCACTGAATCCAAGTGCATATCCAACACATTCTACATTTATTCATTCTTTTTCAGCTTCTGTGTGTTTTGCTGCTGTTGTTCAGTAGCCAAATCATGTCTGACTCTTTGTGACTCCATGGACTGCAATGTGCTAGGCTTCTCTGTCCCTCACCATCTCCCTAAGTCTGCCCAAGTTCATGTTTATTGCATCCGTGATGCCATACAACCATCTCATCCTCTGTTGCCCTCTTCCATCTCATTGGAAGAGACCCTGATGCTGGGAAAGATTGAAGGCAGAAGGAGAAGGAGACAGAGGACATACTTTGCATGATACATTTTATAATGTATATTTTACACGAAGGACATAAAATGATTTTTTGTCATACTTCTATCAATGAGGAAGTGTGGGATATGGGTATTCCTTAACTTATAGTGCTTTTATTCCTGAAGGATATACTCTCAAAATTTGTATTACTGATTAAAAGGCTTTTATATTTTTTCACCAATAAATATTGTCCCATTGCCCTTCCCCCCAAATACAGCAAATTGCATTCCCATCAACAATAAAATATTTCTGATTATTTCTTACCTGAATATCATAAACATACAAATTTAAGATGTTTACCTGATTAAGAGTGATTTGAGAATTATGATTCAGTTTTTGCTTCCAATATATTTGCTAGTTGAGAGAGGTTAACCTTTTCATCATAAAGTTTTCATAATTTCAAGGAACTGGAATTGTACATTTGTAATTTGAGGTGTTGCATCCTTTCTTCCTTCTGAATTTTGACTGCCCAAAGTTTTTCTGTTTAAAGACATCAAAGCCCCAAATAACTGTCAATTTACTTTAATGTATTAAATGAAATGTATCTGTACTTTAAATAAAATATAATACTAAACAGAGGCGTTATATTTAACATCATACTATAAGACAATGGTATTCAATAAGGACTAATAAGAAGGCTAACTTCCTGAGATTGTGGCAATCACTGATTTTTCAGAAGCAGTTATACTACTTTGACATTCTTATGTTTCTAGGTTTGTGATATTACATCAGCTCACTCTGGTATACTTCTCTTTTTGCTAATTCCTGGGCCAATGCAACTCTCCAGGTCAGTGGAACATTGGACAAAGCTGTGTGAAATATAAAATTACTCATAATTTCTTTTTTTCCCTAAAGAATATACGAATAATTTTATTTGCCTAAACTCAACTCAGAAATAGAAATTTTATTTGTTGAATTCAACATAAAAAATTATAGGCATGTGTGTGAGTACTGAAAATCTATTTTGAAGTAGTTTTAAGTTCCCAGAGGCCCAAGCATTTGATATTATCTCTTTGGTTCCAATAGCTTTTCTTTCCATTGAAATAATGTGATGGCTATTTCAGAAGCACTTTAGTATCTGTGGAAGTTGCTTATTCCCTCAAGTTAATAAATTAAAAAGAAACATATTTTAGTATTTTTCCATTTATAAATTTTATTTTATATTGTATATGTCATATACATTTATATATAACTAATTATATGTAAATTAAACTGCTTTGCATTCTAAATTTGTATGTAATATATATACATTTGTGTGTACATGTGAGTGTGTGTGTGTGTGTGTGTGTGTGCGCACGCTCAGTCATATCCAACTCTTTGCAGCCTCATGGACTATAGCCAGCCAGGTTCCTCTGCCCAAGGAATTTTCCAGGCAAGAATACTAAATTGAGTTGTCATTTCCTACTCCAGGGGATTTTGCTGACCCAGGGAGCAAATCCAAGTCTCTTCTGTCTCCTGCACTGGCAGGCAGATTCTTTACCACTAGCTCTACCAGGAAGCCCATTGTATACATTCACAAATAAATTAAACTACATCTATGATGAGTTTCACCAAATAAAATTTATATATGGACTCAACTGAGTTGCTTCCATTGATATACCTCATATTGATTTTTTATGCCTCTCTTCATTGAAGACATTGAGATCCCTCAAATCCAACTATATTTCTGGACATATTTAATCTTCTTTAGATGCTTCATCAAGCAATAGAGCTCCTGCTTCCAGTGCCTTGAATTCCACATATTTATCCCAACTTACTCATTCTCATAACCACACATTTCATCTTGTCACTATTCAGGTCTATTTTTCATGTGCTATCTGAAGCCCCAGCATATTATAAAATTTAATTCTTGTAATCCCCTTACCCTATTACCCCACTACAATTCTTCCCAATGTTCTAAAAAAATTACAGTAGTCATGTCAGCTGCTTATTGGACTCAGATTGTTCAAACAAAAAATATTTTCTTCCTTCTAGCCTCCTGCACTGTCCACTTGGTAGAACAAGAACAAATCCATTCATTTCCCCACCCAGAATTGTAGGAATCTTCTTACCCCTCTCTCTTTTTTACAATTAAACTAATGGACAATTGAGGCATTTTTTTCCCATGTGTTTTCTTTCTTCTGTTCCTTTTTATTAGTAATAGTTTCTCAGTAGATTGTTGTTTTAGAACTTTTAAATGTTCCTCCATTTTTAGTTTCATCCATTTTTATCTAGTCCATATCACATATTGCAACAGAAAACATTTTTCTAAAGTTTGATTCTCATCAACTAAATTGATTGCTTCACAGTCACCATAAGTTAAATACAAGGTTTTTAATCTAATCCAGAAGATCTCAATAGGCATTTCTCAAAAAAATAAATTCAAAGGCTGAAAGGCACATGAAAAAATACTCAAGATTGCTAATTTTTAGAGTAATGCAAATAAAAACTGCAATAATCTACCACCTCATGGCAGTGAGAATGGCCATTAAAACATCTCCAAATAACAAATGCTGTAGAGGGTGTCTCTAGGTCTAGACTTGGGTCTAGGGCTTTCTAGGTGGCACTAGAACAATCTAGTGTGGTAAAGAACAATCCTGCCAATGCAGGAGACATAAGAGATGAAAGTTCGATCCCTGGGTCAAGTAGATCCCCTGGAGGAGGAAATGGCAACCCTTTCCAGTATTCTTGCTGAAGAATCCCATGGACAGAGGGTCTTGATGGGCTATAGTCCATAGGGTCACAAAGAGTCAGACACACCTGAAGTGACTAATCCTGGAGAGGGTATGGAGAAAAGGGAACCCTTGTATACTGTTGATGGGAACGTAAGCTGGTGCAGCCACTATGGAAAACAGCATGGAAAATAAAATTAAAAATAAAATTACCGTATCACCCAGCAATCTTACTCCTGGGCATATATCCAGTCAAAAGTATAATTCAAAAAGATACATAAAGCCCTGTGTTCATTGCAGCACTGTTCACAATAGCCAAGACATGGAAACAACATAAATGTCTCAGATGTGGCACATGTATACAGTATTACTCAGCTTAAAAAATATAAATAAAATAATGCCATTTGCAGTGATATGTTTGTAGCTAGAGATTATCATACTGTGAGGTCAGAAAGAGAAAGACAAATACGATATATCAATTAGATGCAAAATCTAAAATATAACCCAAATGGAACTACTATGAAACAGAAACAGACTCAAACACAAAGAGCAGTCTTGTAGTTGCCAAGAGGGAGAAGTAGGACTGAGTGGGAGTTTGGAGTTAGCAGATGCAAACTATTTTATATAGCCTAGATAAACAATACGGTCCTACTGTATGGCACAGTGGACTCTATTCAACATCCTTATCCATCATGATAAATGATAATGCAAAAGAATATAAAAAAGAATGCATATATACATATTTATAACTGAATTGCTTTGTTGCAGAAAAGAAATTAACACATTGTAAATCAACTACACCTCAATTTTTTAAAAGAAATAATTTTGTATTCTTTGATAAACTCTTTAACAATACAAATTTAGTTTTACAATTGGAAATGTTTTCTTCTAATAAGAAATCTGTTTAAAAGTCACAGGCCATTATTAAGGAGAATGCTGCTGCTGCTGCTAAGTCGCTTCAGTCGTGTCCAACTCTGTGCGACCCCATAGATTGCAGCCCACCAGGATCCCCCATCCCTGGGATTGAATAATTGCAGGTAAATATTTTATATCTGTTAGGACAAGAGATAGAGAGGAGAATCAACTTTTATTTTTTTCCTCTGTGGGAAAATACGTTTAGTGATCCTTCCGAACCATCTGGTAAAATACAAGAAGAATCAGAGATGAGGACAGCACAGCATTTCCTTTCTGTGTCCTTAAGAAAAAGCTTAGAATTGTACTGATGCTCCTCTAGTATTAGAAAGGGAGATGGTTCCCGTGTCTCAAGATAAAAGTCCTTGTGGGCACACAGCAAAAATTTCTGAGCTTTCTTTGCAGAAACATCTGCTATAAAACTATTCAGCCTTCTCTTCTTTCTCATCTACTGCCAAGAAGAAGGAAGCAAAAAAACTTAATGTGAATAATTTCATTATGAAGTTCTGCAAGGCAAATATAAATAAATGATTCCTGGAACCATGTATTCAAATTCAGTCAGTCTTTGACTCCAATATATGATTCAAGGCAAATTAGGATCAAATTATTACTCAAAATATGAATAATGATTACAGTGCATAAATATTAAAAGAAATATACCATACTGTTGAGTTTCTTTGGCTCATCATAACATTTTTTTTCATTCAATTATAAGTGTTTAATGACCAGTTGCTTATTATTTTTTATGGTGTGAAGTATTCCTCTATATGACTGTGTGTGTTAGTCACTCAGCTGTGTCCAACTCTGTGACCCCATGGACTGCAGCCAGCCAGGCTCTTCTGTCCATGGTTTTCTCCAGGCAAGAATATTGGAGTGGGTTACCATACCCTTCTCCAGGGGATCTTCACAACCCAGGGATCAAACCTGGATCTCCTGCATTTCAGGCAGATTTTTTACTATCTGAGCCACCAGGGAAGCCATGCTCAATATGGTTGTAATAAAAATATTTTAATTATTCCCCACCAATCTGTGTACTGTGACCTTGATACTATACTATTCAAAGTACATTCATTACAAGTTTTGTCTTTCTGTAGCTTCTTTGAATATTTCAATGGGTTTTAGAATAAACCTGTCAATTTGTTCAAAAAAATCAAGCAGAGATTTTCTTGGAGGATGCATACTATCTATAAATCAACTGGAGAAGAATCAACATCTCAATAATAGTAAGTTTTATAAACCATGAACATAATAGATATTTCCATTTTTAGGTCTTTAATTTCTATCCACCTAGTTTTATTTTTTTGAGCTTATGTCTCTCTCATCTTTTGTTGTATGCATTTATAAGTATTCAAAATTTACTGATGTTACTATTTTTGTAATTTCAATTTCTAGATATTCTTTGATGGTATATAGAAATGCAATTGGATTTTATATACCGATTCTGTACCCCAAACCATGAAAACTCTATCATTTTGTAGGTTCCATAATTTTTTTCTAATAAACAAACATATCTGCAAACAAAACCATAGTGTTTATTTATTAATCTATGATGATCTATTTTGTAAAAATGAAAACATTTATTTTTCCTTTCCAATATAGGTGCTTTTCATTTCTTTTTGTTTCCTTATGGAATTGATTATCATCTCCAATACAATGTTGAGCAAAAGTTGTGAGAGAAGACATTCTCATTCTTTTCCAGATCTTAGAGGAAACACATTTAATCTTTCAACATTTTGATGTTGCCTCTAGGGTATTTTTAATAGATTCTCCTTATCAGATTGATATTCTTTCTTCTGAGATATACTTTGTCTAATATTTTTATATATTCATTCAGCTTTCTTTTAATTAGTCTTGTTTCTATCTTTTCCTTTTTATCCAATGTTTGGGTTTATATTTAAACTGTATTTCTTCTAGGGCTTTTTAATAGAATGATAATTTCTGTCTTTATATTATGGACGTATATAGCTATTAGTATGACATAATTCTTGATAAAGTAAGATTTCGGATTATAATTGTGCAGTGCATTTACTATTTGTCCTATCTTTACTCTCATTTTTTTCGATTAACCGAATAATTCTTAAAAGAGCATTTATCTTTGCTGGATGAGTAGCTATTTTGTTTTATTACTTTAGTGGTTGTTTTAGGATTTACAATATACTTCTGAGATTGCTTTCAAATGATATACCTCTTCACATTTAGTATAAAGAACCTTGCAATATTATACTTTTATTTCTTCCCTTAATGCTATACTAGTTATAAGTATAGGTTATACATGTGGTAAAAGCCTCATGTTTTCATGGTTTTTGTTCATTTAACCACTATTTATGTTCCAAATATTCCAGATTTATATAATCAAGAATAATCTTTATCTTTTCACCTATGCAGTTAACATTTCTGGTGGTTTTTCATTTCTTTGTGCCAACCGGTTTCATTTCCCTTGTCTTTAATGAATTTTAATATTTGTAGAGCATGTCTCCTGATGAATTTTTGCAACTATTATATGTCTGAAAAAATACCATATCACTCTCATTTTGAAAAATATTTTGGTTATATATAGAATTTCATATGGGTAGTTTTTTTTTTTTTTTAATACTCTCAAAAGATGATGTTCCATTTTCACTTGCATCATTTTCAATGGAAAAAAAAAAGTGATCCATCATTCTTTATTTTATATCTTCATTTTTCTCTGTCCTTTGGGAATTATAAGTATATATTTATTTAGCTTTTTAAAATTATCAAATCTTTCTTTCCTTGTTTCATTTTGGATAGTTTCATTGCTATGTTTTCAAATTCATTATGTTTTTCTCCTTTCTGCTCTGTCACTAATTTCATTAAATATATTTTTTTCATCTCAGGCATTGTGTTGTCTTTTGGTCTAGAGATTTGATATGGATTTTTTTCCTATCTATCATGGCTGAGTTAATTATTTGAACATATGGAATATTGTTTTAACTGCTTTAAAGACTTTTCTAGAGTTTGGGGTCAGTTTTGTATGATTGATATGTCTCCTCATTATGGTTCATATGTTTCTATTTCTTTGTTGCCTAGTTATCTTCAACTCAATGTCAGATATTGCAATATTTGCCTTCTTTGGTACTAAACATTTCTGACTATGTGAATTATTCTTCAACTCTGTCATGGAGCACAGTTACATTACTTGGAAGCATTTTGATGCTTTGGGGGTTTCCTGTTAAGATTTGTTAAATGGAACCATGGAAGTATTTAATCCAGGGCTAGTTACTTCCTATTACTAAGTGGTTAATACCTCTCCACATACTTTATCTAGTATCAGGAATCATTAGGTTTTTCCATCCTAATTATTAAGAACAACCCTGTAAAGAAAAATATCAAAAACCTCAGATATGCAGATGACACTACCCTAATGCCAGAAAGCAAAGAGGAACAAAGAGCCTCAATGAGGGTGAAAGAGGAGAGTGAAAAAGCTGGCTTAAAATTCAATATTAAAAAAAAAAAAAAAAAAAAAAAAAAACTAAGATCATGGCATCTGGTCTCATCAGTTCAGTTCAGTCGCTCGGACGTGTCTGACTCTTTGCAACTCCATGGACTACCTACAGCACACAGGCCTCCCTCTCTTTCACCAACACCCAGAGTTTACTCAGACTCATTTCCATTGAGCTGGTGATGCCACCCAACTATCTCATCCTCTTTCATCCCCTTCTCCTCCCACCTTCAATCTTTCCCAGCATCAGAGTCTTTTCAAATGAGTAAGTTCTTCGCATCAGGTGGCCAAAGTATTTGACTTTCAGCTTCAGTGTCAGGCCTTCCAATGAATAATCAGGACTGATTTCCTTTAGGATGGACTGTTGGATCTCCTTGTTGTCCAAGGGAATCTCAAGAGTCTTCTCTAACACCACAGTTCAAAAGCATCAGTTCTTTGGCACTCAGCTTTCTTCATAGTCCAACTCTCACATCCATACATGACTACTTGAAAAACCATAGCTTTGACTAGATGGACCTTTGTTGGCAAAGCAATGTCCTTGTTTTTAATATGCTGTCTAGGTTGGTCATAACTTTTATTCCAAGGAGCAAGTGTCTTTTAATTTTATGGCTACAGTCACCATCTACAGTGATTTTGGAGCCCAAGAAAATAAAGTCAGCCACTGTTTCCACTGATTCCCCATCTATTTGCCATGAAGTGATGGGACCAGATGCCATGATCTTCATTTTCTGAGTGTTAAGCTTTAAGCTGACTTTTTCATTTTCCTCTTTCATTTTCATCAAGAGGCTCCTTAGTTCTTCACTTTCTACCATAAGTATGCTGTCATCTGCATATCTGAGATTATTGATATTTCTCCTGGCAATCTTGATTCCGGCTTGTGCTTCTTTCAGCCCAGCATTTCTGATGATATACTCTGCATATAAGTTAAATAAGCAGAGTGACAATTTATAGCCTTGATGTACTCCTTTCCTGATTTGGAGCCAGTCTTTGTTCCATGTCCAGTTCTAACTGTTGCTTCTTGACCTGCATAAAGATTTTTCAGGAGGCAGGTGAGGTGATCTGGTATTCCTATCTCTTTAAGAATTTTCCACAGATTGTTGTGATCTGCACAGTCAAAGCCTTTGGCCCCATCACTTCATGGCAAATAGAAGAGGAAAAGGTGGAAGCAGTGGCAGATAACCTCTGCTGGGCTCTAAAAGCACTGCAGATGGTGACTGCAGCCATGTAATTAAAAGATGATTGCTTCTTGGCAGGAAAGCTGTGACAAACAGACAGTACATTAAAAGGCAGAGATACCACTTTGCAAACAAAGGTACATATAGTCAAGGCTACGGTCTTTTTGGGTTTCCCTGGTAGTTCAGCCAGTAAAGAATCAGCCTGCAATGCAGGAGACCTTAATTTAATCCCTGGGTCAAGAAGATCTGCTGGAGAAGGGATAGGCTGCCCACTCCAGCATTCTTGGGGTCCCATGGTGGCTTAGCTGGTAAAGAATCCCCCTGCAATGTGGGAGATCTGGGTTCAATCTCTGTGTTGGGAAGATCCCATGGAGAAAGGAACAGCTACCCACTCCAGTGTTCTGGCCTGGAGAATTCCATAGAGTGTAGAGTCCATGGGGTTGCAAAGATCAGACAGGACTGAGCAACTTTCGCTTCACTTCATTTGATGGTCCTTCTAGTAGCCATGTACAGATGTGAGAACTGGGCCATAAAGAAGGCAGAGCACCAAAGAATTGCTGTTTTTGAACTGTAGTGCTGCAGAAGACTCTTGAGAGTCCCCAGAACGGCAAGGAGAGCGAACCAGTCAACCTTAAAGGAAATCAATCCTGAATACTCATTGGAAGGACTGATGCTGAAGCTGAAGCTCCAATACTTTGGCCAACTGATGTGAAGCACCAACTCATTGATAAAGATTTTACCCTGATGCTGGGATAGATTGAAGGCAGAAGGAGAAGGGGACAACAGAGAATCAGATGATTAGATGGCATCACTGATTCAATGGACATAAATTTGGGCAAACTCCAGGAGATGGTGAGGGACAGGGAAGCCTGTCGTTGCAGTCCATGGGGTTGCAAGGAGTCAGACACGATTTGGCAACTGAACAACAACAACCATCCCTGTAATTCTGACATGGCTCTTTCCCAGAACTTGGGTGGTTTCCTTAAACATGTGTAGCTATCATTAGTCTACAGATTACTGACCTACTGAATACTTAAGTGGCACCTCCACAGACTTCTGGAGCTTTCTACCTATTGCAGCTTTCTTTTATGACACTGTCATTTGAGGTCTCACTACTTTGGTCTTCCTGACCACTTAGCTCCATCTCTTCAGTCAGGGTGATTTGCACACTCTTCTTCTTTTGTTCTTCCCTGTAATCAGTGCCTGGAATCTCTGAAGGCAGTGAGCTTGGACAATTAGTGTTCATTCCATTTGTTTTTCATATCTCAGGAATTACTCTCCTACAGTGTCTAATGTCCAGCGACTTGAAAATATTGTTTCATATATTGTCTTCTTTCTTATTTATTTTTTCTTTTTCTTTATTTTCTTTCCTACTTCCTTCTTTCCTTTCTTCCTTTCATTCTCTTTTTTTTCTATATTCTTTTCTTCTTTCCTTCTTTGTTGTTATTTTAGGTGCATGCATAAGCCTGGTGGCTTTTATTCTAACTCAGCCAGAAGCAGAAATCTCAGTTCTTCTTTTATCTTGACTTAAAGAAAATGATTTGATTATTTGATCTAGGATTATTTTAACATTGATTGCTTTTCAACATTTTCTTATTCTTCGGCAGATTAATATGGGCATATTCCTATTGCTAATAAGAATTTACTAACCAAAACCACTATAACTAACCACTAACCAAGCTAACCACTAACCAAAACTGCTATAAACCACAGACATAAAGAAATTAAAATGCAAAATGCCATGCCTTTTGAGAAAAAATTGCACAAGTAAATGTTTAAATATCATCAGTAGATCACCAAAGACCAAATATCTAGGTACTTATGTGTATAAACCTCTCTACTGAAATTACATATTATTACATCAAAGGTAAGGTAACTGAAAAAGTAGAAATTATATTCAAATTTTACTATGAATGATAAACTACTCCAACTTATTTTCAACATGTAGAGTTCAAAAGTGAATCTTAGGATTAGAAAGTTAGGATATTTTTATATCCATAAATTCAAAGACATAAATTCAAAACAGTTTTTCTTTCCAAGAGTATTTTTTCTGTCTATTCTGAAGCTCTGATACTTGTGACTATTAGCCTAAAGACACATCTCAGACATTTTAATGTAATTAGAATCTATTAAAGAAGTAAATCAAACCAAACCATATGCATTATTGTAGATATAAAATGATTTTTGTATTCACCTTTTTAAAACTATAAAATAGTTGGATTATTCTTACTTTTGTAGTATAAAACCCTCCAATTTTATGTTTTAATTTTTAAAGCTATCCCATCCCATTCCAGCCAAGATGAAAATGCTGATTTACATGACTAAGTACCTATCAACATCGTTAAGAATAAAGGAGTCCAAATGATCTACTGGGACAGTTGTTACAAACAAGTATGAGATGAAATTAAACTGAAAGATTTCCTATGAGAAATTATAAAAGTTGGATTAAGGTTGCCTAAGGGATGGGGAAATCTGAATTTATAATTAAATCAACTGATTCCACTCTTTACCTTCATCAAAGACTGTCAGATCATTTTCAAGTACTATTTCTGAGACATGATCTTCAGTCAAAATGACCTGCCTTCTTGGCTTACCATTTGAAACAGATTTTTTGCAGGATTTTAAAATCATACCACACATTCTATCAGTCAAGCTAAACTGTGTAATGCTTTCATAAGTTCTTATACCAATCTGTTTCCAAATCCTGGGCAGAAAGTGAGCAAAGGTATTAGCACCAAACCTATTTATATATTGTGGACAGAATTTTTACCTATATTTGATTTACAATACTTTCAAATATTTGATTCTGCTCAGACTATCTGTTTCTATATCATGCTTTCCTCAAAGTTTTGAATAATCTTAAATACAGAACAATAAATTAAGTTTATCTGATCTAAACTAATATGTACTTTCCAGAGAATTTGTTTTTATAGCTACTACAAAAATACCTACAGTTATTTTGGATTTTAAAATAAAAACAATAGTCTCTACTGTGAGACTCTGTTTAAATGTAGCACATTTTCATGTTCTTAAACTTGATATAACTCTAAAATATCCTGCAGATCTAAAGTTTCTGTAAATTCTGTAAAAGCTCTTTGTCAAAAGCAATGAAATTTGTCTTAATGTGTACATGTTAGAAATATAGTATCTTTCAGATATATAAATTATCTTTCAATACTTACAAAAGAAATCAACAAATTAACATAACTAAGCAATATTATATATTAACCAAGTGTTAAATAGGGAGATTTTCCTTATTTTTTAAACATTTAAACTGATGTCTTGAAGTGGTTAATGATATAGTTTATAAAGTATTCATTAGAAATTTCAAAGAAAGCCAAAATATGTTTCTTCAACTAGTGTAGCGGTTTTATGGTTTGTTACAATTAAGAGTTCTATTTATTTCATCTTGCATTTGTATTCACATCTTTCTCTTAGATAGCTCTGGAGTTTTGAGTACTTGCAAACCAACCTAGTGATCATATTACTTTTTCCTTTATGATCTTCTTGGTTTGCCTGAAGCAAATGTACTCAGAGGAGATGGCATCTGGAAACTGTAGACTTCTTTGCAAACAACATAATATATTGATAAATGCATCCTGAAATATGTAAAGAAAAAAAAACTTCCTCCAGACAAACTATTGTTTTTTGCTATTTCTGACTTAAATTATAATAGGCTGTATAACATCCAAGCCTAGAATAAATTAATAAGGAAGATATAAAATTGAATAAAATCATTCCATACACCTTTTCACTACAAAATTGAGGTCATGGAGAAAATATGGATGTTATTTATTTTAGTGTTCCATATAAGAATGGTTTGAGAGCTACATTCCTGAAGAAATAGCACTTTGTGTCATTTTTCTTTCCTTTTGATTGAAACAAGACTGATTTCTTTTCCATTCTAAGTAAATTCCACAAACTTTTATGAGATTCTAATGGCATATGTGACACATCTCTGTATCAGTTGTTCTGTACTTCAGAAGGAGATTTTCTATCATAATGCTCTCTTTTGGACTCCAAAATTAAATAATTTTTTTATGTCTAGGTTATTTCTTTATACTTTGATTTAACTAAAAAGTAAAATGCACTGAATGAACAATACTTCAGAAAATAATTTAATGTTTTTTGAACTTGGGCTCATCCTCTCTGATGGGACCTTATCAGGAGTTGTCCATCACTATCATTTTAAAGAGTTTATTTAAACATTGAGACACAAGCATAATTTCCACCAGAAAAATAAGAGAATTCTTTCAGCATAATCTTGGCTGGAGCCTCTTCTCTTCTGTTCTGTTTGTTTGTTTAAGCAGACTGAGAGAAGAGTTGGCAAAGTGGCATAGAACATGGTGTCAGGGGTCAGAGAACCAGGATTAAAAATCCAGTTGTACTCCTTACAGTCCTGTGATTTGGGGGAAATTAATCACCTGTCTATATCTCAGACTTCTCATAATCATAAGATGATTATGTAATCATTTAACAAAAGGATCCATAATTATATCAGAATCAAAGAGCTGTTCTGAATATTAAATTCCACAATATAAATATTCAGCATGCTACCTGGCAAATAGCAAGTTCCTAATCAATGTCACTCATTATGTTTATGACAAATATGTATTCATTCAACAGTATTTATTGAGTAACTATATGCTCTATGATAGGTATAAGATAATGAGCAAACAGAAACATGCTGTCCATGAGGCAAACAGAGTTAGATAAATTTTAAAAAGTAGCACATATATTAATATATAGTTGTAATAAGAAACTCAAGACTGAGACTAGTTACTCTAAAAACATAAAATAAGGGGATAAAATAAATTAAATTATTTAAAATGGCTTTTGCTGGAAGATCAACGAATGCTTCTTCAAGAAAGCTATAAGGATTTTATTTAAGACATCACAATAATGAATAGGAATGAATTCTGAAAAGGGTGAATTGAGGGAAGGAGAATCACTACATAATCAGGAAATGAATTAAGTTTGTAAGGCTCAGAGGCAGAGAAAAGCGATACAGAAGAACATTGCCCCTAGAGGACAGGGGAAGAGCATGGGGATCTGGTGAGGGAAAGACCTGGATGGCAGACAAGGTTCAGTTCTTTCAGGGCCTCGCTGTCCACAGAATGGATCGTGGTCAGACTGGTGGAAATGCTTCGAAAAATAAAAGGAGAATCAGGATCTGGCAAAATAGGGTAAAATTTTATTTTATAAATTTTCATTGACTCTTGAATGGAGAAAGATTACAGATGGCAAGGTTAATGAAGGAAGAGAATTCAGATAGGAGTTACCCAAGTTGCCATAAAAGACGACAGTATTTTTAAATGAAGTGCAGTTGACGGAGATGGAGAGATGTGGGACAGATACAGGGGAAAGGACAGTTTTGAAGGAAAAGTGACAGGGCTTGGTGGAATATTGAAAATCAAGAGAAAGAGGATTTTGACAAATATGATCCTGGATTTCTGGCTTGCACAACCTAATGCATAGCATGCTCTTCTCTGAGATAGAGAAGGAAACTGAGCAAGAGAGAAGGTAGATTATGAGCTAAATTTTGTATGTGTTGTATTCATATTGTATCTGCGATATCCACCAGAGAGGTTAAATGGATGTGTGAGACCAGAGGTCAGGGTGGGGATACAGAAGAGGGTTGATCGTGGGGAGGCAGAGTCTGAGTTTTGAAATGCAACTAGAATGCAGTTTGGTGGCGCAGTGGCAAAGAATCCTCCTGCCAATGCAGGAGAGGCAAGAGATGCAGGTTTATCTCCTGGTTTGAGAAGATCTCCTGGAGAAGGGATGGCAGCCCACTCCAGTATTCTTGCATAGAAAATCCCATGGGCAAAGGAGCCTGGCGGGCTACAGCCCATGGGGTCACAGAGTTCAACTAAACTGAGTACATAACTGAAGCCATGAAAATAGACGCCTCCACTTTGTGAGGACTGAAAAAACTAAAAAAGCAAGCAGTTAAATGCAACATATTTTCTCCTATTTACATTACTATGAACTGCAAGAATAAGTCTTTGCTTTTTTAGTTTACTACATATAGAATCTTGTATCAAAAAAATTGGGCATACCAAAATTATGTAATGATCTGATGGCTAGTATATGATACACTCACCAACAACTAAGTTCAGACAGCAAAAAAGAGAAAATAAATGAATAATAGCACAGGGCAAGAGCCTATTAATGGAAGAGTTAGGATTCTTAGTGGTGTCACGGGTAAGGTAGAATACTGAGATTTGTTTATGTATGTCTGATAAAGTGGGATAAGATAAAGACTGGTTTTCAGCAGTAAATCAATTTACTATGTCTTCTTGCTACCTTTATGCTTCAACTCCATGATAATTGAGCTTTCCAGAATTCTGAGATTATGAGCTGCTTTCTGCTGAGCAACTTCCAGCTGTTGTTTGAACAACAAATAAAACTGAGCCACTTATATAAAACAATGTGCTTAACTAGTATAAGACTAAGTAAATAAAGAGAAATGAAGAAAGAAAAAAGGCCAACTCTTTTTTTACACATGTAGATTAGCTTAGTATAGTGCTCAGAATTGATGAAGCAAAATGCTAAATATCAAATGTGACAGCATAGAATAGTAATAGAGTAATGACTCAAGTAATCAAAATGATCATGCAGGTTTATATGGTTTATGTGTCCATTGGTCATTATGAACCCCATGTAGATTTCCTGAATGGGTTATGATAGAAACCAAAGCAAATCCATATTACAGAATGATCTTATATAGTGTTTTCCATTTTGTATTTAATATATTGGAAATGCTGTCCTTCCTGGGAAATGGACATTATTCTTATAATAATATATATTGATAACAACTAATTGCTAAGTTTAGTAGCTTGCTGTCAATCAATCATGAACACAGAACCAGTAGTCTATGAACGTTTAGGAACATATAAAATCCACAAGAATACTATCAGAGCTGACTAATTTGTCCAACAAGAAATTAAAATTTAACTAAAGGATTTAAGCATAAGAACTTTAAAATGAGACCTTAATTTCAATATTTTACACATGCAAACTCTTATAAGAAGCCTTCATGTCAAAAGTAAAGATGATTTGGGGTGACACTTGACTTGTTTTCAGAATTGTTTTCATATATAACTCTTAATGAGTAAAAACATTGATGTATATTCAAAAGTGAGGGATTGGAAGTAAATCTGATGGGTGTTTTGTCTTTAACCTAGACTATTAGTTATTGGTTTTATTTCTTTAATTTATTATAATTTCTTAAGCCAATATTCCATAAGTATTTCCAAATTCCCTAACTTACATAAAAATCTTCTGAAATTACTTATGCTTAATATGCCTTATACACTTAAGATGTATTTTTAAAAAGCAAATTGGTTTTTAAAACTATCAAACATAAATATTCCCAGAAGGTCAGCTGTTGAGCTGATGAGAAGACTTTACAAAACTGGAAAAAAATCTATTTTTTTTCCTGAACTGCCTGAGACACATAAGTATCAGTTTCAATGTAACAGTAATTGGTATATATTTAACCTAACTGGTTTTCTTTTAAACATATAAGGTGAAATACTATATCTTTATAAATGATTACCCAAAAATAAAAACAAACAAAAAATTAAAATTGCTCAATTAAAGGGGCTAAAGCTCAACATATTTTATTTTTTAAAAAAATCTATAACTGTAGGTCACCAGTGAATACATAAATCAAATAACTTCACAGTAGTAGTGATACCCAAAGTTATGACTATTTTTGTAAAGTATCTTAATTAAACTGAGTAATACATAAATTTATATTTTAGGTCTCCTATAGATAGAAAAAACTTTCTCATAGTTGAAAATAGTAAATTAAACCTCTTTTTGTAAAATAATAAACTTCTATTATATTATCTTTGCATATAAGATTATGTTCAACATTCTTAAAATTAAAATTCAAATCCACATAATTCATATAATTGAAAATTTTTAAGAATGACTTTTGTATCTTTAACTTCACATTTGTCAGCATAAAGAATATCTATTTTGTTTTATGTGTTCTTTCATGACAACTTTATGAAATGTTGATTCAAGGAAGTAGAAGTTTAAAACACTGCTTCTGTTTCTAATTTATTTACTGAAAGGTAAATTTTATTAACTGCTTCATCATAATTTTCCTATGGCTGCCCTGTATTTCTTCTTCATAATGTATTCTCATATATGAATTAAAATGTAACCCTGTTCACACCCCTTCACTATATGCCTAAAGTAGTAATGATCTAGTGTAGAATGAGTCAATTCTCTGAAAATATCAAACTTAGAGTGAGGTCATGTATGAGAGAGTTTTTCTATGTTTTGACAGTAGAAAAACTGTACTCAAAGATGTAATATTAGAAATAAACAAGAAATAGACATTGACCTGCTTACTAAGAATACACAGTCCATACTTAGCCAATGAATCAGGACAGATTAATGCAAAGGGCATTAGTAAGAATTTAATTCTAAGATGTTGAACAAAGCAAAGGTGATCAAGAGTAGGATAAAAAGGCAAGTTGGGATAGAGTATACTAACACTGTCTTTCATGGAGGAAAAAGAGAGAAGATAATGTTGTTGTCCAGAGCCTCCTTCTGTCCACCTCATTACTCCTGGAATATAGATTCAAACCACAAGGATCCTAGGTAATCTGCCAAGCCAGTTACTAGGCCAGTATATGAGATGCATTTGAATAGTGAAGTTTCTCTTCACATTAGATAACTGGGAGATTCACATGTATCATATAATGACACAAGAAGACAGAAAAATACGATAACCTCAGAAATATGAGAATCACTCTACCTGGAGAGTTAGCAAAATGCATATATATTCAATTTGTGATTGCAACTCCAAAAGAAAAGCAATCTGTAGGAGCCAATAGAAATTAACGAGGGAACTTTTAATGAGATTACAACTTGAGTAATAAAAGCCAGGCTGGCATCTCTTAATCAAACTTTTCAACGTGAAGCATTTTAGACTTAGTAACTACCAGAGCACACCGGTGGGACGGGAACGAGTGGAAATTGAGGGCTGCTTGGCTGTCCCATGGGGTCTTACTGTACCTGTGTCCACACCCGTCACCTGTTGCTTGGCTCGAGTTGGCTGGCTCCGCCTTGAACTCCTGCGGGACAAGCCCTTGGTCGTGCGGTCCAGGAAAGTCCATTCCGGGCACCTCCTCCTCCTCGAGGGACTCCACGTAGAAGAGAGTCCTGGCGGGCTGGTGGGTGCCCTGCCCGGGCGCCCCTGGCTGCAGCCTCGTAGCCACGGGCAGGAGCGTGCCATTAATAGGGCTGAAGGAAGAGGCAGAAGAGGACGGGGAGGCAGACGAAGAGGAGGAGGCAGAAGAGGAAGGCTTCTTCCAGAAAGTGCTCACTCCGCCCTTCTCCTGGCTTTTGAGCAGGCGGCTCTGGCTGGGTCCCCAGTGCTCGAAGCTGCCGCTGCCGTCCTGTTGCAGGCAGCTGCCCGCGGCCGGGCCGCCGGCCGACGGCGACGGGTGGCTGAAGAGTTTCCAGCGGAGTCGCAGGATGTGCTTCACATCGAAGTCTTTTCGCCCAGAGCCTGACATGCTTGACGCAAGGAAGGCGAAGGGACCTCAGCTGACGCAGGAGTAGACGGGCTGGGGAGGCAGGCCAACGGAGCCCCGGGTTGGAGTAGGGGGCGGGAGGCGCCCTCTGCACCCCGGGAACAGACGGGACCCGGCGGCTGCGCGCCCTGCCAGGCGACGACCGGAGCGCGGACAGCAGAGCCGTGCGGCTCCGCTGCGGTCAGGACCTCAGGACCCGCGCGTGGGGAACTCAACGGCGGATGCACAGGCAGGAACAGGACGCAGAGGGCTGAGAATCCCCGATCTCCTTGCGGGGTCCCGGCGGTGACCGCGGTGAGGGACGGCCCTGGTGCCGGAGACGCGCTAGGGAGGGAGGTCTGCGCGCTCGGAGCTCTGGAGGCGAAGGCAGCTGGATACACCTCCCTAGCATGCACGGGTGGCAGAGCCTCAGTCGAGAAGCTGTCGGCTCCCCTATCCTTGCAGCTTAGAGTTCAGTGCCTGGAGATTGCAGCGAGAAAGATCCCCAAGTCGCGGAAGAAGCACACTCCCCCCAGCCTTCTCGATGCACCTGCGCCCCTGTCCCTGCTCTCTAGGAAGATGGTCTGAGAGCTGCGGGTATCTCTGAGAAAGTCAAATGCCTTTTGCAAGGCGAGAAGGGGTGGTTTTATCTAGTCAGTTTGTAAAAGAGAGAGAGAGAAAAAAAATCCAGCAAATACAGGAGGGCAAAAGGAAAAGCCCGCGCCGTGAAGCTGTCAAGGTCCTCACAGTACAATTTTCTCTCTGCCTCGGCGCCTCCTCCTCCCCCGTAAGTGACGCAGATGTGCACTGGGGCCTATACCGAGAGATGGAGGGAGGGAGGGAAGGCTTCAATCTTCTTTATGCAAGTGAGTCTGCTGCTCTTATTGTCCCCTTGTGTGGGTCCTGTCACCTTTTTTATTCTCCTTCCTCACTACATTACTATATAGCAATAAAAGTAAAGCCAACAGGCAATATGCTTTAGCATTAGTAAACACCAAACGTGAATCATGGCAGCATAAACTTAATAGGCTGCCACCGCTTTGCAGGTTGCAGGTTAATGGCTTGAATTATTTAATAAACCGCATCCTTTAACCTTTAGCCTTAGTTTCTCTGTAGTGAGAAGAAAGAAACAGGATGCTGGCGTCAAAGTGTGACGATGCCACCATTCTGACAATTACATTGTGATTCTGCCATTAACGCACTCAGGCAGTGCTTCACCCTGGGGGCCAGAGGCACACGGTAGAAATTTGAAGATGGGCATCTGAGCGCAGGGGACGAGTTTTGCAAAATCAGTGCATTTAATGAGTTGCCAGAGAATGAAAGCTGTTCTCAGTGTAAACCAAGAAGTGGAATAAAATGATAAAACATGATTTCAAGGCATAACCGTCTAATACAAAAATCATGATGTAAAATGTATGGAAGAGGTTAGGGGGAAAAAATGAGTATACCCAAGGCTATTATTCTGCAGAAATCTCTTGTTTGAAGAAGAAAAGATGTGTTTTTCCTTATATTTAGAATGAGATTTATGATCCCTTGATAGCTATGACCACTTAGAAATTTTTCAGCTTTTCCTTTAATAAGCCTTTAAAATAGAACCGAAGTCATTTTTGCTAACATAAAACAGATCAGAGAAGTTGCAGTTTCCCTAACTCAACAAGGAATATGGTTGTTTAATTAAATGAAATTCATAGAAATTTATGAAAGTCATAGCTTCATCAACCCCCAACAGAATACAGGAATCAAAGATTACAGCACAGTTATATTACTATTCTGTTACCCCATTGTTGAGCAGTAAAGTTAAATAGAAACTGAAGCTAAATTTGAAGTCTTTCCTAGACAAAGTTGGATGTATTAATAAAACAAGAAATTAAGCACACAAAGTCCCTACTTTCTGAAGAAGAAAAGTCACTATTGCACATTTAAATATTGATTTATTCCACAACAGCTGGACTACAATCCCCTGTGCCTTGATTTTTTTTTTCCTTTCAGTATTCAGAGTTAAAAAAAAAGAAAAGAAAAAAGCCCTTTAAAGCAAACAATGGTGACAGATCATTTTTATCCAAGAACCGAATCAAGTATTTCCCTTTGGGAAGAAAGCGGTGTATGAAATCACACATCACAAGCAAGACAGAGAAAACTTTCCATCAGAGGTAATACAGAAATATGAAGTGCATATAACTAACTGACTTTTAAAGAAATTGATTGCATCATGGACTTTCTAGCTTGATTTAATTTAAACTTAAATAATATAAAGTACATAATATAAAATAATATAAATAAGGTTTGCTATAATTTCCTTCTTCATATCTGAAACATTCAAAACTGTAATTCAGTACTCATTTACATTGCTATTTTGAAATTCCATTTTGTATTCCACTTTTACTTTGCAATACCAATATGATGATTATGCAGCTTAAAAGTTATCTGTTCAAATTTATATGACCCAAATTAAAGTAATCTGAGTTTTAGTGTAAAGAAATATTAATTAAATTCTTAAGTAGATATTGATTATGTTTATTTAGCTTTAGTGTTATATTTTATTATTAAAGCAGAAAAAGGAATGAGGGAAAATGTGAAGCAATAAGAGAAGGAAGAAGGAGAGAAAGGAAAATGAGTGAGAAAGTCAGAAAGAAAGAGAAAAAGAAGGAAAGAAAAGGAGGGAGGAAATGAAAAAATAAATTTACTATGATATCATGACTTACATTTATATACTAGAAAACTCTTTGAAAAAGATATGCCTTTTGAAATATCCAGTATTCAAACTAAAAAAACAAAAATTAATTTCACACTTACAACACATTAGGTCCAATGCCAGAAAGTAGCAGATATGAAAGAATTAAGTTCCTAGAAACTGGCTGTAAGTGCTAACAAAGGATGATTGCTTAACCAGTTATAAATTATAACTATCTTTACTTTATAATTATCAATTGTAATCTACTTTTGAGTCCACTAAATTAAGGTTTAAGATAACCAAGTTTATAAGGAAGAGGACATAGACATAATAGACACTTTTGAAGAATTCCAAAAATCACATTACACTTTCCTTTAAATAAGAATATCAAGTCAATTTTTCTAATCCTATTGTTTAATTAAATTGAACAGTCATTTTAACCAGGGTCTTTCAAATGAATGTTCATAGTATTACCATAGTTTCCTGACAAAACTTTAGCAAAAAATCCAGAGGATGCTCAAAGATTCACTTCTATACACATGTATAAAACTCTTCACATAATAATTAAATTCAATATGAATATTAAATACACCTAACTGAAAGTTCATACAACTCAAACATTTAACCAAAAAACAAAACTGAATGTGAATCCAAGCATTTTCTTGGTGGAAATTTTTCTCTTTTAGCAGTCATTTTCTAAACACATTCAAGTAAATGTATATTTGCTCCAACTGAATTCTGATTCTCTTGAATCTTTTAGACAGTACTTCTACAATGTCTAGTAATTTGCGTCTACATAATAATATTCAACAAAAGCATTTGAACAGCTAATTATTATCCAATTTGAAAGTTCAGACCTTCAGATTCCTGTATTTTAGTTTGTTTTTTATTCATATTTATTTTATTTTAATGAAATATATCTATGGACATCACTAGAAAATATTTAAAATGAGTGGAAGTGGAAATTAAAATAGTTCTGTAATGATAGTTTTCTTCCTGAAAATGAATGAAACAAATGCCATATAGCACTAATATTAAGTGAGCTCATATATAGTATCAAGGGCTTATACTTCTTAAAGCAAACAAACATAACCTGTTCAAAGTCTATTAATCTTCATTACAGTGTATGTATAGTTTAGTTAAGTAGCAATTAAATGACTGCTTACTAAACATTTGTAGGTGTTAATTGATCCTTAGGGGCCATTTTAATCCACTCTACCTCTTTGGTTTATTTGGCCTTTTTGATTTGAATCAGGCAATAAATGTATATGCTTGAGAAGTTCTCGTACATATATTTCTGAGTTAACTGCATGACTGTAGGAATTCAAAATGACACTAAAAGAATGCATTCATATTAACAATGGCCTAGGTTTCATTTAATTATCTTTTTATTCTCAAAAATGTGTGCAGAATGTCCAAGGTGAAAATTGACTATTTTGACATTTGAAGTAGGTGCTCTGGTTATAATCACACTATTCAGAACAATATGATATGATTAAAGAAACCCTTACTTCTTTTATGGAAATATTTCTAAAAATATATAAATATATAGACAGGTATATTAATATAGATCAAGAGAAAACTGCTTCACTAATACTTTATATTTCCAAAAGTGTTAAGATTTACATGGAATAAAGTAATTTCATAATTTTGCATGTCATATTTAAATTTTTCATTATCACTTTGAGGTAACCTGTGCATCCTCTGAAATTTTTACCATTAAGGAAAAAATAAAATAATAGGATTATAGTATATACAATACAGACTTAGAACTTATAGAGTTTATGATGTCAATATAAACAAAAAAATAATAACACAAAATTTAAATATTAGCTTCAACATGGTTGCAATTACCTTTTCCTGCTTAGGAGACCTGAAAGTTGAAGCCAACCCAGAATGAACTTTGTGGATGATATTTTATTGTCTCGTGTCTCATATAAACATGGGCTCTTGATGACCCAGAAGGATGGGATGGGGAGAGAGTTGGGAGGGGGGTTCAGGATGGGGAAAACATGTACACCCACGGTGGATTCAAGTCAATATATGGCAAAACCAATACAATGTTGTAAAGTAAAATAAATAAATAATCTAAATAATAAAAAAAAAGAAAATTTTTATGATTTTCTCATGTCATGTTTCCATACCTCCATCTTTCTACCTGGAGGAACATCTGCCAAGCTTTTATATTTGCTTTCATCTGAATTGTTACCAGATCTGTTGAAAATCTAGAATCAAAAGGCCTGTTTTAAGAAACTAAGATTCCATTTGCCTTATCACAATTTTGACTAGGTATATAACATAAATTACAGATGGTTTACAAATGTTCCTCTTCCCAGAAGTCCATGTGTTAAGTAACTTGGGAACATATAAGAGTTGAGAGCAACATTTCATGCATAATCTGTTTTAGAAATAATACTATAACATTATTTCAAGTAAATTGTATATTCAAAGAGCTTCAAGAAGTTTATTCTGAGAAATCAAATTCCTTTGAGCATTGTTAATACAACTCAGTAGGTTTCTAATTTTTAATTTGAATAAGTTTGAGGTATTTAGTATATTTTCATGACTTTTACTACCAATCGAGATGTCTTTTGGTCCCCTGTCCGAAAGAAGATTACTTGTCAACCTTGTAGGAGGCTAACTAATGAATCTCTAGTCTGAATATTTGTCTCCTGTAGCTACAGGGACCTTCCTCTTCTTATGTTACACTAATTATTAGCCAAAATAAAAGATGGGAAGGTTCTATAAGGAAGGCTCTCCTCTATAGAACAGAGGACATATGACATGTGTTGAATACAAGCATACTATAAAGGATGAAAAATAGAGTGATAAATCTGAAAATCATAACACCACATAAATTTTATGAGATTTTAGCCTACTTAAGTTTTGTGTAGAGTCTGGGCTTCCCTGATGGCTCAGTAGTAAAGAGTCTGCATCCAATGCAGGAGACATAAGAGACTCAGGTTCAATTCCTGGGTTGGAAAAATCCCCTAGAGAAGGAAATGGAAACCCACTCCAGTATGCTTGCTTGGAGAACTTCATGAACAGAGGAGCCTGGTGGGTTACCATCCATGGGATCGCAAAAAGTCAGACACAACTGAGAGATTAACACTTTCACTTTTCTAAAACAACATTATAAATAAAGATGACAGTGGGAAACAGGTACAATTGTAGATTATACTACGTTCTTTAAATCTATTCATACTAGATAGACTCTCAGATTAAATATGGACCCTTTTATCCAAGGTTAAAGTTATAAAAATTTTTAATGATATTATACTTATTCTTATATAGTGATCTGGACAACTAAAATGGGAAGTATAATTTTATAACACCTTTCTAAATGCCAGACAACTATTTCATTTAATCTTTATAAAAATCCTACTAACTAGACTTTATAAAATACTTAGTATAAGAAAAATAAATTTAAAACTCCACTTGCGTGTAATGGTACCTCATTGTGGTTTTGATTTGCATTTCTCTGATAATGAGTGATGTTGAGCATCTTTTCATGTGTTTGTTAGCCATCTGTATGTCTTCCTTGGAGAAATGTCTGTTGAGTTCTTTGGCCCATTTTTTGATTGGGTCATTTATTTTTCTGGAGTTGAGCTGGAGGAGTTGCTTGTATATTTTTGAGATTAATCCTTTGTCTGTTGCTTCATTTGCTATTATTTTCTCCCAATCTGAGGGCTGTCTTTTCACCTTGCTTATAGTTTCCTTTGTTGTGCAAAAGCTTTTAAGTTTCATTAGGTCCCATTTGTTTATTTTTGCTTTTATTTCTGAAATTCTGGGATGTGGGTCATAGAGGATCCTGCTGTGATTTATGTCGGAGAGTGTTTTGCCTATGTTCTCCTCTAGGAGTCTTATAGTTTCTGGTCTTACATTTAGATCTTTAATACATTTTGAGTTTATTTTTGTGTATGGTGTTAGAAAGTGTTCTAGTTTCATTCTTTTACAGGTGGTTGACCAGTTTTCCCAGCATGGAACAGACTTGTGGACTCTGGGAGAAGGAGAGGGTGGGATGTTTCAAGAGAACAGCATTGAAACATGTATATTATCTAGGGTGAAACGGATAACCAGCTCAGGTTGGGTACATGAGACAAGTGCTCGGGCCTGGTGCACTGGGAAGACCCAGAGGGATCGGGTGGAGAGGGAGGTGGGAGGGGGGACTGGGATGGGGAATACATGTAAATCCATGGCTAATTCATATCAATGTATAACAAAAACTACTGTAATGATGTAAAGTAATTAGCCTCCAACTAATAAAAATTAAAAAAAAAAAAAAAAAAAACTCCACTTGCCACATCACAGGTATTTTCTTTTATTATCTATCTCAGACAGTTTTCCACAGGTATATTTTCCCTTCCGCTAAGTACAAGAGTACATTTTTTAAAAAAAGACACACTTCTTATGACACTTCAATATCCTTTCATAAATTGTTTGATTCAGAGTTCGGAGGTTCATAATTATCCATACATTTGCTCTGCTCTAATAAAAGAGATATTTTTAGCATTTTCAGAAGTGAGCTTTTCATGTATGTGCTTGTGTGTGTGTGTGTGCGTGCACATGTGTGTGTTTAGACAAGAACAAAAATAGTATCTCCTTTGAGACAATAATTTCTGGAAAAAAACAGAGATTATTCTACTATGCTAGAATGGTTCTAGAGGGCAGAGAACATACCTTTTTAAATATTGAATTCACAGTGCCTAGCACAGCTTTCCTGGTGGATCAGAGGTAAAGAAGCTGCCTGCGAATGCAGGAGACTCAGGTTTGATCCCTGGGTTGGGAAGATCCCCTTCAGAAGGAAATGGCAACCCACTGCTGTAGTCTTCCCTGGGAAATCCTGTGGACAGAGGAGGTTGGCGGGCTATAGTTCATGGAGTCACAAAAGAGCCTGGCATGACTAAGCAACTATACAACAACAACAATACAGTGCCTATCATGGATGATAAATTAATATATCATTTTTGACTTAATAATAGTGACCAGTTTGGGGGATGGGGTAGAATGGACTCCTGTAGGAGAGAGCAGGGGGAAAAGAAAATTAAACAGAAGTACTATAAAACATTGTGTCTGGAGTTATTTTGTGTAAGACCAAATATAATTATAAAAGAGTGGTTTCTGAAATACTTCAGTCATAGTACTAAATGATTTTAAAACATTAAAAAAAAATCAGCTTATATTCTGTGTTCCTTTCTAGAAAGAGGCAATGCAATGTGTAATGTATTTAGACAATTTTTTCATTGTTAATATTAAAATTTTTAAAGTCTTTACATTTAAATTTATAAACTTTAGTTACATTAGAAACACATATTTAATTCATTCATGCATTACTGCATGTATTTAAACATAGTTCTCTTTTATTGAGCATCTACTCTGTGCCAGGCCCTATTCAAAGCAATAGAAATGAAGTAATTAAGAAAAAAGGTAAACCAAAATACATGCCCTCATTGAACTTACATCTTTGAAGTGAGTGATATAAATTAAAGGTCAACAAATAAATAAATACCATATTATGAAGATGTCTATGGAGATAGTATCAAAGAAAGAAGGTAAGTTTTGAAGGGAGATAGTTCAAGTTTAAGTAGTCTGAAAGACCAAATCCCACTGGGAGATGGACACTTCAGCTGTGTCCAGAAGGAAGTGAAAGCAGATTTTGTTCATGTAAATAGGACAGTACCCCAAACAGATCGAATGGACAAGCAAGGACCCTGGGAAATGATACATTTTGGAAAATTTAAGGAGTCATATTAACTAGAGCTGAGTCAGCGAAGGGAAACCTAGCTGAAGATGAACTCGTGGGGGAAAGGGGACAGTTCAGTCGCTAAGTCGTGTCTGACTCTTGCAACCCCATGGACAGTATCCTGCCAGGCTCCTCTGTCCATGGGATCCTCCAGCCAAGAATACTGGAATGGGTTGCCATTCCCTTCTCTAGGAGATCTTCCCAGCCCAGGAACTGAACCTGGGTTGCCTGCATTGCAAGCAGATTCTTTACCAACTGAGCTACGAGGTAACTCAGGGTGGGGGCGAGGGTCAGTAAGTACCAGGTTGCTTAAAGGATCTTCAGGTGAGTGGATAGGAAGGTTTGCTTTTATTCTGAATCATATGAGAAGCCATTGGAGTGTGTCGAGCATCTGACTTTAATTTTCTAAGAACATCTTGGCTGCCGGGTTAAAAATAAACAGAAGAAAGCAAGGTAGGGACAAGAAAACATTAGAATGCTATGGTAATAAAGGAGATAAAAGATGATAGAAGTATGTGCCAAACGATTTGGGAAGGTGTAGCATTTCTAGGCAATAGATTTTTCAAGCTCACAGCCTTTTTCTTTCCCCTCTATACCATCAGTGTTCAATACATTCTAATCCTGTTTTTGTTTCCCAAAGGTAATCTCTTTCTCCATTTTTCTTTTTTTTTGGTCCTGTTCATTGATGGCAGATGCTCACATAACTTAAGTTATGCTCAGGTATTAATTTGTAATTTCAACCAACAAAATAATTTATATTTCACCAAAATTTAGTAAATGACATTTTGAACCAAGAGATATTCAAAGTTCTTTATCATTCTTTAGGGATTGCCCAAAATGTTAAGGGCAGCACCTGCAATCACAGCCTAGGGTGGGCTGCCCAGCTTGGATAAAGACAATCTTGTTTGTATCTGTTTTATAAACTGGGCTTCTGCATGAATCTAGGTATATAAATAGCTTCTACTGTTCAAAATTATTTTGTAAAACAACTATCATAATCTGAATCTGAATGTTTAATTTAGGAAATTCCAGGCCTGTTAGCAGAACAAAATATGAGTTATTTCTGAGTTGAATGGATCCTTTTATTGTTTTAATCTCTTTCCCCATGTTACCTGATGTTACTGAAAGTCAAAGTTGCTTGGTTGTGTCTACCACTTTGCAACCTGTAGCCTGATAGGCTCTTCTGTCCATGCAATTTTCCAGGCAAGAATACTGGAGTGGGTAGCCATTCCCTTCTCCAAAAGATCTCCCTGACCCAGATATCAAACCCAGGTCTCTTGCATTACAGGCAGATTTTTTATTGTCTATGCCACCAGGGAAACCCATTTGTAGTACAAATTTAGCTAACTGTAGACAGTTGTTTGCTAGTCAACATTCTGGCTTTGCATAGAAATATTAGCTCAGTTCAGTTCAGTTCAGTTGCTCAGTCATGTCCAACTCTTTGTTACCCCATGGACTGCAGCATGCCAGGCCTCCCTGTCCATCACCAACTCCTGGAGTTTACTCAAATTCATGTCCATTGAGTCAGTGATGCCATCCAACCATCTCACCCTCTGTCATCCCCTTCTCCTCCTGCCTTCAATCTTTCCCAGCATCAGGGTGTCTTCAAATGGGTCAGTTCTTCACATCAAGTGGCCAAAGTATCAGAGTTTCAGCTTCAGCATTGGTACTTTCAATAAATATTCACAAATGATTTCCTTTCTGATGGACTGCTTGGATCTCCTTGCAGTTCAAGGAACTCTCAAGAGTCTTTTCTAACACCACAGTTCAAAAGCATCAATTCTTCAGTGCTTGACTTTCTTTATGTTCCAAATCTCACATTCATACATGACTACTGGAGAAACCATAGCTTTGACTAGATGGACCTTTGTTGGCAAAGTAATGTCTCTGCTTTTTAATATGCTGTCTAGGTTGGTCACAACTTTTCTTCCAAGGAGAAGCGTCTTTTAATTTCAAGGCAACAGTCACCATCTGCAGTGATTTTGGAGCCCCCAAAAATAAAATCTGTTACTGTTTACCCACCTATTTGCTGTGAAGTGATGGGACCAGATGCCATGATCTTAATTTTCTCAATGTTGAGTTTTTTTTATTAGCTATATTTTGTCAAAACTTTAAAAATTTTAATTTGCATTGTAAAAACAAATGCTCAGTAATTGAATATGTCTCCATTTACTAATGCTGATTTTTTTGACTATAATAGACTAATAGAACAAGTTATACTACAGGATAGACTCTACATTTTCTCTTTCCAAATTCCTGACTAGAGAATCTAAGATTGACACTTCCATCCAATAGAATGAGCTCTCTAGAAGTTTCATTCATTATTTCTGATCTCCTGCCACAAATCTATACTTCTGTGTAAGCATTGAAAACCCAGACTATGGATTTCTGACTCACAAAAATGTCAAGCCATGCAGAGCTAATTGAAACCACAGCAGATTTCAATCAATCAATTTAGTACTGAGAATTACCTGTGTCCTCAGTCTTGTGCTGTTAAGAAAATAGGGACCTATTCTGGTACATAATATATACAAACAAAAAGATTTTAAATATGACTAACCCACACCATGCAATGTTTTGAATACTTTTCTAATTCTTATTAGAAAATCATTTTTTATAATTCTAATTCTTATTAGATTGAGAATTTTTCTAATTCTTACATACAGTTTTTGCATGTGATTTTTCATAATTATTTCTCATATCTGTTTCCCAAAGATGCAAATATGAAGCATGGAGAAGCCAAAGTACCAATCACAGAGCACTACAGACCTAATCAACCACTCCTGAATTTATTTCTTTGGTTAACAAGAGAACTTTGAAATGCAAAGTTTTAATTTTCATATGGAACATAACTCCTAACATCATGTAATTCTTTACAAAAGATTGTATTTCACTAACCTTTTGAAAACCTCTTTTCCTGTGCTGTGGGTATCATTCCCCAGTTAAGACAATAGAATAAAACAGTGCAGTATGAATGTATTGTTTTTTATTCTGATACATTTTATGCATATACATTTGTGGGTATATGTAAATTTATATGCACATGCACATACATAAAGTTTGAAAAGAAATCAAATCATAAGGAACAATACAGTCAACAACAGTAAAGGAGAAACAACTAATTTGACATTTGCTTCTTCTTGAAAGAGATTAATTCAGTTTATGTGGTAGATATCATTTCCTGGATATTAAAAAACATTTTCAAAACTTTAAATGGAGACAGTTCACAGAAGATATTGAATTCCACACAGCTGCAATATTTTAATTGCCTTTTTATTATTGCTACCTAGAGTCTGTCATTCTGGGCATGTCATTGAACATAAAACCTCTACTATGTCTCCTTTCAGTAATGTATTCCAAGAAAAGACAGTGGAGAAGGGAAGTTTACAACAACACTGGTAATTGTTTTCAAAAATCAGAAAGATCTAGGAGAATTGCAGAATTAAAAGATGAATTTATCAATAAGGAAAGACTTATTTATGATCTTTGATAAAATAAGCATTTTAACTAATCTGCTGTTTAGTTAGAAAAAGCCAGTCCAATATTGAAATATCTGATTTCCTAATAATGATTTAGATGGTTAGGTAGAAATGATTAACTGTTGGACTTGGTGTCATAAAATTGTTGAAATCTGTTCAATCATAGAACAAATATCTATTTCTGAGTGACTTGATTCTTGTTATACACTAATAACATGAAAAGTAAAGGGGGGCTTCTCATTATCCACAGAGAACTGACATTTTCTATGGGGAGAAAAGCTAGAAAACATCTAAACAAACCAAAAATAAACCCAAACATTTTGGTGTTACAAAGTGCTAAGAGGTGAGATAGTAGAAGGCACTTCACAGTTTTCCATTTTATGTAGAATCCTTAGAAAAGTGTACTCTATAAAATTGATCTTAGAACCCATCTGAAAGATAGCAATGTGTGTGTATGTGTGTATAAAACAGATGGATAAAGAGATGAGAAGAAGGAAGTAATATACAAAAATAAAATAAAACAATCAGCACAAGAGCAGGAGAAAGAACAAAAAAATGGCCACTGAAAGCCATTTAGCAAATAACATGGTATATTGGAAGAATACAAAGGCCACTCTTAGGGATTACATAAGGAGAAGGCTGAGATGACATCATTCCATAATTTGCAGAATAGAGTTCTTTTTAAAAATTGTATCTAAGATGGAAAATTAAGCAGTTAATTTAAAGAGTTTTAAGCAGTGAAGTAAAGGTCTATCTAGTCAAAGGTATGGTTTTTCCAGTGGTTATGTATGGATGTGAGAGTTGGACTATAAAGAAAGCTGAGCTCCAAAGAATTGATGCTTTTGAAATATGGTGTTGGAGAAGACTCTTGAGAGTCCCTTAGACTGCATGGAGATCAAACCAGTCAATCATAAAGGAAATCAGTCCTGAATATTCATTGGAAGGACTGATGCCGAAGCTGAAACTCCAATACTTTGGCCACCTGATGCAAAGAACTGACTCATTGGAAAAGACCTTGTTGCTGGGTAAGATTGAAGGTGGGAAGAGAAGGGAATGACAGAAGATGGGATGGTTGGATGGCATCACCGATGAGATGGACATGAGTTTGAGTAGACTCTGGGAGTTGGTGATGTACAGAAAAGCCTGGTGTGCTGCAGTCCATGGGGTCACACAGAGTCAGAAATGATCGAGCAACTGAAGTGAAGTAAACTGAACTGAATATATCACTTAAGACCTTTTTTTTTTTTTAAGTTAGCTCAATTAGATTGGAAAAGTGCAAGGATCCAAAAAAAGAAATACATCATCAGGAATATTTTCTACTCCATCAGGAAGTTCAATAGTTTAGCCTAGTATCATTCCATAATAAGTTTCAAAAATAAACTGGGTAGTATTAATGCTTGCTCTCATATAGAGGTGCTATCTTAATTTAATTTAGGGATTTAATATCAGGATTGATATTCAGTAAATGGATATAAATTACAATGCTCGGTTTTTATTTTTAAAATTACTTTGCCATATGTTATCTCACTTTATAAATTGTATTGGTTCTCAACGGGAAATCAGGACTCTGGAGATGGATTACAAAACAGACACTTGATGGATAAGGAGAACACAGAAAAAGCAAGAAGAAGAAATGTTATATACAAAGATTCTGGGTCAGGAAAGAGCTTAGTGTAGTGAATATTGTGGGAAATCCTTTTGAAAACAGGAGAGGTAATATTTATTTTTCTAGATTATTAACCTAAAGATCAAAATAATGATGAAACCTGTACAAATTTCTTATTACTCTTCAGCATTTTCAGTTGTGTCTGACTCTTTGCAATCCCATGAACTGTAGTCCACCAGGCTCCTCTGTCCATGAAATTCTCTTGCCAAGAATACTGGAGTGGGTTGCCATTTCTTCCTCAAGGGGATCCTCCCTTAAGGGGATCAACCCAGTGTTTCTTATGTCCCCTACACTGGCATGGACTTTTTACCACTAGCATTACCTGGGAAGTGGAAGTGATAGTCACCTACTATCAATGTAGGTGGTCAGTTGACATACAGACCAGGAATTTCATCTTGATAATCTTTAAATGTTAATCTTCCTCCAGTCTATCTCCAGGTATTCTAAAGATAAATTGAATTTTCTTGTTTCCTGCTCATTTAATATTCTGCATTTAACCTGCAATTTGAACTTCCTGAATGCAAAGTTTCAATTTTTCTAACACTGAAATATTAGTAGTTCATTTTATCCTATGATTTAACTTCAGAGTTACACAGTTCTGAATAAAACATGTTGTAAAACCCATGGATTCTTTAAAATTAAGTGAATAAAATATTTACTATCATCTACTCTATTTCTAAAACAGGTATATATATATATATATATATATATGTGTGTGTGTGTGTGTATGTGTGTGTGTGTGTGTGTGTGTGTGTGTATAAACTAAAAGGAAAAATCATGAAGAAATAGAAACTCTCCATAAGTCAAAAATGACATCTTAATGTGCTAATGAAAAACAAGGTATTTGCACATTTTTATAAAACTCTGATATCTGTGCTTTCTGCTTCCCAGATGACACAGTGGTAAATAATCCATCTACCAAAGCATGAGACAGGAGATGTGGGTTTGATCCCTGGGTCAGGAAGATCACCTGAAGTAGGAAATGGCAGCCCACTCCAGTATTCTTTCCTGGAAAATTCCACAGACAGAGGAGCCTGGTGGGCTCTAGTCCATGAAGTTTCAAAGATTCAGATGTGGCTGAGCACATACAAAATAAATCTATCTTAGAAATAGAATACAGAAATAAATAATAGAATTGGAAGAAAGGATTGATTAAAAAAGATTCCAGAAAGAAGAAACTTAAAAAATAAGAAAGCAATGAGAGACATCAAGAAGAGAATTATATTGCTGAGTCTTCAATCTCAAAGTTTTAAAATGATACAGATAGGGCTTACTCTGAGTACAATGACTTGGATTTGAATTCCAGTTTTGGTACTAATTAACAGTTTTACCTTGAAATATTTTCCAGACTCCTCAGAGACTTTTTTTCCTAATCTGTAAAACAGAGGCTATAATGTTTCAAAAAGTTTTGAAGAAGAAGAAAAAAAAAAAAAAACTAAATTACATCTTTCAACATAGAGGCCAGCATATAGAAATTACTCAACAAATATCAATCTCTGTCTTTCTACATCCTGTCTCTAAACTGAAATGGTTAACAATAAATACATAGTTAGTATGCAAATTATGGAACTCAGTTAATAGGTTATGAAATTTAAATATAGATAGAAAGTGCTACTGCTGTTTGAATGTTAACATAATGCTTTGATGCCCGTAAATTATAAAGAATAAATGGAACTTTTTGACATTTACTTTAAAAGATAGTCATGTAGTTCAGTAATAAGGTCTTTGATAGCAATTTCAGGTTATTACACGGATTAATGGTGACAAAGTGTGAAGAGATTTACATTATCAAAATTTTCATTCATTGATCACAGCTATCAGAGAGTGATTGTGAGGAATATTCAAAGTTCCATTTACTGTTAAAAATATTACCATTATTTTTTAATGAAGCAGCCCTCTATTCACTTTATATGACCAGACCATAAGGAATCACTCTGGGAAGGCAGTGGCCTGAGGGCGTGGCCACCTACAAATGTCACTCTTCCATACTAGGGGAGGTTTAAAGATGTCACTGATTGGTACCATTCCCAAGGTCTGTCATCTGGAAGCAAATAGCAACCACTGGGTAATGGAAACAATTTAAAGTATATTATGTCAAACCAGTAAGAATTTATTATTAAGTAATGAGGGATATATATCAAGGAAAGAAGCCTACAGAGAAAAAAAGTTATTTGTACTTAGAAAATCCTTCTAACGATACTTTACTCAGTGCCTCAGGCTGTCACCAAAGATTTCACTTTATTGAATTCTTGTATTTATTTAAGATCATAATATATAAAAGATATATAACTCAGGTTATTCATAATTTGCAAATTGCTGAAATATCATCTGAGTATGTTAAAGACAAGATGTAAGCTTTTGAAAATGAGATTTTCTTTGATAAAATACAAACAGAATTGAATTTATTTTGTTAATTTTGTTTGTAAGAATTATATTCAGAGACAATGTTAAATCTAGTGGAAAGCATTTGCTATTGAATTTCATATGTCATTTTTGTTCATATTCTTCCCTTAGCATTTAGAGAAGATATAAATAACATATTTCTCCTCTATGATTTTCTGCTTTTGCACATTAGCAAGTAACCATCATTTTCCAAGGAAACATTGGTGGGGTGTCTTAGCTCTTTTTTTTCCAAGGCATTCAATAATTAATAATGTTTCTTGTTTCATACTAGTGTCAAACCCTGTTCTGGATATTTTAGTGGAGCTTGCATCCTAGTGGGAAAAAACAAACAAGCAAATAAATAAGTAAATGATGTCATGGGGATTTAATTATTATGTAGAAAAATGAAGCAATTCTGAGGGAGCTGAGGCAATTATTTTAGATAATATGGTTAGAGAAATTCTCTCTGATAAAATGACATTTGAGAAGATATCTGAATCAAGCAGTGGGAGGGTGAAAAGGAGTCTTGCAATTACCAGGGCAATAGTCATTGGGGCAGAAAAAAAAGAAAAAAAGAAAGTGAAAAGGCTCAGAGACATATGTTTGGCATGTTAGAGCAACAATAAATGGGGTGGAAAAATAATTAAATTGATGACTCAATTAACTGTTACCCCAAGTGATAGAAAATTCCAGCAACACTCAGTCTCCTTGGTTTTTGGTTTGTTTTTGTTGGTGGGGATGTTTTCCCCCTACAGTTTGCCTCTTCTCAAGCCTCACTATCTCATTCAGGACTTATTACCGTTGTTGGGTTGAAACTATACGGTTGCCAAATACCATCTGATGCTAATAATGGTCTAACTTTAAAACAATGTTCACTTGAGTTCTTGTTACTATGCTTTTAACATGCAGTATGGTTGATGATAAAACAAGTTCATATATACATAGATAGATATGAAACAAGTTCATGTATATATATGTATATACACATTTTTTTTTTACTTGTATAGCTGATAATTTATTTCATTTCCTTTAAGGCATTTTTGAATGTCTTATTTACTCTCTGTGATGAAATATTCTTCCACAATAGAATAATTGGACTTTTCCAGATTTTTTTTTTTTTGCCTTCATTCTACATATGCATTCAGTATTCTGAAATTTTGAGTTTTTCTTCAGCTCTATGTTGTATTTGTTTCTACATATATTTTCTTCTCCTCTCTTAGAACATCAGTTAGAGAAAGTTGTAAATTATGCTTCATTCACAGCTAAACTATTAGGGTACAGTCTGCCAAATTACCCTAATTTTCTCAAACTATCTTTCTAACTCATTAAATTGTTTGTTACCTTATTATCCTCTGCTTTTTGCTGATGTAAGGAATATACAAAAATAGAGAGAAGAGCAAGGTTTCATGTACTACCCATAATCAAATTTCATGGTCAATTCATATATCTTTTTTCATCTGCATGTCTATCCACATCAATTATCTATTCTCCTGTGGATTATCTTGAAGCAAATCCTAGATATTTTATCATTTCATGTACAAATATATTAACATAAACTAAAAAAATAGGACATTTTATTTAAAAATTGAGCACAATACCATTAACAAGCAAAAACTCCCAATAATTCCATAACACCACCAAGTTTTCAATGAGTATTTTAATTTCCCCAATGAACTAATGTGTCCCCAGATTTTTTTTTAATTTGAATTGACACTCAATGAAGATTCATAACATATTGAATATTAAGTACTGATGCTTTTATTTTAAATTTCTAAGGTCCTTATTTTACAAGAGTTGGACATTACTTTCACTTACTAATCCAATTATTCTTATCTTGTTTCCTTAAAAATTTGTTTTACAATTGAATTTTTTCTTTTAGATGCTGTCCATTTTCCTAAAATGTTTGTTTTTACCTGGCTCTCTGCTTATTTTGGTGTGAGAATCTCTGTTTGTCTCCCTGTTAATCACTTGCAGGTATTGAATCCAGAAATATCTCCACTAATGTGGTATCAGGTGAGTGTGCTGCTTTTAGGCATGTTCAGGGGACCTGTCTTGTGAGTTTCAGGTCTCCACATTCCTCTTAGACATTACTAATTACTGAAATTCTTTCCCTGCATCTTCTACTCCCAAATTCCACTTTTGGGAAAGAACATGGGTATGGAGGGAGAGTAGGTGCAGATATGGCTGCTTTTCTCAAAGAAAATGAAGACATAATTATAGAGACATATTTCAGAGATATATTCAGAGATACATAATAATTTTCTATCACTTTCTTATGACAGGAGAGAAATCTACTTATCATCTATTGATGGTGGTGCTAGTCACTCACTAGTGTCTCATTCTTTGTGACCCCATGGACTCTAGCCTGCCAGGCTCCTCTGTCCATGGAATTCTCCAGGCAAGAATACTGGAGTGGGTTGTTATTCCCTTCTCCAGGGGATTTTCCTGATCCAGGGTTTGAACCTGGGATTCCTGCATTGCAGTCAGAATCTTTTCTGTCTGAGCCACCAGGAAGCCCCATTGTTGAGCACAACTAATTATATTATCTCTATCCTCTCCAGTGAGGGTTTGGTTTAGCACCAACATAACATCTCCCCAGGCTAGGTCAAAGAATTTTCTAAGACCCTGGAAAACTTCTATATATTTCTCCGGATTATCGGCAAAAATTCCCAGGTCTATTTTAATTTGTCATGCATCCTGGAGAGGGAAAGGAATGTGGACCCCATACTGGTCCCCATTCCCCACATTTGCTAGTTCTTTTAATGGAAGAAGAGAAGGGTATAGCTTTGGAGTAGGAACCCAGGTGGAGTTGATAGGGACCAGTGAAGTTCCCAGGATTTGATTTAGTCAGTCCCAGATAAAGGGAACAGTTTGGACTTAAAGATACAGAAGAAACCACAAGCAATACAGACTTAGAAAACCCACAGTTCATATGTAATGTGGGGTCTTCTCTTAAATCAAAGAAAGCCTTTACATAAGGGAGTTCTGACCATTTTCCCCTCCTGTTTACAAAAAAGAGCTACCTGTAAGATGGTGTTTTAATTAAGCATGCCCCAAAGGGCCATCTTTCACTATCAGATAGATTATATTGAGGCCATGCCTTGGTGCAGAAAAAGACCAAGTGTTTCTTCTGTAGGGTTTTAGGGTCAAATTTTTCCCAATTATTTAGGATACATGCTAGAGGTGTCTGCTTTGAGCTGGTTTATGGGCTTGAAGAGGTTGCTCCCATCTGAATAAGAGATAAGACCAGTGTCTAGTGCTTTTTGTCTTTTTTCTAGTTTCTCCTGTCAAGAGGGCATTGATACATATATGATTTTGTATTGTTCTCTTATGGCACAATAGAAGGCTTACACACATACATTCCTTCTGATTCATGATAGGACCAATGGTAGATAGAGTGCTCAATCTAATATGTTAATTCAATACATTGTTCAATTATTTCTAGCCTTAAACTGCATTGTTACACTAAATTATATAAATATATAATCTATAAATTATACAAATATACATTTATATAATTGGAAGAGGGCATGACAACACACTCCAGTATTCTTGCCTGGAGAATCCTATGGACAGAGGAGCCTGGTGAGCTATGGAGTCACAAGGAGTCAGACATGACTGAAGCGACTTCACACAGGCATGCATATTTATATAATTACTGAACAAATAATCTATATACTCTATCCACAGAGAGAGCAAGTTTAAGATCCAACACTGAAACTAGAAAGAAAAAGTAATCACAATTATATAATAATTTAATAATTTATTTATTTTTTACTTAATTCTATCAGTTAGACATGTATTGACCCTTAACATAGTGATGATCTTATGAGACAAAAATTGTTAAAAGTAGGAGATATAGATTCTATTAACTTTGTCATTTAAGTGAGATGCTTGCTAGCTGCTCTTTAATAAATGAAGTCTAAACTCTTAGTGTGAAGGTTTCAAGTCACAGTAAAAAAATTGTTATATTTTAATCCAGTATTAATTATTAAATTATCGTGGACAAAGGCACATATTACACTGTAAATGTAAATAGTTAAAATAAATTAGCTTCATATTCTAGAAATAAACATGTACAGAAGTATATGGCTATTAAGAGTTATGAGCATGATTTTTATGATCATTCATTTCATAAAGGGAATGCTTTGAATCATTATAAATATTTACATTAGAAAACTGATGAAAAGGAGAAAGGTCTGATGTCATCTCTCCCAAACACATGCTTGCACTAAATATCTAGAGCCTGTCATATAAAATATCAATATGACAGTTGCCTTGTTTCAAAGAGTAAGTTGAATTTTTGTGGAAGTGTCTAAAGAGTGCACACTTCAAGTAATTAACAACAGGAACTCATTATTAATAACAAGAACTCATTAAAAGAAAGACTGTCTAATAAATCTTTTTTTATTAAGTGTGAATTTTGGCTTTCAGAATTATACAAGCAGAGGATAAACAGTCACCAGTTTGCATATCTGTAGATAGAAATCTTACTTAGGGAGGTATTTAGTAATTGTCACTAATAACTCTACCTGTTTTGAGACACTTTGATTTTTATAAGGCAATGGCACCCCCCTCCAGTACTCTTGCCTGGCAAATCTCATGGATGGCAACCCTGGTGGGCTGCAGTCCCTGGGGTCGTTAAGAGTCAGACATGACTGAGCGACTTCACTTTCACTTTTCACTTTCATGCATTGGAGAAGGAAATGGCAACGCACTCCAGTGTTCTTGCCTGAAGAATCCCAGGGACTGGGGAGCCTGGTGGGCTGAAGTCTATGGGGTCACACAGAGTTGGACATGACTGAAGTGACTTAGCAGTAGCAGCATAGTTTATTAATTACATATAAATTATCCTCGGGGCAAGATCATACTAAAATGTTTACATGAGGTTTATATTGAGAAATTACAGTTTATCCTATTTTTATTTAAAAGTTATCTGACAGTTGTTTTTTTTTTTTTTTTTAACAGATAGACCATTAATTGCTTTGTTGCCTGTTCTAATGGTCATCAAGAGAAAGCAGGCATCTGGAGTAACACAGCTGGGGTTCACTTTATCAAGATCCTTTTTATTTGGAAAGCTACATGATACTCACACCCACTGTTCTCTCTGAACCTTAGGGCTCCATAACTGTCTTTTACAATGTAATTCATTTACTTCCTTCACTCGACTATTGAAGGAACAGTATGACTTAAGCTTTATGCTAAGTCTTTATACTGGGGGGAGAGGGTTGCTGGTGATGGTAGGGAGGAGAAACAACTCACTTTAGAAATAACAATACGATTTATGGGCCCATTGAATCTGTATTGACACAAAAAAGCAAGAATCTTAGTAATAAATTTCAAAGGTTCAGAACTATTGACTCAATAGTAATTCATAGTAACTCAAATGGCTAACATTTATACAATACAACATGTTAACCATCGGCATGTCATTTTCCATGATGTAAAAGTTCACTGTTGTGAGTATTGTTTCTTCACTGTACTATAAAGATTTTCTTTCCCAATGTCCGCATATACATATGGACACACACATATATATATATATACAGACATATATATATATATATATATATATATATATATATTCTTTTTTCATGTATAAAGGACATTTCCAAGGGTTTCCCAGGTGCCTCACTGGTAAAGAATCTGCCTGCCTATGCAGGAGACAGGGTTTGATCCCTGGGTCTGGAAGACACCCTGCAGAAGGAAATGGCAATACACTCCTGTATTCTTACTTGGAAAATTGCATGGTCAGAGATGCCTAGCAGGCTACAGTCCATGGGGTTGCAAAAGAGTTGAACATTATTTAAATATTGAACAACAACAAAGGACATTTATGTTTGAAATACTGCTCTAAATGGCAGATTTGCCTCCCCCAATTCCTTAGACATATTTAGATTATTCTTTTCCCTGAATCAGGATGTTATGTTTTAGAAAGCCAAATGCATTGGATCTGTCAACATAATTGCCATGTATTATTTATTTAAAATGTATTAGAGCTTTCCAAAATAAAGGTTTGCTTGAGGGATAAGTATATTGTTAGTACATTAAAATATTTATCACACTTGGATTACAAATTGTTATATTAAAAAATAAAAATTAATAGTCACAACTATTAATAGTCACAACTTTGGGTATATGAATGTGTATATACTTGTGGGCGTGTGTGTGTGTGTGTGTAATGCACTTTTACTAAACTGGGAAACTTGCCAGCATTTCTTTCTTAGGTACAATTGGATGTTTCTTTCTGACACTATTTCCTGTATGCAAGATGATTTTTTCCTTTACTAAATATGTCTAATATAAATTAATGGAATATAATTTTAATCGATAGGATTTAGCTTTTCCAAATTTGTTTATCTGAGGAAACCTATGATCATATTCAGTTCAGTTCAGTTCAGTCACTCAGTCGTGTCTGATTCTTTGCGACCCCATGAATCGCAGCACGCCAGGCCTCCCTGTCCACCCCCAACTTTTGGAGTTTACTAAAACTCATGTCCATTGGGTCGGTGTTGCCATCCATCCATCTCATCCTCTGTCGTCCCCTTCTCCTCCTGCCCTCAATCCCTCCCAGCATCAGGGTCTTTTCCAGTGAGTCAGCTCTTCACATCAGGTGGCCAAAGTATTGGAGTTTCAGCTTCAGCATCAGTCCTTCCAATGAACACCCAGGACTGATCTCCTTTAGGATGGACTGGTTCGATCTCCTTGCAGTCCAAGGGACTCTCAAGAGTCTTCTCCAACACCACAGTTCAAAAGCATCAATTCTTCGGTGCTGAGCTTTCTTCACAGTCCAACTCTCACATCCATACATGACCACTGGAAAAACCATAGCCTTGAATAGATGGACCTTTGTTGGCAAAGTAATGTCTCTGCTTTTTAATATGCTATCTAGGTTGGTCAGAACTTTCCTTCCAAGGAGTAAGCGTCTTTTAATTTCATGGCTGCAATCACTATCTGCAGTGATTTTCGAGCCCAGAAAAATAAAGTCTGACACTGTTTCCCCAGCTATTGCCCATGAAGTGATAGGACTACTATTTCACAAGATAACAGCACACATAGGCATTTGATTTTTAAAGTACATTTAAAGTGTTATTATTATTAGAATCATCTTTAGCCATATAGTGAGACTGGCAAAATATCTTCTATGTGTCTCTTTATGTCTTCCCAGAACTTTCTCTCCACTTTAATCATAGCAGCTTTGCAATCACTCAATCAGTGCTGAAAGTCCTAGAGAGATGTGTGTATAAATGGTTGAAGTGCTGAGAGTATAGTGAATAAGAATCAAGCTGGGAACAAAGTAAGGACATTAAGATATTGAGCTCAGATGTAATGGCAAGGTACAATATCATTAATGCATGCTTGAAGAAGAATAAAAAGAAAGATACAGTGGATTAATCACATATCTTTGATTCATGAGCAGTGATCAAATCTAGAATGTGCAGGAAAAGTACATTTATAACTTAGCACTTAAGTTCTATGTATGGACCACAGATTTCTTCTCAATTTGCTTAAAGATATCCAAACTTCACTTAGTACCCAGATATCATTTTGTGAAGAAAAAAGGCATTCTTAAAGGGAAAAAGTTATAAACAGCTGTGAATGTCCACTAAACATGTTTTTCTTTTTTTTTTTATTACATGTAATTCTAAATATGGTTTACACTCTCACTTTTCCCAGCTTTGAATCATTACTATGGTTTGGGGAGAACAGTCAAGAACAAATAGGTCTTTGCTCAACTTTGGCTTTCAAATTAGAATTTAGTTTGTGTGTATGTGGAAATATTAATGTTGAAATTCTGGTTTTTTATAGAAATAAGCAAAAACCTTCAAATGCCAAAAGTTTTCGTCATTGTTGTTTTTTGTCTGTTTTGTTTGCATACCAAGAACAAGGCTTTGGGAGAATAAAGTACTTTTGGAGGAGCAAAATATAAAGTTTATTCTGACAGAGTCTTTTGCAAATAAAATTTATAAAATTATATTTAAATATAAAATATTAATATATAAGTATAAATATATATTTGTATATATAAAATAGAGAAATACTTGGTATGGTACAAGGGAAGTCCCTCCTCACAAAAAAAAAGGAAGCAGTATTGAGATACTGAGGATGGCATGAGTTGGGGGAGAGATGGGTAAAAGATGTGGAGAAGCAAATTCCGGGGCTTCCTATTTGCTATTCAAAGAATATCATTAAAATATGTATCATTACCTTGTGTAAAATAGATAGTGGGACATTGCTATATAATACAAGGAGTTCAACCTGAATCTCTGTGACAAACTCAAGGGGTGGGATGGGGGTAGGAGGGAGGCTCAAAAGGGAGGTGACATATGTATGTAAGTGTTAGTCACTCAGTCAAGTTCAACTCTTGTGACCCCATGAACTGTAACCCACCAGGCTCCTATATCTACGGAATTCTCGAGGCCAGAATACTGGAGTGGATTGCCATTCCCTTCTCCAGGGGAATCTTTTCAACCCAGGGATCGAACTTAAGTGTCCTGTATTGCAGGCAGATTCTTTACAGCCTGAGACACCAGGGAATATGTATCCTTACGGCTGATTCATGTGACTGTACAGCAGAAACCAGCAAATATTGTAAAACAAGTATCCTCCAATTAAAAAAAAAAAATGGTTAGATAGATTTGGGGGTAACCAAGACTTCTGACATCAAGTGTTCTATTTCCACAATACTAAAACAGGCTTCACCTCAGAGTATACTCTTGGTATTTCAGTGACCAGGCAGAGTGAAGGACAACTTGTTGAAAAGAGAAAACGACAAAGCACACAAATGGTTCTTCCCTCACCAGAGAGAGTGGATCTAGCCTTCACATTTCAACAATGGAGAGGAGGGAAGAGAATACATACTGACAGAGGGGCAGTAGCAGAGTTGAATGTGAATTGATTGAATTTCCCTCCAAATAATTAGGAGGTGAAACTAAGTTGTAATGGATATTCATTGACAAGTTTTCTCTAATTCCTAATCCATATCATCTCTTACATTCCCCAGAAAGGCACAGGCACAGATATGCCATAAGCAGGAATGGTGTTTTAAAGAAAGGAAATATATAGTAGAGGAAATAGCAAAATGCTTTTGCATGCCTATATTCTATGGTTTGTATGCAGCACATCCTAAATATTTCTCAAATTATTGACTTCTCTCATTTTCCAAAACCGCTAGTCTAAGATTGAAAACTGAAATACTATAGCTGTCTCTGAAATTATTTTCCCCCGATCAATTTTTCTCTCTACAAATTGCAGGCAGAATTATATTTTCATTCTGCAAATATGACCATAATTTTTTTCTTTAGTATGGAAAACAAAATCCTTAACATAGCCTGCAGCTTCCTGCCACTTTAGTCCCCTACTTTTCTTCTCATTTCACACATTTTTCACAAGCTCTCTACACTCCTAGAATTAATCTTTTTCTCCCTAGGACCTTTGGACCTCTTGTTGCCTCTGCATAAACCACTGTCCACCAGTCACTTTTTATTTCATTTAATTCTTACTGAGCATTAGACACTCAGTGAAAGATGTCACTTTCTTATGGGAACATTCTCAGCTCAATACAGGCTAGATCACATTTCCTGTTCTGTGTTTTTTATATCTGCCTCTGCATTTCATTCATAACACTCTGGCAGTATGTAATTATACACCTGGATCATCATTTATTATTTCCTCCCATGTTCTATAAACTCAGTGCAAGCTGAAACTTGCCTATTTGCTTCGCTATGCTGCACCTAAATCCAAGCAGAGAGTATTAAACATAAGCACCAAAGCATTGTGTGAATGCATAATTGAATGAACACATTAAAATAAATTTGCTGGTCTAAACATGTTTCTACAATACATACATATGTAGGATTTCCCATCAAATAACCTGTAGAATGATAATTAACCTTTGCCAGGCAATGTCTTGCAATTATTTTGTATTTAAGATATTTGAATATCAGTCATCTTAAGAAATCTGTAAACTTGGTTATTTTTATTGTCGTTGTTGTTCAGTCACTCAGTATTGTCCAACTCTTTGTGACTCTATCGACTGCAGAATACCAGACTTCCCTGTTCCTCATTATATCCCTGAGTTTGCTCAAACTCATGTCCATTGACTCAGAGATGCCATAAAATTGGTGTCATTTTTATTGTGCACTGAAAACAGTTGGGACTTAATCATTAATTGTGAGTTTTTTCACCTTAAAAATATTGTCCAATGAAACTGATAGTATATAATAAGTTTTGAGAGAAAATGAGCTACATGAAGATAACAACAACACTGCATTGTGGATTAAGAGGTTTTTATACATATTATTAAGGTTTTTCCAGTGGTCATATATGGATGTGAGTGTTGGACTATAAAGAAAGCTGAGCGCCGAAGAACTGATGCTTTTGAACTGTGGTGTTGAAGAAGACTCTTGAGAGTCCCTTGGGCTGCAAGGAGATCCAGCCAGTCCATACTAAAGGAGATTAGTCCTGGGTGTTCATTGGCAGAACAGATGCTGAAGCTGAAACTCTGATATTTTGGTCACCTGATGCGAAGAGTTGACTCATTGGAAAAGACCCTGATGCTGGGAGGGATTGGGGGCAGGAGGAGAAGGGGACGACAGAGGATGAGATGGCTGGATGGCATCACTGACTTGATGGACATGAGTTTGAGTAAACTCCGGGAGTTGGGGTTGGACAGGGAGGCCTGGCATGCTGCGATTCATGGGGTTGCAAAAAGTCGGACATGACTGAGCAGCTGAACTGAACTGAACTGATACATATTATATATTTTTGTCCTTTTTTGTTAGACATAATATTAGATGATCCAGTAATAACATTGACAGTAGAACTTTTCTTAATGTACATATGTCTGTTAAGGTAGTCTCTACAACTCGTTGACTTAACAATAAAAAATAATTTTTTATGTGTGCAAATTCCTGTGTTGAGATTTGTGGAAGATCTCCTCTGAATGTGACTCAGAGACCCAAGTGAATTCCCTTATGTAGAAGTCACATATTCAAATGTTGCCTCTAGAATCTCCACAGACAGGGATGGGATTTGTATGTAGCTCTTTGGCTATTAGTCCACTGACCTAGCTGAGGCTCACTCAATCCCCTAGCTGAGGCTCATGCAAAAAAAGCTGGAATATGTAGTTTCCAGATGTTTTAGAAATGGAAAGGAGGAATATAAGTTTCAAAATAGTAAGTCTTGGCTTTTTAATTGCAGTTATTATAGTATAAATTGTGTCTCACCAAAGAAACTTGAAGTCCTAACCCCCAGTACCTGGGAATGTGCTATAACTTTTAAATAGGGTCTTTGCAGATAATGAAGTTAAGATGTCTTAGGGAATTAGGGTAGGTCCTAGTCTGATGCAACTGGTGGCCTAAAAGAAGAGAAAGCAGAGACACAAGAAGGAGAAGACCATGGAAAGTTATACAAACATCAGGGAGCAAAGACTGCCCTATGAAGATGAGGCAGAGATTGAAGTGATGCTGTCATAAACCAAGGGATACCTGAACTATCAGAAGTTGGAAAAGACAAGGAAGTTTCCTTGTCTAGAGCTTTAGAAAGAAGCATGGCCATGCTGACACCTTGATTCTGGGCAACTAACTTCTACAACTTAAAGACCATACATTTACCTTGTTTTAAGTCACCCAGTTTATGGTTCTTTGTTATCTCAGGACTAAGAGATTTTTGTTAAAGAGAAATAGAAGAATAAAAGCTTGAAAGCTAATCATATTAAAAAAAAAAAAAAAACAATTAGTATATGAGGCAAGATCACATTTTGCTTATTGGACTCAAGATAAATCTGGCTGATTTCTTTGCTGTTCTAGATATTTGCAGAACAATAACAGCAACATTTTTCTTTTGTCTGACATTTAAAAAGAATGAACTAAACATCAGAATTGTGGCCATTTAGAGTATGAGTTAACTAACAAGAGCTTATATATTGGAGTGGAGCAACAAATGAATAACTTTTGGCTGTCAGCTATCTATTTTACCTAACTATGTGAGTTCTGCAAAATGTAGGTGATAGAGCTAGGGGTCAAATGAGACATTAAAGATTCAAAGGGATCTTCATGGTAGGTATTGGTTTCCATCTTCTATAGTCACATACTTTGTCTTCCTTACTATATTAAGCAACTCCACATTTTACTTCACAGATAGTGTGGATTTGCCTCTGGTAATGTGCCTTCTCTTGTTGCAGTCTCTCCCACTCCAGCCTTTTCTTTCCCTCTTAATGCATTATCCTCAATAATAAATAACATTCCTCAGTTTTACTCATTGCCTATGTGAATACACTAGTTTCTCCTTCTCTTGGTACCTAACGTCCCCCAAATTCCTCATGCTTTAGGTAACTTCAGAAACAAAATTTTATTCCCAAAAGCACTGAAATATAGTTTCTTTCCAAATGATGTCCTAAAATTTAGGAAACTTACCTCTAACCCCTTTACTATTTTCCATTTTTTTTCTACTTGAAATTATTGGACAAACTCTAGTTAAGAAAATGTTATTTGTTCTCATCTTGCATACAAGAAGAGCAATCCTAGTATTTTTCCTATGTAGAAGAAAACTGCGTAACACATTAAAAAAAAATACTTGTGTTCAGGGGTGATAGATGACTGGTCAAAGAATGGAACACTGATGTCTCAGCCCCTTGGAGAATGTGATCTTTATAGGCCTGGGTGCTCACAGGCAGGTACAGAATTGTGCACATGTATTTTGGTCTTCATAGAAAGGAATATAGACCAGGGAACCAAGAAGAGGCTACAGATTCACACAATCCACTGATTCTCATTCTCCTTTCCTTTGTCAGATCTCTCCTTTATTCTAGTTCAAGTACTCTGGAAATTCACTGTAAATCAGTGCTTCTGTGCAAGTTGCAGAAGTCCAGAGGGAAGAAGTTGGCCCCTCCTTTTCCATAATCCTATGTATCACATCAGGTCTTTGGTTCAGATTTGTCAACACTATTTCCCAAATTCTTTTATAAATGCCCATTTTGGTTTCTATGACACCAGAGTTTTCTCCCTATCTGACTGACAACACAGCTAATGTTCTTCTAATTGATTGTGTCTTTTACTTAAATGGCTCTCTCCTTGTGATTTTAGCTTCTTACTCTACTTCCCCCTTTTTCATGAAGCTATCTATTTTATAGCTTAATCTGCCAAATGAACTGATTACAACTACAGTTCCACTCTTATTATCATCTTCTTCCCTATGGACTAATGCTTCCTTTTTCTACTGAGAAGTTCTGGGGACACCTCTAATTTACCAATATTTTAATTGCAACATTGCTTATGTCTCCCCTTATATATCCTAGTCCTCATAACATGATTTTGATATACACTATATAAAAATTAAATGATAAGTTATTCAGGACAAAATCATCTTTGTTATTCTCATGGGTGCCCTACTGTTAGGATTTTTCTGCTACATATTTTTTATGATAAATTTATACTTAGTAGATACTATATATAATGCAAGACAAATTGAATTAATCTCAATAGCAAAACATAGCAAACAAAACTACAAAGTGTAAATAGATGACTCACAAATACTGCATTACATTTAAAAACTGTCTTCCAAACTCCAGATACAAATTTTAAATTTTATATCTATAGCTTTACCACATTATATCCAGATTGCAACCCATTATTTCTTTACTGTTTCACTTAAAAGAGTTCATACAACTCATCTGCCTAGGTTAAACCTTACCATTCTAGTTCTTTCTTTTCCCTGTGCGTGTGCATGTGTGCGTGTGTGTGTGTGTGTTTATTCAGTTGTATCTCACTCTTTGCACCCCCCTGGACTGCAGCCTGCCATGCTCCTCTGTCCATAGAATTTTCCAGGCAGAAATACTGAATTGAGTTGTCATTTCCTACTCCAGGGGATCTTCTCAATGCAGGTGTCAAACATGTGTCTCTTGTGTTCCCTGCATTAGCAGGCAGATTCTTTACCACTGTGCTGCCTGGGAAGCCCCTTTTCCCTAATCACTTCATATTAAGAAAATCAATAAGACCACAGCAAGAGAATTACCTTACAACCCCAGACCTTCTATCTGTAGACTCCTATTGTCAGGAACAGAGAAAGTTTTATTTTTTTCAAACCAAAGTTATCTTGGCTGTTTCTTTTGCTTGTAGTCTTAATTCTAATCAATGATTAAACCATACTTACTTACAACAAATCATATTATTCAATTAAAGTTAACAAGATAGAATCATTTATATTACAACAATGTACAAAGATAAGTTTATACAGTTCAGTTCAGTTCAGTCACTAAGTCGTGCCCGACACTTTGCGACCCCATGGACCACAGCACGCCAAGCCTCCCTGTCCATCACCAACTCCCAGAGTCTACCCAAACCCAGGTCCATTGAGTCAGTGATGCCATGGAACCATCTCATCCTCTATCATCCCCTTCTCCTCCTGCCTTCAATCCCTCCCAGCATCAGGGTCTTTTCAAATGAGTCAGCTCTTCGCATCAGGTGGTCAAAGTATTGGAGTTTCAGCTTCAACATCAGTCCTTCTAATGAGCACCCAGGACTGATCTCCTTTAGGATGGACTGGTTGGATCTCCTTGCAGTCCAAGGGACTCTCAAAAGTCTTCTCCAACACCACAGTTCAAAAGCATCAATTCTTCAGTGCTCGACTTTCTTTATAGTCCAACTCTCACATCCATACATGACCACTGGCCAAGCCATAACCTTGACTAACCAAACCTTTGTTTTCAAAGTAATGTCTCTGCTTTTTAATATGCTGTCTAAGTTGGTCATAACCTTCCTTCCAAGGAATAGGTATCTTTCAATTTCATGGCTGCAATCACCATTTGCTGTGATTTTGGAGTAGAACTATTTAAAAAATCAGAATCACAAGACCACTTATCTAGATTTTGTTCTGATTAAGACAAACAAGGATGTTCTAATAGTGACATCGGCTAGAAGCAGGAACCCATTCGAGATGTGATCATTGACAAACCTATACAGAGCATTAAAAATCAGAGACATTACTTTGCTGATGAAAGTTCGTATAGTCAGAGCTATGGCTTTTCCAGTAGTCATGTATGGATGTAAGAGTTGGGCCATAAAGAAGTCTGAGAACTGAAGAATTGAGGCTTTCAAACTGTGGTGTCAGAGAAGATTCTTGAGGGTCTCTTGGATTGCAAGGAAATCAAAGCAGTCAATCCTAAGGAAATCAGCCCTGAATATGTATTGGAAGGACTGATGCTGAAGCTGAAGCTCCAATAGGCGGGTCGACTTGTGAAGAGCCGACTCATTGGAAAAGTCCGGATGTTGGGAAAAACTGAAGGGGATTACAGAGGAGGAGACAGTGAGATGGCATCACCAATGCAATGGACACGAGTTAGAGAGAACTTCGGGAGATAGTGAAGGAAAGGGAAGCCTGACATGCGGCAGTTGGTGGGGTTGCAGAGAGTTCGATAGGACTGAGCAACTGAACAGCAATCCATAAATCCACTGTCAATCGGGTATTGTAGCTTGAAGAATTCATCAAGCAAAACTCGAAGCTCTTGTAATTTAGAATACCCAGAACATTTTCCGTATGATAACTAGCAAATGTCAGTCAGTATAAAACAGTAATATTTAGTATTCACTGGCAGAATTTTTTTTAAATCTGATTTTAAAAAATGAAATTCAGTGGATCTCTGCTAGTGCAATGAAAACATTGAGCAGATTCATTTGTAGTATCTGTCTTAACACTTATGCATTTCCAGGATCAAGTGCCACAATCATGACTATATTTTGCATAAAATGCCATAGCGTGTCTATATGAAATATTGCATATTGGTTCAGTTTATTCTAATAAACTAGTTATATTTGATGTCATTATTTGTTATCAAGGCATGGGTACATTTTTAAAGCTTTTTTTTTTTTTTCATTCATACAGGTTCTTCTAGTTTGGCAAAGTTAAATGAACTTTTAATTTATCTTGTATTTGATAAATGACAAAATCAGGTGAACAGACATAATTAAAATTTGCTTATTTGTAGAAATTTTTTTTGAATTTCTGCTACTCTGTGTGATTTACATCTTCTGAATATACTGTTAATTCTAAAATGAAGAAGTGTGTCATCAATGACACTGCTTATTCAGTTCCAGGATTGGAGTGTTCATTATTTGTTTTGAAGCAGGTTTAATGAGGGCCCTGAGAATTAGTTCAATAGTCGTGGTGTTTGCAATTAAATATTATAAAATACCTACCTTAAATTTTGCAGTCTTCCTATTATACTACATGGCCTTTCGGACTACTGAAATTTTCCAATTTGCTGTACCAGTCAAGTTGTTTGTTGTGCTTTAATCTGGTATTTCAGATTGGATAGCTCTGATTCAGAATATATGATCAGAGTCAAGTTTGTTTTCATCATCAAGCCTTTATATCTAAATTTAATATTTTAAACTGTTCTCATGTTTGTGTGATGATTTTCCATTTGAAGCTGGAAATTTTGCAACTCTAAAATACATTTTCTGCTTTTTATTTCTTTTAATATGGATTCTATAAACTTATAGGATGACATTATTCATTCAGAAAACATTTACTGAGTGTCCAGGCATAGCTCTAGGTTTTAGCAATTCATCAAAAAACACAACAGACACAAATATTTGACTGATTTTTCCAGTAAACAAGAATACGCACTATTTAAATATTTAAAAATTGATTGTTGATATATTATGAATTCAAGAGTTAGAGGAGAGAGTGGAAAGTAAATAGGTATAGCTCAGATTTTATTTCAATACCAATTCACACTTTGCATACTTGTATACATTTTGCACAACTATTACTTATAGAAATAATATTTTGAATTTTATTGAAAATAGCCTAATTTGAATTTTTATTAGTAATTTATATTACTGATGCATGTGTGCTCAGTTGGTAAGCCGAGCTTGATTCTTTGCGACCCCATGGACTGTAACCCCCAGGGTCCTCTGTTCAAGGAATTTCCCAGGCAAGAATATTGGCATGGGTTGCCATTTTCTTCTCCAGGGTATCTTCCCCATGCAGGGATTGAACCCACATCTCCTCCATTGGCAGGTGGATTCTTTCCCACTGAATCACCTGGGAAGACTGTATATAATTTTTACCTAGCCACTATAGTGGAAGAGTCACTTACTGAAGTTTTGAAAGATTTATGGGGATCCATAACTGTAATTTAGTGGCTCTGCCACGATTACTTACCTTACTCTCTTCCAAAGTAATGATATTCATGAAATCCATGTTGATTTTGCTAGTTACATGTCCAAAATGTGAGCTACATACCCAGCAGTGTTTTTCATACATAGTATTTTTAATGCCTAAATTAACTCATAGCATCTAATTTTTATTTTGAACTGAAAGTAGTGGAAATTGACAAATTAGTATATTGTAGTTGCTTGGTCACTCAGTTGTGTCCAATTCTTTGGGACCTCATGGAGTGCAGAACATCAGGCTTCCCTGTCCTTCACCATTTCCCAGAACTTGCTCAAACTCATGTCCATTGAGTCAGTGATGCCATCCAACCATCTTATCCTCTGTCATGCCCTTCTCCTGCTTTCAATCTTTTCAGCTACAGTCTTTTCTAATGAGTCAACTCTTTGCAACAGGTGGCCAAAATATTGAAGCTTCAGCTTCAGCATCAGTCCTTCCAATAAATATTCATGGTTGATTTCCTTTAAGATTGACTGGTTTGATCTCCTTGCAGTCCAAGGGACTCTCGATTTTTAAACTGTGAACATCACAGTTCAAAAGCATCAGTTGTTTTGTGCTCAGCCTTCTTTATGGTCCAACTCTCATATCCATACCTGACTACTGGAAAAGCCCTAGCTTTGACTATATGGAGTTTGGTCAGCAAAGTTATGCCTCTGCTTTTTAAATATGCTGTCCAGGTTTGTCATAACTTTTCTTCCAAGGAGCAAGCATCTTTCAATTTCATGGTTGCAGTCACCATCTGCAGTGAATTTGGAACACAAGAAAATAAAGTCTGTTAGTTTCCATTGTTTCCCATCTATTTTCCGTGAAGTGATGGGACCACATGCCATGATCTCAGTTTTTTTGAATGTTGAGTTTTAAGACAGTTTTTTAACTCTTCTCTTTCACATTCATCACCAGGCTCTTTAGTTCCTCTTCACTTTCTGCATAATGGTGGACTTGTACTTCATCCAGCCCAGCATTTTGCATGATGTACTCTTGCATATCACTTAAACAGACTGACAATATACAACCTTGACATACCCCTTTCCCTATCTTCACAGTTTATTGTTCCATGTCCGGTTCTAACTGTTGCTTCTTGACCTGCATACATGTTTTTCAGGAGGTAGGTAAGATGGTCTGGTGTTCCCATTACTTTCAAAAATTTCCACAGTATGTTGTGATTCACACAGTAAAAGAATTTAGCATAGTCAGTGAAGCAGAAGTAGATGTTTCTCTGAAATCCACTCACCTTTTCTATGATCCAATAGATGTTGGAAATTTGTCTTTGTTTCTTCTGCCTTTTAAAATCCAGCTTGTACACCTGGGATTTATTGGTTCATATACTGTTGAAGCATGGCCTGGAGAATTTTGAGTATTACATTGCTAACATGTGAAGTGAGTGCAATTTTGTGGTAGTTTGAACATACTTTGGCCACATGACATGAAGAACTGACTCATTGGGAAAAATCCTGATGCTGGGAAATATTGAAAGCAGGAGGAGAAGGGGACAACAGAGGATGAGATGGTTGGATGGCATCACCAACTCAATGGATATGAGTTTGAGTAAACTCCAGGAGTTGGTTATGGGCAGGGAAGTCTGGTGCACTGCAGTCCATGGGGTCGCAAACAGTTGGACACGACTAAGTGATTGAACTGAACATTCCTTGGCATTTCCTTTCTTTGGGATTGGAGTGAAAACTGACCTTTTTCAGTCCTGTGGCCATTGCTTAATTTTCCAAATTCACTGTCATAATGAGTGCAGCACTTTAACAGTATCATCTTTTATGATTTGAAATAGCTCAACTGGAATTCAATCATCTCTGCTAGCTTTGTTTACGGTGATGCTTCCTGAGGCCCACTTGACTTAGCATGCTAGGATGTCTGGCTCTAGGTAAGTGATCACACCATCATGGTTATCTGGGTCAATAAGATATTTTTTGTATAGTTCTGAGTATTCTTGCCACCTGTTAATATCTTTTGCTTCTGTTAGGTCCATACTGTTTCAGTCCTTTACTGTGCCTTCTTTGCACGAAATGTTGACTTCATTTCAGTTCAGTCACACAATTGTGTCCAACTCTTTGCAAACCCATGGACTATAGCACTCCAGGATTTCCTCTCCATAACCAACTCCCAGAATTTGCTCAAACTCTTTTCCATCAAGTTTGTGATGCCATTCAGCTATCTCATCCTCTGTTGTCCCCTTCTCCTCCTGCCTTCAATCATTCCCAGCATCAGGGTCTTTTCCAGTGAGTCAGTTCTTCACATCATGTGGCTAAAGTATTGAGGTTTCAGCCTCAGCATTGGTCCTTCCAATGAACATTCAAGACTGACTTCCTTTAAGATTGACCCAGGTTGGGTGCATGAGACAAGTGCTCGGGCCTGGTGTACTGGGAAGCCCCCAGAGGGATCGGGTAGAGAGGGAGGTGGGAGGGGGGATCAGGATGGGGAATACATGTAAATCCATGGCTGATTCATGTCAATGGATGACAAAAACCACTACAATATTGTAAATAATTAGCCTCCAACTAATAAAAATACATGGAAAAACAAAACAAAACAGATTGACTCGTCTGATCTCATAGTCCAAGGGACTCTCGAGAGTCTTCTCCAATATCACAGTTCAAAAGTATCAGTTCTTTGGTGCTCAGCTTTCTTTATGGCCCAGGACTCTTATCCATATGTGACTACTGGAAAACCCACAGCATTGACTAGATGAACCTTTTATGGTAAAGTAATATCTCTGCTTTTTAATATACTGTCTAGTTTTGTCATGGCTTTTATTCCAAGGAGCAAGCATCTTTCAATTTCATGGCTGCAGTGATCAGGTGTAATGATTTTGAAGCCCAAGAAAATAAAGTCTGACACTGTTTCTATTGTTTCCCCATTTATTTTCCATGAAGTGATGGGATCACATGCCAAGATCTTAGTTTTTTGAATGTTGAGTTTTAAACCAGGCTTTTCACTCCACTCTTTCACTTTCATCAAGAGGCTCTTTTGTTCCTCTTTGATTTCTGCCATAAGCATGGTTTCATCCACATATCTGAGGTTATTGCTATTTTTCCCCAGGAATCTTTATTCCATTTTCTGCTTCATCCAGGCCAGCATTTTGCATAATATAACTACATATAAGTTAAATAAGCAAGATGACAATACTAAGCCTTGATATACTCCTTTCCCAATTTGGAACCAGTCCATTGTGCCATGTCCGCTTCTAACTGATGCTTCTTGACCTGCCTACAGGTTTCATAGGAGGCAGGTAAGGTGGTCTGGTAGTCTAATCCCTTTAAGACTTTTCCACAGTTGGTCGTGATCCATACAAAGGATTTAGCAAGGGCAATTAAGCAGAAGTGGGTGTTTTTCTGGAATTCTCTTGCTTTTTCTATGATCCAAGGATATCACAGTTTGATTTCTGGTTCCTTTGCCCTTTCTAAATCAAGTTTGAGTATCTTTAAGTTCTTGGTTCATATACTGTTGAAACCTCACTTGGAGAATTTTGAACATTACTTTGGTAGCATGTGAGATGAGTGCAACTGTGCAGTAGTTTAAACATTCTTTGGCATTGCCTTTCTTTGGGATTGGAATGAATGCTGACCCTCTCCAGTCTGGTGGCCACTGCTGAGTTTTCCAAATTTGCTAGCAAAGTGAGTGCAGCACTTTAACAGCATCATCTTTCAAGATTTGAAATATATAAGATGGAATTCCATCATCTCCACTAGCTTTGTTCATGACAATGCTTCCTAAGGCCCACTTGACTTCACATTCCAGGATGCTTGACTCTAGGTGAGTGATCACACCATCATGATTATCTGAGTCATTAAGATTTTTTCTATATAGTCCTCCTGGGTATGCATGCCACAACTTCTTAACATCTTCTGCTTCTATTAGGTCCTTGCTGTTCCTGTTCTTAATTGTGCCCATCTTTGCATGAAATATTCCTTTGGTATCTCTAATTTTCTTGAAGAAACCTCTGTATTCCCCATTCTATTGTTTTCCTCCATTTATTTGCATTGATTGCTTAGGAAGGCTTTCCTATCTCTCCTTGCCATTCTTTGGATCTTTGCATTTAGGTGGATATATCTTTCCTTTTCTCTATTTTTCACTCGTCTTCTTTTCTCAGCTATTGTAAGGCTTCCTCAGACAATCTTTTTTTTTTTGACATTTCTTTTTCTTGGGGGTGGTTTTGATCACTCCCTCCTTTATAATGCTATGAACCTTGCTATGAACCTCTGTCCATAGTTCATTGAGCACTCTATCAAATCTAATCCCTTGAATTTATTTGTCACGTCCACTGTCATGGATTTAATTTAAGTCATACCTGAATGGTCTAGTGGGTTTTCCTATGTTCTTCAATTTAAGTCTGAATTTTGCAATAAAGAGTTCATGATCTGAGCCATAGTCAGTTCCTGGTCTTGTTTTTCCTGACTGTATAGAGTTTCTCCATATTTGGCTGCAAAGAATATAATCAGTCTAAGTTTGGTATTGACCATCTGGCGTTGTTGGAAGAGGGTAGACACTATGATCAGTGCATTCTTTTGGCACAACTCCTTTAATGATAGAAGTCTGTTCCATTTACATTAGCCTTAATCAAACTAATTCCCTCGAAATATGTAACGTATGGTCATACTTAATTTGAGAGTATTACCTGAAGTGGACAGGTTTCTATGGCCACGCATTTAAGTTGAACCTCTTTTAAAGTGTATAGAGAGCAAATAGTCATTCCTGGTTTGTTTTTCACTGAAGCTCCTTATAGGTGAAAAAATTTGAATCAGCTTCTTTTTTGACCATTGGGTTGTTGGAAGACGATTAGCCTCACTACCCTGCCTCATTTTGTACTCCAAGGCCAAACCTCCCTGTTACTCGAGATATCTCTTTACTTCCTACTTTCATTCCATTCACCTATGATGAAAAGGAGATCCTTTTTTTTGGTGTTAGCTCTAGAAGTTCTTGTACATCATCATAGAACCATTCAACTTCAGCTTCTTCTGCATTAGTGTTTGAGGCATAGACTTGTATTACTATGATATTTAACTGTTTGCCTTGGAAACATACAAGGATCATTCTATTGTTTTTGAGATTGCACCCAAATTCTGCATTTTTGACTCTCTTCTTGACTATGAGAAAAACTTCATTTCTCCTAAAAGATTCTTGCCCACAGAGTGGATACAATAGTTGTCTGAATTTAATTTGCCCATTCAGGTCCATTTTAGTTCACTGATTCTAAAATGTCGATATTCACTTTTGCCATCTCCTGTTTGGCCACTTTCAATTTGCTTTGGTTCATGGACCTAACATTACAGCTTCCTATGCAGTATTGTCCTTTACAGTATTGGACTTTATATTCTCTGCTGGGTGTCATTTTCACTTTGGTTCAGCCTCTTCATTTTCTCTGGAGCTATTTGTCTACTTTTCTCCAGTAGCATATTGGGTACCTACTGACCTGGGGAGTTCATCTTTCAGTGTCATATCTTTGTGTCTTTTTATGCTGTTCATTGGGTTCTCAAGGCTAGAATACAAAGTGGTTTTTCCATTCCCTTCTCCACTGGACCATATTTTGTCAGAACTCTCCACCATGACCTGTTCTTCTTGGTTGGTTCTACAAGGTGACTCATAGTTTCACAGAGTTAGTCAAGACCTCAGCTCAAGTGATCAGTTTGGTTATTTTTCTGTAATTGTGGTTTCTATTCTCTCTGCCCTCTAATGGATAAGGATAAGAGGTTTGTGGAAGCTTCCTGATGGGAGGATCTGACTGTAGGGGAATCTGGGTCTTGCTTTGATGCCCAAAGCCACATTCAGTAAAACTTTAATCCAATTATTTGTTGATGAGTGGGGCTGTGTTTCCTCCCTGTAGTTTGGTCTGAGACCAAACTATGGTAGGGGTAATGGCTGTTATGTGTGACTTCCTTCAAAAAGACTTATGCCAGGAGTGTTGTATTCAGTGTCCCTGAGCTCACAGTAGGCCACTGTTGACCCATGCCTCTGCCGGAGACTTCAGGACACTCACAGGCAAGTCTGGCTCAATCTCTTGTTGGGGTCACTGCTTCTTTCTCCTGGGTCCTGGTGCACACAGTTTTGTTTGCCCTCCAAGAGTCTCCAATGTTCTCTTGGTTCCCAAAATTCTCTAATTTTCATGACGAGATCTCTAGTCTTTACTATTCTATTGTTTTCCTCTATTAAGTGCATATTGATTCTATATTACATACTACACACAAACATACATTGTGTTGACATAACAAACTCTATATTAGTTGTTTTGAAATTATCATCTATATTTAAAGTTATATTGTTCACCAAGTTACAAGACTAAAATGTCCCTCTTTATTTTTGCATTAAGTATCATCTTACCTGGTTCCTGGAATAATTGGTGTGAATATTACCTTTTTACATATTGTGTAAATTGCAACTTCCTCAACTATATTTGGCAGTTCTAAAGATTTTTACCATATGTTTTTTACTTATATGATATTTGGTATTATAAAAGTGTTTATAACTGAAAAATATTTTACTCTCAAATTTGTTCTTGAAACACTATTATTTTTAACTATATGGAACTAATTTTTAGCAGAATACAAGAGAATGCAATGTTTCTTAAACAAAGAAAATTGTAATGTCTTAACCCATTCTGGAAAAAAAATATACACATATTCTATGCCTTTGTATATACTTTAAACATCATCATATATATTATATATATGTATATGTATATATGTATATAATATATATATATACCACTCTTAACATTATAATATTTTATTCTACCCCAAACAGAAAATTGCCTATGATATTTTCATTCATTCACCAAAATAGCTTGCATTATGTTCCAAGGATTGCTGTAGATGTTGGAAATACAGTGGTAAAAATATTAGGCACACTCCCTTCTCTCACAAAGGTTATTATCTTATGGAAAAAAATAAAAACAAATAAATTTGAAAATTTCTAAATAATTCCATTGTGTAGTAACTGTAATAACAACTATAGAAAGTATTATCATATGTAGTAGGAAAATTTTGGATCGGTCAGTTCAAGGAGTTAGATGTCAGGAAATGTTCTGTAAGCTGAGCCTAGAGGCCTTGGAGTTGAAAAGTCTTATGAAAAGGTTATTCTTTTTATGGAAAGTATTGTTTTTTTTTAACTGTATACAAATGGGATATTTCAAAGGATCAGTGTATCTAAATCCTTAGCAGTGTTGAGGATCTTTTATTTTTAATTATTTAAAATTTAATTTAGCATTTGCAGAATACAGATGTTTGCTTAGGAATAGTATGTGTACAGAAGAAATCTGAAGAAAATCTTATGGTAAGTTAATTTGTTTATAACTTAGGGTTATGTGTTCACTGGGCTTGGAGCTAAAATCTTCCCTTCCACAGTTCTTATTTAATTTCCATTTAATGGTTTTGATTATCTATCTTTAAAGAGAAGTTCATGTCATACTCTTCTTATACTATTGAATTTAGTCAATTTAAAATCTGTTCCTCAGGGAGAAGGATCTGGAAGATTTTCTTTGTGGCATCCTCATTAGAGTCAAGCTTTAGCCATTACATACAAAGGTGTTTTATTATTTTATATGAGCTTCAAATCTTGTTTGTACCTTCATGACTTTATCTCTGCATTCGGGGGTAACCACCACTAGACAGTGAGTGCTGTTGACTAGCCCTCAAGAGAAAAGGAGGTCTGTTAGCAATCTGGACCAGTCTTTCCAATTTATGCTTTTTAAATGATCATGATATCATGCTTTCATTTTTAAAGGGAATAAATATGAAGTGATACTATACTGTAATATAAATGAATACATTTATATGGTAACTTCCAATATGTAGAGTGTTTTTCATGTTACTCTATCTAATTCAATCTCAAAAGACAACCTGCCAATTTAAGAAGAAGTGATTAAAGTCATTAACATTTGAAAGATTAGACCGGGCTTTCTATTTACATGCTTCTTTTTAATGCTACTTGATAAGTTTCAAAGGTGATCTCTGTGTCTCACTCTTCTTTCTCCCTCTGTCCCTCCTTCTTTCTATCTCTGGAGTATTTGCAGCTCTCAAGCATAACCCAGAGGGCTTTGCCTATTGCCCTTGAGATTCTTTTTAAATTCAAAGCATCAACAATAAATGTGAAACAGCAAAGGCAGTGTATTTGTTTCAATTAACTAATAATTATAAGCTTATTTTTCTTATCTCTGCTTTGTGTCCTGTGTTTAAGACAAATAAAAAAAATTTTTTTTCAATGTCCATACCTTATGCTTCCTGAAAACTTAAAATTAGTTTGTGGATAAGTGTGGTGAATTTCCTCCTCTTGAGTCCAATGTATGCATAGCCTAGTCATAGAGAATTCAGGTTAAGCTTTGCAGTACCTCATACCTGCATTCTTTCTTCTAGGCACACATGTTTTGGGCTGCATATTGCAGAAAAATATGCCACAGACATGCTTGGGAATCTATAAAGATTTTTTTCACAGCAGAAATTAATTTTAGGTGTTGTGCGAGTATGCATGTTAAGTCGCTTCAGTCTTGTCTGACTCTTTGTGATCCCACAGACTGTCACCTGCCCGGCTCCTCTGTCCATGGGATTCTCCTGGTAAGAATACTGGAGTGGGTTGCCGTGCCCTCCTCCAGGGGATTTTGCCAACCAGGGATGGAACCTGCGTCTCCTGCATTGGCAGACAGGTTCTTTATCACTAGAGCCACCTGGAAAGTCCTTTTAAGTGCAGTTGTTATTCAGTCACCCAGTTGTGTTCATCTCTGCACCCCAAGGACTGCAGCATGCCTGGCCTCCCTGTCCCTCATCATCTCCCAAAGTTTGTCCAAGGTCATGTCCATTGCATTGGTGATGCTATCCAGCCATTTAATCCTCTGATGCACTCTTTTCCTTCTGCCTTCAATCTTTTCCAGTATCAGCGACTTTTCCAGTGAGTCAGCTGTTCATATCAGATGACCAAAATACTGGAGTTTCAGCTTCAGCATCAGTTCTTCCAATGAGTATTCAGGGTTGATTTCCCTTAGGATTGACTGGTTTGACCTCCTTGCTGTCCAAGCGAATTTCAGGAGTCTTCTCCAGCACCACAGTTCAAAGGTGTCAATTCTTTAGTGGTCCACCTTCTTTACTGTCCACCTCTCACAACTGTATGTGACCAGTGGGAAAACCATAGCCTTGACAATATGAACATTTGTCAGCAGAGTAATGTCTCTGCTTCACAACACACTGTCTAGGTTTGTCATAACTTTCCTGCCAATAAGCAAATGTATTCAGATTTCAAGGCTGTAGTCACCATATGCAGTGATTTTAGAGACCAAGAAGAAGACATCTGTCACTATTTTCACCTTTTCCCCCTCTATTTGCAATGAAGTAATGGGTCCAGATGCCATGATCTTAGATTTTTTTAATATTTAGTTTTAAACAAGTCTTTTCACTCTCCTCCTTCACCCCCATTAAGAGGCTCTTTAGTTCCTCCTTTGTTTTCTGCCATTAGAGTGGTATCATCTACATATCTGAGGTTTTAAGTATGAGATATCTCTAAAAGTAAGTTTATGTATATGAAGTTTTCTAATTAAATTTGATAGTACTTGAAATTAGTTACTTTACATTGTATGGTGACCAAATCTTTAATAGCCACCTTTTAAATTTAATGATATATTGAAAGATTAAAATAATTCTTGCTCTTCAATCCTGCCTTTATGTGCAGCAAATTGGGATGTAAAATAAAAGTTTAGGTCACCTGATTCTGTCTCCACTGGTTCTTGTAAGGAAATAAAATAGGCCCAGAATGGTATTATGGACATAAATTGGGGCCTAGCAAAAAATAAAAAACTTGATCAGTGTTCATGTTTAGTATTCATATTTTTATAACCCAGAAATATTTGGTTTCTTTTGGAGAAAGAAATGTCATCCCACTCCAGTATACTTGCCTGGAGAATTTCATGGACAGGGGAGCCTGGCCAAGTACAGTCATGGGGTTGCAAAGAGTCAGACATGACTGAGCGACTAACACACAAACACACACATACATACACAAGTGAGAGCAGTTTATTTTTATTTTCACTTTTTCCCCTTTCCATTGTCAAAGTGGCTTATATTTGTACTACCCTTTAGAAAGTATGATTTTCTCCACATGGTTACATTTCCAGTGAGTGAAAGTCACCCAGTAGTGTCCAACTCTTTGCAACCCATGGACTACACAGTCCATGGAATTCTCCAGGCCAGAATACTGCCAACAGACATAACATAGAAGGTAGCCACTGATAGTTCAGTTGGGAAATAATCCACCTGCAGTGCAGGAGACCCCAGTTGGATTGCTGGGTCTGTTGGTCACCTAGGAATCTAGTTTCTTTGTGTGGTTCTTAACATCCCGTTATTCTTTTTGAGAAGTTCTATAGCATTGTATATAAGGCTATTTTGTGTCATAACAACTTAATTAAGTAATTACTTCTCTAATTTTTCCTCCTAATAGAGGATTCAATATATCTATTTATTTTCATAGCCAAAAACATGATGTAAAATTTGATATGCAATGTTCTCATAATGAGCAATTATTGAATGCAACCAATTATTGAATAAACCAGTGTACAATTAAAATCTTTCCACATATTAAAGTCAAAGTAAGTGGTGATATAGTGCATGATCAGTTGCCCAGTTGTGTCAGACTCTTTGCAGCCCTTTGGACTGTAGCCTGTCAGACTGCTCTGTCCATGGGATTTTTCAGCCAAAACTAGTGGGGTGGTTTACCATTTCCTCCTCCAGGGAATCTTCCCAAAACAGAGACTGAAACTACATCCCCTGCATTGCAGGTGGATTAAAGGATAATTGAAATGGGAAAGCTACTGGAGTTCTACATTCTTTTTTCCTTGCTTCTACTTTCTAGGTTTATCAAATAAAAAGGATAATCAACTATCTTGGTTTGCCTGAATGGGAAGATCCTGGGTCATGGGACTTTCACTGCTAAAGCCAGGAGTGTCCAGGGTTGTTTGGGAGACTGTAGTTTACAGTTAGATATTCTAAGTAAATGCATAGATGTCTAATGCTACATTTACAGAAGAGGAAGGTATAATTTATTTGACCTCAACATCTTTAACAAAGATTAGACAGATATAATTTGATATGCTTCAAGATGGCCAAATTTTGGAAATATATTATGGAAATATCCAAATATATGTTCATACTTCATATAAGTTTTTTTTTTTTTTTCTTAGCTCCTTGTTTACAATCACATTCTTGTTTCTGGATATTTTACCTAAAATACAATATATGATCTAAATAACACATGAAGCATTTTATATAGATTTGAAAATAAAGATTTCCAAGTTAAAGAAATTGACAGGAAGCTGTCTCAGAAATGATGAACGATCTTAAAATAATTTTGGGTCTGCCTATGACATTTGATTTATAACATATTCAAATATTAAATGTCAAACAGTGTTATTTTCAGTATTTGATTAGAATGGATTATTTCCTTTACAAATATTTCAATTAAAACTTGATTATTTGTCAGATTGCTCAATCTTTTTCAGTGAAGCTTCACAGGCAATGTAACATAATGATCAAGGCCATAGACAATAGAATCATATAGTCTGGATTCATATATCAGTCCTGGGATGTACTGAGTGACCTTCAAAAAATTACCCAGCAAACTGTCCATCTGTTTTCTCATTCATAAAGTGCAGAAGATAATGATGATGATGATAACTAATAATACTGTCATGTAAAAGGTTGACTTGAAAATGAAAGGGTTAAAAAAAAAAAGAAAATGAAAGTGTTTGTTGCCTGGCTGAGAGAAAGTACTCTTTGTTTAGTATTTTATAGTTATATGCATATAGATGAATCTTCTTGCCCCATCCATTCTACTTTCAATTATGTTATAAAGAAGTTCTTCTTTTTCATGTCATGTTTTCAAATATAAATACTGAATTACAAAATGTACACTGGTGCTGAAGAATGTCTGGCCTTAAGAAATAACAGCCAAATATAAGTTTTCTGAATTATATAGTCTCTGAAACATTTTATTACTGTGTCTTTGGAACCAAATCTTCAGTAACTATTGACTTTTGGACATTTGACATTATTATATTTTAGGTTTGCTTTCAAAAGTTTCCAATATAACTATGAGTTGTTGTTTTTTTTTTCTCTCTTATTTATTTATTTTCTTTTACTTTTATTAGTTGGAGGCTAATTACTTTACAATATTATAGTGGTTTTTGCCATACACTGACATGAATCAGCCATGGATTTACATGTGTTCCCCAGCCCAATCCCCCCTCCCACCTCCCTCTCCATCCCATCCCTCTGGGTCTTCCCAGTGCACCAGCCCCGAGCACTTGTCTCCTGCATCCAACCTGGGCTGGTGATCTGTTTCACCCTTGATAGTATACTTGTTTCAATGCTTTTCTCTCAGAACATCCCACCCTCGCCTTCTCCTACAGAGTCCAAAACTCTGTTCTGTATATCTGTGTCTCTTTTTTTGTTTTGCATATAGGGTTATTGTTACCATTTTTTTAAATTCCATATATATGCGTTAGTATACTGTATTGGTCTTTATCTTTCTGGCTTGCTTCACTCTGTATAATGGGCTCCAGTTTCATCCATCTCATTAGAACTGATTCAAATGAATTCTTTTTAATGGCTGAGTAATATTCCATGGTGTATATGTACCACAGCTTCCTTATCCATTCGTCTGCTGATGGACATCTAGGTTGCTTCCGTGTCCTGGAAATTATAAACAGTGCTGTGATGAACATTGTGGTGCACGTGTCTCTTTCAGATCTAGTTTCCTCAGTGTGTATGCTCAGGAGTGGTATTGCTGGGTCATATGGCAGTTCTATTTCCAGTTTTTTAAGGAATCTCCACACTGTTCTCCATAGTGGCTCTACTAGTTTGCATTAACTATGAGTTTTAAAAATATAAATGCTATATATAGATAAACAGATATATATATATAAATATAGATATATGGAAATAATTATATCCTTAATATTCAGTGAAATTCCTTTAGTAGACACAAAAAAATTTTGGAGGAAATATGTCTATTAGTTGGAAACTATTAGTAGTCTCTCTGATTTACAAAGAAAACAGTGTATTATAAGTAACCCAAGAACAACATAATTATATGAAGGTGGTGGTTGGTCTTTGCAAAGTATACCTCAAACATATTTCCATGTCTCCTGAATTAAAATTAGTGTTATTATCTTGAAGTAAATATACTTAGCTTTTAATTGTGTAGTCTAGGATAACCATTTTATCATGTAGTTTAGAGTAACTGTATTTAAAAAGGATTGCCTTGTATACTTAGAATAAACTACAAATTTCCTTTTTATTTTTCTGAAAATCGATGGAGACTTAAACCCCATAAAATCAATGTGCAAGTCTACTGTAGACTATATAATATTGTGTTTGTTTTCCTTCTGTAGTTTTGTAAAACAAAAGAAAGCAAAACTAAACAATAAACAAACCTTATTTTTTGTCTGATCTAATTCTTTCCATTTCAAATTGCCACACCTTGTTTAAAAACAGCGATAGACATGATTTATCCTTACATTAGTAAGACATTTTTATTACATCTGAAACATGGTCTTTCCAATGATTTACCAAATAGAATTGAATTGCTATCTACGTACAAAAGGAGTCCAAAAGAGTAAAAATGAACAGATGAAAATAATGTGGAGGCTATACTGACACCTGATTTCCAAAAAATATTTTAGGTCTAGAAAAAAATATTAGTCAATATTTTAAAACTAATATTAGTTTACTAATTAAACTCCAAGTGAACAAGAAATTAAGCAGAAATGTCAGAATCTTAGAAAAAAGAAGCATAATTTGAAATGATGGACTAATTGGATTTTTTAAGTTGTTTTCCACACTGCCTCCCTCAGTTCTAAATCTGTATAAAGTGTGACGAATTTTGAGTTGGTTGGAAAATATAATTCGACCCAATTACATTGACTTAACCATGTTCATGATATAGATGGAACACATGACACTTCCCCCAATGTTGTCTTCTTGCCATTCCTGCTTTATATCTCATGAATGGCAAAAATTGGGCTGAATGCATTTCCAGTTAGGAGAAAAGAAGTTGTTGTGTTGACAGTGTCCATACATTTGAATAAAACAGAATCTCTTATTTATTCTTCCTTATGTTTCAAACACAGAGATATCACTGATCTTGATTTTAAATATAGCAATATATTGAATTTCAGTGAAATTAATTACTAATTTTTCCCCCTCTTTTAAAATTATTTTCTTTTTGTTTTATAATTTGAAATTTTACAGTCAAGATTTTGAAACTTAAATTGACATTTTAGGAGAATTTTCTAGATAAGTAGCTTCAGTCTCCACCAAGAATCTGTACATAATTTTATTATTAAAAATGTGAAATAAAATATGTGATTTTCTAAATTGCCTATGTGGGCTTTCCAGGTGGCACAGTGGTAAAGGAAATCTGCCTGCCAATGCAGGAGAAGTAGGTTCCATTGCTGGGTCAGGAAGATTCCCTGAAGTAGGAAATGATAACCTACTCCAGCATTCTTGACTGGAAAATTCCACAGATAGAGGAAGCTGGAGGGCTATCGTCCGTAGGGTCACAAAGTGTCAGATACAACTGAGCACACACACACACACACACACACACACACACACACAGAGTGCCTGCGTAACATTTAATTCTATGAATAGAGAAAATAGTTTCAAAAAAACCTATAAAATATGCATAGCAAAAATATATATTTAATGCTAATATAGAAATATCTTTAAATGAATTGTATCACATACATATGTATTATCTATATGTGATTGTACATATGTAGAAAATTTATAAAAAGATAAAACTAAAGTGATTAATTTTTGTTACACCAAGTTCAATTGTTTATGAAACTTTAGAAATATTTATCATACTTGGTGCATAGTTTGAATTTTTAAGATGTTTTAGGCATTTATTTTTTAAATTTAACTTAAAAGTGACTTTAAGCAGAACTGATTTTGGTGAAGACATTATAGGTTACAGTTCTAGAATTTCTGTCTCAGAATTACACAGACTGGAATCTTGTTTTTGATAGAAACACTTAATGTAAGCTGTAAAGTGTTCATCTCAACTAATAAACACATTTTCATCAGATACCTTCCTTCAAAAATATAAAAAATCCTCACACTATTTATATGTCTGAAGAAGAGACATTTCACTTAATCTCTATGTCACTGAATGAATAATTCAGTGGAATTTAATATCAATGGTTTGTAATTATTTAAAAAATTTAAAAATCATTACATTTCATCTAAAAATATATTGGGACAGGCTTCCCAGTGGCTCAGTGGTAAAGAATCTGCCTGCTAAGCAAAGATGTAGATTCAATCCCTGAGTCAGAAAGATTCCCAGGAGAATGAAATAGCAAACCACTCCACTATTCTTGCCTGAAATCCCATGGACAGAGAAGTCCATGAAGTCTGCAAAGAGTCAGACAAGACTTAGCGACTAAACAGCAGCAGTATAGGTATTGTGATAACATTATATTCTTATTTTGAATCTTTGCATTAAATACAACTTTGGTGAAATTGCTTATCATTAAACTATGCTTAGTTAGACATTGGTACTAATTAACGTTAAACATAGAAACTAAAATCAATAAAGCAGGATTAAAGAAGAAATATTTTCCTAGCATCTTTTGTTTTTATCATTTTATACATAATAAAATAATATCTATAGAAATATTGATTTCATAAATGTCATAATTATAGCCTAACAGCCAGGAGACATTCACTTGAAATAGATATTTACTATGCCACTATCATCATAACCCATAATAGAATATCCATAGGCATTCTAGGATCATATACATGTCATTTGGGAAAAGACTGGAACTTCCTTCTAAAATTGGGAGATATTATCTCACTAAATTGGCACACAGGAAACATTTATGAACATTTATGAACATTTCATAAATGAATGTCATAAATGAATGTTTCATTGTGTGAAACATTCATTATGTTTCACACAATGAAAACAATCGTTGTGGATATTTGTGAAGGTCTAGGGCACATTAAGGAGAAGGCAATGGCAACCCACCCCAGTCCTCTCGCCTGGAAAATCCCGTGGATGGAGGAGCCTGGTGGGATGCAGTCCATGGGGTCGCGAAGAGTCGGACACGACTAAGCGACTTCACTTTCCCTTTTCACTTTCACTCATTGGAGAAGGCAATGGCAACCCACTCCAGTGTTCTTGCCTGGAGAATCCCAGGGACGGGGGAGCCTGGTGGGCTGCCGTCTATGGGGTCGCACAGAGTCGGACACGACTGAAGCGACTTAGCAGCAGCAGCAGGGCACATTAAAAAGAAGACACTTGAGGAGGGGGAGCTTTGGGAGATTTTACTCATGTGAGTGATAGAAAGGCAGAAAAGAAAGGGAAGAAGCATGGAAGGATGGGAGGAAAGGAGAAAATGAGAAAGAAAGAAACAGACTTACTGATTTAGAATTCCTGAATGAAATCAACTTTTTCACCCACTCATAGGCAGCTTTCTGGAGCTCCCTTGTCTTCCCTTGATGTAAAGGAACAGAGAAGAACGAATTTTAGCATGCTCAGATAGGTTCTGAAGAAAAAGAAGAGTTGAAAGGGCAGAGTCATACTGCCTCGCTTCTTTTCCAGACTCAACTATAGTAAATTCACTCCTGCTATGCCATGAGTGTTATATGAAAGGAGAGAAGGTTACACTCCCCTTGACAAGGATGGACGAGGCTCTCAGGGCTGACAACACACATACAGTTAAGACATTGCCAACTATTTTGTGGCATCTAACCACTGTTTGGGCTTCCTTCATGGATCAGATGGTTAAGAATCTGCCTGCTATGCAGGAGACCCAGGTTTGATCCTTGGGTCAGGAAGAAGGAAATGGCTACCCCCTCTAGTATTTTTGCGAGGAGAATTCCATGATAGAGGAGACTGGAATGGTATACTTCATGGGGCCACAAAGAGTCAGACATGACAGAGAGACTAACACTTTCACATGCAGTGAGTAAAAGAGTTGACAGACAAGGGTCGACTACAATGTTAAAGTGTGACTCTGCCCAAGGAGGAAAATATCAGGGGTGGGGGAAGTGTTTCCCTCAATATCTTCTCTGTTTTGGGAAAGTGTGTGCTGAGGGTTTTATGAGGACAATGATGAACCTTGTTTGCAACCATGACGGCGACAGTTACCTAAGGATATATGATAGGACATGTCAGGGAAGGCTCTGTGAGCTGCCCAGTTTTCACTGTCTGTAGGAAAGATGTTCTTGCTTATTCTGTGTAGGATAGGAAGCTCGGAAACTCAAAATGTAAAGAGGTAGACCCAGCTTCCACTATCAGGAATATGTATCCCACAGGTGCTAAGGCAAAAACAGACATTCTTTCTGTCTGAAATGCCTTTGACCCAATTTATTCTAAGAACTCTTATCTTCATCAAATCCTAGGCATACTTCCTTGGTAAAGCCATCTCTGATCCCTCTAGGACATACTTACAATTTGCCTTGTGAGGTCACACAGACAGAATAAAATTCTACGGTAGGGATTCTCAAGTTACACCATTGCATGATACATCTTTCATTTGGATAAAGCATTATGTTTTTTTCAGTGCCACATGTGGCGAAACTTGTCTTATGCATCCTACTTTTAAAAATGAGAGAAAGAGAGAGATGCCTAGCAGAAGGCATTCCACTTGACAACTCTGTATACATGTTTGCCTGATTCACTGATTAAATTATAACACAAGGAGGGGAAAGGACACAGAATCTGGCTTGAGTTGGTCAAAGATTTTGTGGACACTAGAAGGGGTATTAGGATTACATTTTTGTGCATAGAGAGAGTTTGACCCCACAGAGAGCAAGAATAGTGTAAGAGCACAGTAAACTGCTTGAAGAAAATGATGGGAAGGAATAATTGCAAGAATATAGTAAATGTGGAAGAGTTCAAGTTGGTAGCTAAGTTGTAATGTAAAATGAGACAGGAACCCAAAATAGAGAGCTTTGAATGTCAAGTCAAAGAATAGGGCAACACATCCTTTAGCTAATGAAGAGTTACTAGGAAATAGAGATGATCAAAGTTGTACTTTAACAAGAATATAAACTTGAGAGGTCTTTTAAAAGTCTCCTATAATAGTTCAGGTGAGAAGTAATAGGTTCTGGGATGAGTGAATTTATTAGAACTGTGGGAGTAGTGGCCACAGGAAGGGAGAATATAGAACCACTCTGAGAGATATTACTGAATTCAAATCAGTAAATTTGACATTGATTGATCATTTCACTCAGCAGTTTAAAACTCTTCAATGGTTGTCATCTTTTGCACTTAGCATAAATTTCAGGATCTTTATCTTGACCTACAAATCTTTAATGGTTTGACTCTTTCTTACATTTTAATTCTCCATCACCTTCTGTCACTTTTTTTCACCTTTCTGCACTTGCTTCATCCATAATAATTTTCCTGAAGCTTCTGGTTCTTTTCTCTAAGTGATTTCACACAGACAATAAGTTCTCTTAAAATGTTCCTACTTGTCTTTACCTAACTCTTACATGTACATACATTTATGTACATTTAAGTCTGTCTTCTAGACTCCTCCCCCCACCCCCCCATTTTGGGCCTTTCAATGAAATCTTGATCAGGTCTCTTTTCCCTTCTTCTCATCTTCTCCTAGCCAAATCTGTATCTGTTATTTTGGACCCCTCTGGATTGAAAACAGATGGAGTTTGGGAGAGCAAGGAACAATATATGCTGGACAGTTATTATCTGAATGATGGATATGTCTTTTGGTGCTGGTACCCTCCTCATGGCAAATATATTAGTTGTGCTTTTCAATTTTCATTGAATGGTAAATTCCTTGGTATTATAGCACAATGCTTCCTGTGGCTGACAACTTTCTGCTATCTCTTCATCCCTCAGACCTCTAGAAATCTGTCCATCTTTAAAACTGAGAAGTCCTTTAGATTTCCTTTAGGCTTATCCTAGAAAGATATACTTGTTCAATTTTGTGTAGTCCACAAGAAATATACTTGTAATAGAATACAGACTTAGCATCCTTAGGGTCTTCTCTCCATTGCCAGAAAAAGGCAGCCCCATCTACAGCTTTTATAGTAAGACTTCTCTTCACAGCAGTCATTAGTATCATAGTTTCCTTTGAACTTCAGGAAGCACATAGCAAACTACATAGATATCTTAAAACTTTAACTTCCCTATTTTTTTTAAAAAAAGATCATTTTTGCTTAGTCACAAATTCATGTCTGACTCTTTTGTGACACCAGGTTCCTCTTCCATGAGATTTCCCAGGCAAGAATACTGGAGCTGGTGTCATTTCTTTCTTCTCCAGGGAATCTTCCCAACCCAAGGATCGAACCCACACAGGCGGATTCCTTACCTATGAGCCACCTGGGAAAGAAAAACACCTTTCTCCATTCCAAGAAGCATACTGAAGTCTGAAGTACAAAATCTGAAATCCTTTCTCCCAATTGGATTTTTCAGCTTCCAATTCTCATGCACACCAGAAGTCACAGAACCCACTTCACAACTAAATATGCCTTTAGTAGACAGAAATTTCTTTAGTTTAGGGTCTGAGGGTACTTCGAATTTGTTAAATTTTCCTTGACTTTTGAGGCATTGACCAAAACTGAGATTGAAAAAAAAAAAAATCTGATTTTAACTTTCTGTCTTATATCGTGCTGCCAGGAAAGAAAAAAATCAAGTGTCTTGTCAGTTCTTGCAGTCCCTATTTTCCTATTTCTCTCCCTTACATAAATACTATCCTATGCTTTTTCAAATTCTGTTTAAGTCTTGCTCTATATCTACTTGTCTTAAGATTTTGATTATCCCTGTCAATGCAATATATTGGTTGCATATTTTCAAATATTGTCATATTTTAACTAACAATATTGAATTGATTTCACTAACTATATACATAGAAAGTAGATCATTGATTTTTCTATTTTCCTGATATATTGCCTGGTTCATGTAATATAAAAGAATTATTTCTTACTACCTATAACCAAATTGAACTCTTCACTCACTCTTTTAGTTCTCTTTCAAAAGCAAAGTGTGTGAAGACAAATGTGTGCACATTTGATGAAATTGCTTTCTTTGTTGTTGCTCACTCAGATGTATCTGACTGTCTCTGACTCCATGAACTGCAGCACACCAGGCTTCCTTGTCCTTCATTATCTTCCAGAATTTGTCCATACTCAGGTCCATTGAGTCAATGATGTCATCCAACCATCTCATTGTCTGTCACCCACTTCTCCTAACTTAGATAATTTTTGTCCCTGTAAGTGCTCCCCTGGACCAGAAATACAGTCTATCCAGTCTGCCAATCCTCAAATGTAGAGTCAGATATGTCTAAACATTTTTCTTGTTCCTTTTTTCACCCTAAAAAAGATTGACTTTGTGGCCTTAGGCAATCAGATATTCTCTACTTTTATCTTTTTTTTTTTTTCTCTTTACTCTTTACTCTGTATAAGCATCTCTCTTTCTGCTACATTTTCAGTTCCCTAGTTCCTTGATAACAGAAACTGTCTTCTTCATGAGGTGCTAAATAAGTTTGTTGACATCACCTAAATTGTCTTCTTTACTCATTTTTGACAGTTACTGTGTTGAGGAATGAGATGAGATAGAAAGCTGATCATTGTGGCCTGGGGAACAAAAAGAAGCACAGGCAATGTACCTGGTACTTCTCTGAGTTCACTCTTTTTTTTTCATATTAACAGTGGCTATAGCCATTCTCATAACTGAGCTTCACTCCCCTTGCATCCACACTTTCACTTCAAGCAAAATTTATTTTAAAATGTTATATATCACATATATAGTGCTATATAATATATAAATAATGATAATATGCTATATAACATTATAAATAACATATTATATAGTGTTTCAAAATAATGTGACATATTAGACTTAACTCAAAATCTCCAAGACCATAATAAGTTGCTCATAGGATGAGTTAAATTAAAACTAGGTCACCTGACTATCTCAAGAAAGTTTTCATGTAATGAGATACACTCTAAAATACCACATAACTGCAACAAAGTCAACTAAATGGCAGATCCTCTTAGGTATTAGTTTGGTCCTGAGAAACACAAAGCTTAAAAAAGAAAATGGAAGCCTGAAGCTTTAAAGAATTAAGTCCATCATCTTTTGACACATGCTATTTATTTTATGTCTGAAAACTGTGGTCCTGAAAGCTATAAATATCTATAAAAGTAGCAAAATCTTGGGTCCTAATTAGACAAGATTATCCATTAAATTGCAATTAAAAGCAAGGATTCCCAGGCCAAATAAACAGAATAGGATAGTTATTTTAATTTTTATGCTGAACATTCCAAAAGGCTTCAAGTTTCCAATATAGCTTTAGTGAAAGATGCATTGAAAAATGCTAATAAAAAATTAAAAACATAGTTCAGTTCAGTTGCTCAGTCATGTCTGACTCTTTGCAACCTCATGGAATGCAGCACGCCAGGCTTTCCTGTCCACCATCAACACCCAGAAACAGCTCAAACTCATGTCCTCTGAGTCAGTGATGCCATCCAACTATCTAATCCTCTGTTGTCCCCTTCTGCTACTGCCTTTAAACTTTCCCAGCACCAGGGTATTTTCCAATGAGTCACTTCTTCCCATAAGGTGGTCAAAGTATTGGAATTTCACTTTCACCATCATCCTTCCAAAGAATATTCAAGACTGAATTCCTTTAGGATGGACTACTTGGCTCTTCTTTCAGTCCAAGGGACTCTAAAGAGTCTTCACCAACACCACAGTTCAAAAGCAGCAATTCTTCACTGTTCGGCTTTCTTTATGGTCCAAATCTCCCATCCATACAGGACTAATGGGCAAATCATAGCTTTGACTAGACAGATATTTGTTGGCAAAGTAATGTCTCTGCTTTTTAATATGCTGTCTAGGTTGGTCATAGCTTTTCTTCCAAGGAGCAAGCAATTTTTGATTACATGGCTGAAGTCACCATTTGCTGTGATGTTGGAGCCCAAAATAATTAAATCGGTCCTTGTTTCCATTATTTTCAAATCTATTAGCCATGAAGTGGTGGGTCTTCATTTAATAATCTTTGTTTTTTTTAATGCTGAGTTTTAAGTCAACTTTTTCACTCTCCTCTTTCACTTTTATCAAGAGACTCCTTAGTTCTTCTTCGCTTTCTGCCATAATGGTGGTGTCATCTGCACATCCAAGGTTATTGATATTTCTCCTGGCAATCATGATTCCAGCTTGTGATTCATTCAGCCCTGCATTTTGCATGATGTACTCTGCATATAAATTAAATAAGCAGGGTGACAAAATACAACCTTGACATACTCCTTTCCTGATTTGGAACCAGTCTGTAGTTCCATGTCCAGTTCTAACTGTTGCTTCTTGATCTGCATAAAGATTGCTCAGGAGGCAGGTAAGGTGGTCTGATTTTCCCATCTCTTGAAGAATCTTCCAGTTTGTTGTGATCCACATAGCCAAGGGTTTTGAAGCAGAATTAAATGTTTTTCTGGAACTCTCTTGCTTTTTTGATGATCCAACAGGATGTTGGCAATTTGACCCCTGGTTCCTCTGCCTTTTCTTAAACCAGTTTGGACATCTGGAAGTTCACAGTTCACGTATTGCTGAAGCCTGGCTTGGAGAACTTTTAGCATTACTTTACAAGTGTGTTAGATGAGTGCAATTGTGCAGTAGTTTGAGCATTCTTTGGCATTGCCTTTCTTTGGGATTGGATTGAAAACTGACCTTTACCAGTCCTGTGACCACTGCTGTGTTTTCCAGATGTGCTGGAATATTGAGTGCAGCACTTTAATGGCATTATCTTTTAGAATTTAAAATAGCTCAACTGGAATTCCAGAGAAGGAAATAGCAACCCACTCCGGTACTCTTGCCTGGAAAATCCCATGGATGGAGGAGGCTAGTAGGCTACAGTCCATGGGGTCGTGAAGAGTTGGACATGACTGCGTGACTTCACTTTCACTTTTCACTTTCATGCATTGGATAGGGAAATGGCAACCCACTGCAGTGCTCTTTCCTGGAGAATCCCAGGGACAGGGGAGCCTGGTGGGCTGCCATCTATGGGGTCGCACAGAGTTGGACATGACTGAAGTGACTTAGCAGCAGCAGCAACTGGAATTCCATCACCTCCATTAGATTTATTTGTAGTGATGCTTCCTGAGATCCACTTGACTTTGCATTCCAGGATGTTTGGCTCTAGGTGTGTGATCACACCATCATGCCTATTTGTGTCATTAAGATCTTTTTTGTATAGTTCTGTGTATTCTTGGCACCTCTTCTTAATATCTTCTGCTTCTGTTAGGTCCATACCATTTCTGCTTTATTGTGCCTATTGCATGAAATATTCCCTTGTTATCTCTAATTTTCTTGAATCTCCTTTGATTTTTGCTTCTCTTCTTTTCAGCTATTTGTGAGGGCTCCTCAGATAGCCATTTTACCTTTTTGCATTTCTTTTTCTTGGAGATGATCGTGATCACTGCCTCCTGTGTAATGTCACAAATCTCCATCCATAATTCTTCAGGCACTCTATCAGATCTAATTCCTTGAATCTATTTGTCACTTCTACTGTATAATCATAAAGGGTTTGATTTAGGTCATACCTGAATGGTCTAGTGGTTTTTTGTATTTTCTTTAATTTAAGCCTGAATTTTGCAATATGGAGTTCATGAACTGACACAAGAGGTATCTAAAATAGACACAAGAGGTACCTAAAATAAAAGACTCTAAGACAGATTCTCAGTACTCTCAGTCTAATTATCCTGTATCTGAATTGCCTTTCCACTCTGAAGAAACCATAGATCATTAAAAATCCTCCAAGTTATTGGATAACAACTGCAATACCTCCGAAGTTAGAGCCCTAAGAAAACACCCAGGCCTCCTCGGGTCCATCTTTCTCAAAATTCCAACATCAGAACAGTGGTCAAGTAATCAGTGACTCATTTGCAATCAACAAGGACACTGAAAAAAAAAATTGTTCTCAAGGTATTTGTCAAATCCTATCACAAAAACTGAAATGCCTCCATAATCATCCTCAAAGAAAAACCCTTACAAAGGGTGATGGGACCTAAGGATTCTCTGGTAAATTGCTATGTGCCATGCTCATACAACTGTAGAAAGAATAAGGAGATGGAGCCAAAGAGAAAACAATGCCCAGTTGTGGATGTGACTGGTGATTGAAGTAGAGTCAGATGCTGGAAAGAATATTGCATAGGAAACTGGAATGAATCAAGTTCATGAACCATAAGAAACTTGATTCACGTCCACAAATCAAAGTGAATTGGTAGTGGTCAGATAGGAGATGGCAAGAGTGAGCATCAACATTTTAGGAATTAGTGAACTAAAATTGATTGGAATGGGCACATTAAATTCAAACTACCTTTATATCTACTACTGAGGGCAAGAATCCCTTAGAAGAAATGGAGTAGCCATCATAGTCAAGAAAAGAATCCAAAGTGCAGTACTTGTGTGTAATGACAGAATGATCTCTGTTTATTTCCAAGGCAAGCCATTAAATATCACAGTAATCCAAATCTATGCCTTGACCAGTAATGCTGAAGAAGCTGAAGTTGAATGGTTCTATGAAAACCTACAAGTTCTGGAACTAATACCCCAAAAAGATGACCATTTCATTATGGGGCACTGGAAATTCAAAAGTAGGAAGTTAAGAAATACCTGGATAACAGGCAAATTTGGCCTTGGAGTACAGAATGAAACAGGGAAAAGGCTAACAGAGTTTTTCCAAGATAACACACTGGTCATAGCAAATACCCTCTTCCAACAACACAAGAGGAGACTCTACACATGGACATCACCAGATGGTCAATACCAAAATCAGATCACTGTATTCTTTACAGCCAAAGATTGAGAAGCTCTATACAATCAGTAAAAAAAGGACTGGGAGCTGACTGTGGCTCAGATCATGAACTCTTTATTGCAAAATTCATACTTAAATTGAAGAAAGTAGGAAAAACCACTAGGCCATTCAGGTATGATCTAAGTCAAATCTCTTATGATTATACAATGGACCTGACAAATAGATTCAAGGGTTTAGATCTGATAGACAGAGTGCCTGAAGAACTATGGACAGAGGTTCTAACATTGTACAGAAGGTGGTGATCAAAACCATTCCCAAGAAAAATAAATGCCGAAAGGCAAAATTGTCTGAAGAGACCTTACAAATAGCTGAGCAGAGAAGAGAAATGAAAGACAAAGAAGAAAAGGAAAGATATATCCATCTGAATGCGGAGTTGCAAAGAATAGCAAGAAGAGATGAGAAAGCCTTCCTCTCAATGCAAAGAAATAGAGGAAAACAATAGAATGGGAAAGACAGAGATCTCTTCAAGAAATTAGAGATATCAAGGAAACATTTCATTCAAAGATGGGCACAATTATGGACAAAAATGGTATGGATCTAACAGAAGCAGAATATGTTAAGAAGAGGTGCCAAGAATACACAGAACTATACCAAAAAAGATCTTAATGACCCAGATAAGCATGATGGTGTGTTCACTCAAATAGTTTCAGACATCTTGGGGTGCAAAGTCAAATAGTCCTTAGGAAGCATCACTATAAACAGAGCTAATGGAGGTGATGGAATTCCAGCTAAGCTGTTTAAAATTCTAAAAGATTTGCTGTTAAACTGCTGCACTCAATATGAAACCAAATTTGGAAAACTCAGCAATAGCCACAGGGCTGGCAAAGGTCAGTTTTCCTTCCAATCCCAAAGAAAGTCAATGCCAAAGAATGCTCAAACTGCCACACAATTGCACTCATCTCACATGCTGGCAAAGTAATGCTAAAAAGTCTCCAAGCTAGTCTTCAACAGTATGTGAACTTAGAAATTCCAGATGTACAAGCTGGATTTAGAAAAGGCAGAGAAACCAGAGATCAAATTGCCAACCTCCGTTGGATCATAGAAAAAGCAAGAGAATTCCAGAAAAAACTGTTTCTGCTTCATTGACTATGCCAAAGCCTTTGACTGTGTGGATCACAACAAACTGGAAAATTCTTAAAGAGATGAGAATACCATACCACCTTACCTGTCTTCTGAGAAATCTGTATGCAGATCAGGAAGCAACAGTTAGAACTGAACATGGAACAATGGACTGGTTCATAATTCGGAAAGGAGCGCTTCAAGGCTGAGTATTGTTTTCCTGCTTATTTAACTTATGTGTAGACTACATTATGTGAAATGTCAGACTGGATGAAACACAAGCTGGAATCAAGATTGCTGGGAGAATATAAATAACTTTGGATATGCAGATGGCACCCCTCTTTTAGCAGAAAGTGAAGAGGAACTAAAGAGCCTCTTGATGATAGTGACAGATTACAGTGTAAAAGTTGGCTTAAAACTGAACATTTGAAAAATGAAGATCGTGGCTTCCGGTTCCATCACTTCATGGGAAATAGATGGGGAAAACATGGAAACAGGGACAGACTTTATTTTCTTGGACTCCAAAATCACTGCAAATAGTGACAGCAGCCTTGAAATTTTGTTCCTTGGAAGAAAAGCTATGACCAACATAGAGAGCATGTTAAAAAGCAGAGATATTACTTTACCAACAAAGGTTCATTTAGTCAAAACTGTGGCTTTTCCAGTAGTAATGTATGGATGTGAGAGTTGGACTATAAAGAAAGTTGAATGCCAAAGAATTGATGCTTTTGAACTGTGGTGTTGGACAAGACTCTTGAGAGTCCCTTGGACTGCAAGGAGATCCAACAAGTCAATCCTAAAGGAAATCAGTCCTGAATATTAATTGGAAGGACTGATGCTGAAGCCGAATTTCCAATACTTTGGCTACCTGATGTGAAGAAATGAATCATTGGAAAAGACCCTGATGTTTGGAAAGATTGAAGACAGAAGGAGATGGGGATGACAGAGAATCATATGATTGGGTTGCATCACTGACTTGATGGACATGAGTTTGAGAAAATTCCAGTAGTTGGTGATAATCATGGTAGCCTGGTGTGTCGCAGTCCATGGGGTCACAAAGAGTTGGACACTGCTGAGCAACTGAACTGAATTAAACTGTACTTAGTTACTCAGCTGTGTCTGACTCTTTGTGGCCCATTAGACTCTAACCTGGCATGCGCCTCTGTCCATAGAATTTTCCTGGCAAGTATGCTGCTGCAGATTGCCAATTCCCTTTTCAGGTGATCTTCCTTAACTGAAGTCTCCTGCATTGCATATGGATTTCTTACTGATTGAGCCACCAGGGAAAATCTTTTGACTAGATAAGGCCAGACAAAAATATAGATTGCACTCCATATGTAGATAAGGTCCTATGAATGATTGCAGCTCTCAGGAAAAGCCTTGTTAATTCTTTTGGCTCTCTTTGGGAGAAGTGCTGAAATTTGGGAGGGGAGTATCCTTTGTACCCTATATGGGGATGCCTTTTGTGTCTGTGGGGTTTCTGCCAGTAATATTTATTTGTCCTGGCTAAAACCTGACAATACATTTTTAAGGATTTTTTCTAAGTAATTATATAGCCAAAGGAATCAGTTACTTAAAGCCAGTAGAAACTGCTTGTCTCTGTTTGATTGATTGTCTTTTTAAAGATTTCTCCCATTAGCTTAATAAAACTGTGTATCCAGAGGAATATTCCAAGAAAAATGGCTCTAAACTCAGAATATAGAAATCTTATGATATCTATGACAAATGAAGTTCTCCCTGATCTAAAGAAGTAAACTAAAGATAATGAGGTTAGATGGGTAAGTCCTTCCCTTCACTTCATTTAAGATTGCAACCCAATTTTGGGGGAATTAACAATAATTGTCCTATAAATGAGGACAACATGGACAAATTGTCTTACAATTTGAGTATACACAAGAATAGAGAAAACTTATTCATCCATTTTGCCAATCCACAAACTTCTCTATTGTCTCAAAAGACTCATAGTTGCTGTAAAAATTCTGGACTTAGTACACAAAGGTATTTCTTGGGGGAACTTGCCTTCTGTATCTGTGTCAACAGGATACAAGTGTTCCTCTAAGTCTTTTCCAGGAACTAGAGGTCATCTGTTTGAAATACAAACTTCAGAGAGGCAATTTTATCAAAAGATAGAAAACAAAACAAAACAAAACAAAAAGTGGGGTGAGGGATAGATTATAGAGGTTGTAGCCTTTATTTATTCCATCTGCCACAGCACAATTTGGATCCACCTATTCTTTTGTAAGGTAATGAGTTTAGTATCACTCCAATCTCATAGCTAAAATTTTAAAAGGAAAGCTAAGATCTCTGCATCTGTCTGTATGTTTATGTATATATGTGCATTTACGCACATATGTATAATTAATGATCTTTTTTTTCTACCTTTACATTATATAAAGCATTTATAGGGAACTTCCTGATTGTCTAGTGGTTAGGACCTCTGTGCTTTCACTGCCCAGACCTGGGTTCAGTCCCTGAAGAAGTATGATTTCCACGAGCCAGGAAAAAAAAAAAAAAAAAAAAGAAAAGAAAAGAAAATTAAGTGTTCATATAAATCACATATTTTCCCAAAAATATAGAAAATAACCAAAGCTTTTTTCAAATTCATATAATCTAAGGTAATTAGGGGGAGAAAAAATTAGTTTTAGTTTGTATTCTTAATTAAAGCAGGCATGATTTTAGCATTATCAATATTAAATATAGATCTATAGCAGTTATTCTACCAAAGTTTACTGAGTCAAATAAACTCAGATGTTATCTTTGTTAAAGAATTTGTCAGCAAGAAAGGTAGGTTAAGATGATGGTTAGCCATTTAATGACTCACAAAACTTTTGTGTATAATCCAAGCATAATTTCTGAAACAAATAAGTTAAAGTGATATAAGTAACACAAGAGTCTATAAATTTTCAACAATAATCATGCTTTATGATATGACTACTTAAAAGTAGTACTGTTAAATTATTTAGGATTATCTGATAGTTTAAATTACAAAGGAAGCCTTGTCCAATAAGAATTTGTATTTGGCCTTCTTAAGTTTTATTTGTATGGTATATTTTATTAATATAAGTATTCCAGAAATTGCATAAAATTCCTACAAATCTGATATGTCCTGGGATAAGTCTATGAGTCATAATTTCAGCTATCATCTTAAAATGTTGTATGTCATAGAAATAACCAAATGTCTTTGTTAATTCCATTGCAATAAACTCTCATCAGATTTTTACCAATGGGCATTTTAAAATCTTTTACTGTTACACATTTGCAGAATTGAGATATGTAGAAAAGACCATACCAAACTCTCTTGACCATTGATATCAATGCCAAATTACAAGGTATCAAATACTGGGTGCACACTTCACAAGTGAATATAATTCTACATGACATCTGGTCCTATATAAGCTCAGTAACCTCGAAATCAAATTGACTAGGAAGAGAAGTAAATGATGTTGAAGTGGCTGCTTCTTCGCATTATGTCTGATCTAGAACATTTATTTCCATTCTTTCTTCCCTTTCTGATCATTTTTTATCTAAATCTAAAACTGTGAAGGTCTTTATGATTTTTTAAAAGTAATTTTGCATATTCTGGCTATACTGAGTCTTCATTGCTTTGCACGGACTTTTTCTAGTTGTGGCAAATGAGGGCTACACTTTGTTGTGGTGTGTGGGCTTCTCACTGCAGTGGCTCTCTTGTTGTGGAGCTCAGGTTCTAGGCCTGTGGGCTTTAGTAGACATAGCACACAGTCTCAGTAACCATGGCCCCTGGGCTTAGTTTCTCTGAGACATGTAGAATCTTCCCAAAGGAGGGATCAAATCTGTTCCCCTGCATTGCAAGTGAATTATTGGCCATGGCACCACAAGAGAAGTCCTCTTTATGATTTTTTTTCCCATATTTTCCTTGCCTTGGCTTGAAAAAAATAATACCAAGGTTCACATACCTGAAGCCGTTGCAAAGGAATCTGACTTGATTGATTGTTAATGTTTGCTATGGCGCTGGTGGTCCTTTAGTTCTTTCTGCTCATCACTCACTATGCCCTGAATTCCAGTGCTTCAAAATGGTTGCATAAACACTTCTGGGAAGTAGAAATACAGTCATAGGAAATCTTAGCTGATTTAAGTCTTGAAGACTTTGGCTCAGGACTTTGGCTCTCCAAAGCATGGGTTTTGTTACGTTGCTACCCTAATCCCATCAAGGTGTTTCATTCAATATGTCAGCAAATCTGGAAGACCCAGAAGTGGCCACAGGACTGGAAGTGGTCAATCCTCATCCCAATTCCCAAAAAGGGTAGTACTAAAGAATTTGCTAACCATCAGGCAGTTGCACTCATCTTCCATGATAGTAAGGTCATGCTTAAAATCTTGAATGCTAGGCTTCACCATTATGTGAATCAAGAACTTCTAGAAGTCCAATCTGGGTTTATGCAAGGAAGAGGAACCAGAAAGCAAGTTGCCAACATTCGCTGGATCATAGAGAAAGCACAGGAATTCCAGAAAAAACATCTACCTCTCTTTCATTGACTACACTAAGGCCTTAGACTCTGTGGATAATGACAAGCTGCGGCAAGCTCTTAATCTTTAATATAGGGATGCCAGACCATCTTATCTGTCTCCTAACAAACCTCTATGTGGGTCAAGAAGCAACAGTTAGAACCCTGTACAGAAAAACTGATTGGTTCAAGACTGAGAAAAGAATATGACAGGGCTGTCTACTGTCACCCTGTTTATTTAACCTATACACTGAGCACATGATGAGAAATGCCAGTCTGGATGAGTTACAAGCTGGAATCAAGATAGGTGGGAGAAATACCAAAAACTTCAGATACATAGATGATACCATTCTGATGGCAGAAAACAAAGAGGAACTAAAGAGCCTTTTGAAGAAGGTGAAGGAGGAGAGTGAAAGAGCCAGCTTAAAACTAAATATTAAGAAAAAAAAAAAAAGACTAAGCTCATGGGAACTGGCTCCACTGCTTCATGGCAAATAAAAGGGGAAAAGGTGGAAATAGTGACAGATTTCCTCTTCCTGGCCTCCAAAACCACTGCGGATGGTAAGTGCAGTCATGAAATCAGAAGACGACTGCTTCTTGGAAAGAAAACTATGACAAACCTAGACAGTGTGTTGAAAAGCAGAGACATTACTCTGCCTACAAAGTCCATATAATCAAGGCTATTGTCTTCCCAGTGTTCACATATGGTTGTGAGAGCTGGACTGTAAAGAAGGCAGAATGCCAAAGAACTGATGCCTTTGAACTGTGGTCCTGGAGAAGACTCCTGAAGGTCCCTTGGACAGCAAGGAGATCAAACCGGTCAAACTTAAGGAAAGTTAACTCTGAATACTCATTGGGAGAACTTATGCGGAAGCTGAAACTCCAGTATTCTGGTCACCTGATGTGAACAGCTGACTCACTGGAAAAGTGCATCCCTGATGCTGGCAAAGATTGAGAGTATAAGAAAAAGAGTGCATCAGAGGATGAGATGGCTGGCTGGCATCACTGATGCAATGGACATGACTTGGGCAAACTCTGGGAGTGTCAAGGGACAAGGAGGCCTGGCATGCTACAGTCCATGGGGTTGCAAAGAGTCAGACATGACTGGGTGACTGAACAACAACAAAAACAACAACAGTGCACTTTTTTTCTGAAAAGTTTTAAATGTATGTGGTAGCCATTGACCAACCAACCAACAGATGGTTTATCCCTGACTGGAACAACAAAAGAGTACAGAAGAACCTAACCTATTCTCAATAATGTGAGACTGATAACCTCTATTGTGAACATACACTGAGACTGAAAACACAATATACTGAGAATCACTCCAAATCTTACTTTTTATCAAGCCTCTTAAATGGTCAAGAAGATGATCCAAAGTGAAGACTTTTGAAATAATTTCTATGCACAAGATGGTGCTGCTCCTGTCCAAGGTACCACACTGGCAAACCAAAGCTTAGAAAACTTTCTTGTTTAGTAGCTAAGCCATGTTTGATGCTTTGCGACCTCATGGACTGTAGCCCACCAGGTGCCTCTGTCCATGGAATTTCCCAAGCAAGGATAATGGAGCAGGTTGACATTGCTACTTTCTGTACCTGTAATTGCTTTTCTGACCAGAGATATCATTTATCCAAGTAAAACAAACTCCTCAATACCGAGTCAGTTCTGGGCTCTATATTTTTTCCCTTGTTCTTTCTCACTCCAAACAGGATGACTATGTGGTCACAGCTAGTCAGATATTTTGTATTGTTTTTTCTTCCTTATTCTTATTTTTCAATACTGTGACAGCCTTCTGCCTTCCACCCAATTTTGCAGTTCTCTAGACTCTTGAGAAAGTACTCTTGCTTTATGAAGTGTTAACATTTGTTTGTATCACCTAGTTTGTCATCTTTTAATCATTTTTGTGTGTGCATGTGCATGTATTTAGTTAAATAAACTTTCCAAGTAATTTATTCTATTTTATGTTTCATATTCCAGTTGGTCTGAGAAGTAATTTGTAAATTGATCACACAATTTTATGGGGATTTAGTCACTAAACTACTTCATATATTCAAATTATTTTACTTTTATTCCATATAGTATAAAATTAAAGAGTTCTGAATATTTAAACTGTAAGAAATGTGTTTTTCCATTTTATGAAATATATACATGTTAAGTAATTTTGTTTATTTATCTTCCTAGGAGACAAATTCTCAACTATATGTAATAAATTGATCTTGATTAATCATTTGTGCTAAGTCACTTCCAGTTCCAGTTCCAGTTCAGTCGCCCAGTCCAGTCCTGTCCGACTCTGCAACCCCATGAACCACAGCATGCCAGGCCTCCCCGTTCACCATCAACTCCCGGAGTCTACCCAAACCCATGTCCATTGAGTCGGTGATGCCATCCAACCATCTCATCCTCTGCTGTCCCCATCTCCTCCTGCCCTCAATCTTTCCCAGCATCAGGGGTCTTTTCAAATGAGTCAGCTCTTCGCATCAGGTGGCCAAAGTATTGGAGTTTCAGCTTCAACATCAGTCCTTCCAATAAACACCCAGGACTGATCTCCTTTAGGATGGACTGGTTGGGTCTCCTTGCAGCCCAAAGGACTCTCAAGAGTCTTCTCCAATACCACAGTTCAAAAGCATCAATTCTTCAGTGCTCAGCTTTCTTTATAGTCCAACTCTCATATCCATACATTACTACTGGAAAAACCATAGCCTCACCTAGACGAAACATTGTTGGCAAAGTAATGTCTCAGCTTTTTAATATGCTGTATAGTTTGGCCATAACTTTCCTTCCAAGGAGTAAGCGGCTTTTAATTTCATGGCTACAGCCACCATCTGCAGTGATTTTGGAGCCCCCAAAAATAAACTCAGCCACTGTTTCCACTGTTTTCCCATCTATGTGTCACAAAGTGATGGGACCGGATGCCATGATCTTAGTTTTCTGAACGGTGAGCTTTAAGCCAACTTTTTCACTCGCCTCTTTCACTTTCCTCAAGAAGTTCTTTAGTTCTTCACTTTCTGCCATAAAGGTGGTGTCATCTGCATATCTGAGGTTATTGATATTCCTCCCGGTAATCTTGATTTCAGCTTGTGCTTCCTCCAGCCCAGCGTTTCTCATGATATACTCTGCATATAAGTTAAGTAAGCAGGGTGACAATATACAGCCTTGACCAATTATTTGTGACCCTGTGGATCATAGACTGCCAGGCTCTTTTGTCCATGGGGTTTTCCAGGCAAGAATAAGTAAAGCAGGTTGCCATGCCCTCCTCCCATGGATCTCCCTGATCCAAGGATTGAAATCTCATCTCTCTCTTATGTCTCTTTTATCTCCTGCATTGGCAGGTGGGTTCTTTACCACTAATGCCACCTGGGAAGCCCAATTATTCATAGCATTGGTTATTTCTTGTTTAAAATACAAGAGTCAGTGAAATAAATGTCATTACTAAACTAAAAATGTGACAAATTCTAGTCTCCTTATTACTCTTTGTATAAGAAACATGAGTTCTTATATACTATCTTAATAAGTAGATAATTACTGAAAAAGGATATACCACACTGTCATATTAGCTCCAAGTTTTTATTTTCACAGTCTTCAACATTCTTAATTTGGTTCACTAATAAGCTATCTCTTTTTACTTTCCAAGGTCCAAATAAATTTCCATCACAAGTCAGAGAGATTTTAAAACCAGGTTGTTGACAATGCATTATGATGCCCTTTATGTGCCACATCTTCTCTAATGATTAATCAATGCAGCTTGGCTTTTAAACACTGTTTCAAATTAGAAAACAATACACAATAGAAATAAATAGCAAAGCAGGAGCAAAATAATTGACCCTTCTATGAATCAATCAACTCCTTTGATTGGTTGATTTTTCTAAATGTTTTCACATTGGTTTTTTATTAGAGCCTCACAAAAACATTAAAATAAATTGAAACTAGTTGAAATATATTTTTCTATATTGTAAGAAGAGATGACAGAAATAAAGGAAACATGTTGTGTTAATTATATCCTTTATTAAAATCTATTTTGAATCTAAGGAAACCGATTTTTTTTTTCTGTTCTATTTACAGCCACAATTTCTTACATGAAAATACATACTAAAATCAGCTAGAAGTAGAAGCATGCAAAGAAGATATCAGGAAAAGGATCACATGCAGAGCTTCTGTCTTCTCCCTATAGAATGAAGACAGGCTTATTTTTGTCGAATTCATGTTGACAATACACATGGAGTACATACTGCCAACCAAGAAAGCATCTTAACATTTGGTTTTCAGAGATTTGGGGAAACTCAGTCACATCCTGCCTGACTGACTGATCTTTTATCTTCAGCCCTTCCCTGAGGTTGGGAATGACACCTTTTGTTTCCATTCCCTACTGGAAGTAAAACTGCATGGCCCAAATGGATTACATCCATCATGAATTAAAGTGTTAGTCTAGTGGCCAAAGAATCCAGATAAAGATATCTGGAATGATAGTCTAAGAGCCTAGAGATCACCTCCTGGTAGTTTCAGCAAAGATCAGTCCTCTCTTTGGTTAAAGTTATTTCTTTACTATACAAGCCACTTCCTGGTGTTTAGCCAAAGTCTTCTGACAGCAAAGTGACAATACTTATTTGAGCATCGACATTTAGCATAGCATCTATATGATAGAAACAGCAATAGTATTAGTGTGAATATGTCTGTCATTTCAAGGAAACAAGTGTGAGTTAGGGACATATTTAAAGAAACCAAAAATTAATCTTGTAAGTTCATTACATACACTTTGATATTTTTGTACTAATTTAATCATGCTTTCCCATTTTGATGTACTGCTATTAGTGCCATGTGATAAACTTGTACAGAATCGTTTAGCATAGAAACTAGCTGATGGTTAACTAAATCTAGTTCTTCTTCTAGTTGATCATTTTATTAGAGTCTGAGGAGTCTTTAAACATATTTTAAGGAAACATTTTTGAGAAACAGATAGGTGTATATTTTAAAGAGTATATATTTTTTAAAGTCCAGGAAATAGCAAAAGGGAAAAATCCTAAAGAAGTAAATTCAAATTTAGACTAATTTTTAGGAAGAGTATATCATATATAAAAATAAAAAAATCTAAATTGCAACTAGATTAATAAAAACAAAATAATTGATTGGGTTCACACCACTTAAATGTCCAGATGTTTGCCTATTCCAAGCATATCTCATACCAGGCATTTAAGCAACTCTATTCATTTCCCCCTTTTATTTTCCTACTCTAATCATTTCTCTCTGAGTGTCAGAATCATTCTCTCTTTTTTATATAACTGAGCATATACACGGGGAATATTGCACATGAACCATTTTCTACTGGTCTCAGAACCCAACGTCTTAGGGGTAAAAAAAAAAAAGAAAATCTGGTGTATGTTTCCAATACACTGGCTCCATTTGTCCTAACAATCAATGATTAACTGCATATAGAAGGGGGAATCATGGATACTTAAACAAAAGCTACTGGGAAGACAAGAGAAATGTTTACATAAAATAAAATTTGTTGTTGCTGCAAAGTATGATTTAAATTTTTCAATTAAAATGGCCCTGAAATGAGCTTGCAAAAACTATTACAGCCATGAGATTCCATTCAGTATGCAAAATGTGCATTAAAACCAACTGCATTTAACATTCTGTAAAAGAGTTATATTGTCTGATATTTCCAGTTTTTCTAAATAAGAGACTGTTTAAAACCATTAACAGTAACCTCATAAAGGCTTCAGTCAATTCAGTCAGCCATGTCTGGCTCTTTGCAACCCCATGGACTGCAGCACACCAGGCTTCCCTGTCCATCACCAACTCCCGGAGCTTGCTTAAACTCATGTCCATCCAGTCGGTGATGCCATCCAACCATCTCATCTTTTGTCATCTCCTTCTGTCATTTACTGTACTTTTATTTAAGGTAGAAGAGCAGAAAACATGTAATGCACGCTAAGTCACTTCAGTTGTGTCCAACTCTTTGCGACTCTATGGACTGTAAACCACCAGGCTTTTCTGTCTATGGGATCCTCCAGGGAAGAATACTGGAGTGGGTTGCCATGTCCTTCTCCAAGAGATCTTTCCAACCCAGAGATCAAACCCTGTTTGCTTTTTTCTCCTGACTTAGTAGGCAGTTTCTTTACCACTAGCACCACGTGGGACACTCAAATATCTGAGTCTCTGCTGCTTCAGTCCTTGTCAGAAGAATATGCTTAGACAAGCAGTGAGACCTCTTTTGCCATGTACTGCCCTAAAAGCTAGGTCAGGGAGTCTTTTTTCTGTAAAAGGCCAGAGAGTGAATACTTTCAGACCTGTAGGCCAAGTAGTCTCTCTTAACTATTCCATTCTGCTGAGCAGAACGGAAGAAGCCATAGGCAACACAGAAGCACATGAGCATTGTTTTGTTTTAATGAAGCATTTTTATGGCCATTGGAATTTGAATTTTATACATTTTTCACACATCTTGGAAAATATGCATCCTTTGATTTTTTCCCCCAATTATTTAAAAAATGTTTTTAAAAAATGATACTTAGCTTGTGGGCTCTGCAATCAGTAGGGGGACAAATTTGGACCAAGGGCAGTAGTTTGAGGCCCCCTGTGTTAGTATATGTGTTGTGGAAGCAAGCACTGTTGAGTATTAAAGGACTCAAGATCTGAAGTCTTTGGTTAATACATGACAGAAATGGGTTAGAGTGTAATTTAAAATATTTTACTTTGACTATATGTATTAATAAATGTATTTATCTAAATAAAATTTTATTTTAAAATATTATATGTTTGTGCGTTTCCTCGTGTTGATCCATTAAGTGATTCTTATACTATTCAACATTGTCAGGCTCATGTTAAATGGTCAAAAACCATTGTGAATAAAAGTAAGATTCTTTTTTTTCAATAATAACATTGAGAATAAGTTGGTATTCTTTCAGATTACCATGCCATCTTTCAGAAAACATGATTTAGCTGCAAAAATATAAAGCAAAGCTAAATTTGAAGAATTAAAAATCATAAATATATTTTACTAAGCTCTGGCACATAATCATAGCTAAATTATTCATACTATTCTTTCCTTACCTTAAAGTATTTTGTGTTATTTCTTATACTCTCTTTTTTAAGCTCTGAATTTTAGAGAGAAGTCTTTATAAAGGCAGCCTCTGACTTGAACAGTCTTTCAGTTCTGTCCAGTATCAACAAGAATTTTCTCAGTTCTTATTGTCATATGGTAGCCTAATATTTCTAGAGATAATTGTTAAGGCAGAAATTTTTCTCTAGGCCATTTCAAAGCTTTGTTCATTTCACACAGGATTTTAGTTTTAATAAGTAGATTTGGAAATAAACTGAAAGTGTGATGAACTAAAATACAATCCTTCATTATTGCATTTTCCCTCAAGGAGAAAATTCCTATTCCTTCAAGCTTCATGTTAATCCTATGTGGATATCCAGTAATTTCATTTACTCAAGTTTGAAATCTACTTGTTAGATGTTATTATATTTTAGCCTATTTCAGATTTCTCTGCAAGTTATTGCTTTAAGTTTGTTTCTTTTAACCTTTAGATCTCTTTCTTTCAACTTTTTATTAAACATACAAAATAAACTCATTTAAGAAGTAGGACTTTCTTAGTATCTCCTTTGAATTTTCTATATATATAGTCATGTCATCTGCAAAAATAAAACTTTTATTTTATTTCCAATATTTATACTTGCTAGGACAATATTTTGCAGAAGTACTACAAGCAGATCTTGTCTCATTGGCAGGATGGATTTTCATGAATTCTCCAATTAATATCATGTTTGTTTTACCTTTTTCTCCTCTATCAGATTAAAGAAGATTCCTTTTATATGCAGTCATTATTTATGAATGGTATTAGTTGGTTTTTTTTAATACATACCATACACTTTATATATTTTTGTGTCTGGTTCTGTGGATTTTAGGTATTCTATACATTTATGTAACTACTACCACAATCAGGATACAGAAGAGTCATATAACACTAGAAATCTTCATTATATTTTCTTGTTTGTAGTCAACAACTTTCTCCCACCTCAAACCCTGGCAACAACTAATCTGTTCTTGGTTCCTATAATTTTGCTTTTCTAAAATGCTGTGTAAATGAAATCATACAACATATAACTTTTTGAGAGTGGCTTCTTGCTTTCATTAAAATACATATGAAATACACATATATTATGGGTATCAGTAGTTTGTTCTTTATTCTTACATAGAAACATTAAATTGTATGACTATGCTTAGCTTGTTTATTCATAGACAATGGGTTTTTTCCAATTTTGGTCAATTATGAATAGAGTCACTATAAATATTCGAGTACTGCTTTTTATGTGAATAAAAATATCATTTCTTCAGGTCAAAAGCCTAGCAGTGACTGTTGGGTTGTATGGTAAGTTGATATTTAATTTAATGTGAAAGTGACAAACAGAGTGACTGTACCATTTGGCATTCCTGCCAACAATGAATGAAAGTTACAATCATCTTGCCTCCTTGCTAGCACTTGGTATCAATGATGCATTATATTTTTAATGTAATATTTACACATATATACACACACATATATATATTATTGTTACATGTTTTTATAGCAAGTCATTATTTTGTAATTTTATGTATTTGATTTATAGTTTTCATTCTAATAGATGCATAGTGTTATCTCATTGTGCTTCTAATTTGTTGTATTCAAGTGTTTTATAAATTGAGCATCAAAAAGAGTTTCATGATTTTGGTTTTATAATTTTTTAATACAATGAAATGATTATCTTGTATTTATGAATAAAATATCATTTTTCCACTTCTTTCACTTAATATCATTAATTGCATTGCAATTTTTAAATGCAAAAATAATCTTGTATCTCTGCTTACTTGATTGCCTTTTTACACATTTGTTGCTATTTGTTTTAGAGTTTTGCATCTATGATTATATGAGATATCAATCCATAACTTTCCCTTTTTGTAATATCTCTGTCAAGTTTGAATATCAAAGTTATGCTGATCTTAGAAAATTGATTTGAGAGTAGATACTCTTTTTTATTCTCTGGAAGAATTTGTATAAGATTGGAATTATTTTTTTCTTAAAAGTTTAGGGGAAAGCTCCAATCTAAACTAGTGCTTTCTTTAAGGAAAAGAAGGGTAAAATATACCAGATTCAAAGTCCTTACTATGTATAGAGACCTTTCCTATTTTCCATTATCTTTTGAATCAGAAATATTCCTACTTAAACTAAATTGATAAACCTATTGCTGTTAAATTGATCATGATGACTTTTAAAAATGTTTTGCCCATATATATATACAGTGTTGTATGTACAATTTCATACCTTCTTGCTCTTGATGGTGGTGGAGGTGGTAGTGGTGTTTAGTTGCTAGGTCCTGACAGACTATTTTGGGAACTCTTGAACTGTAGCCTGTCAGGATCGTCTGCTCATAAGATTCCCTAGGTAAGAACACTGCAGTGGGTAGCCATTTGCTTCTCCAGGGGATCTTTCCAGCCCAGGGATCAAAACTGCATCTACTGAATTGGCCCATTTTATTTACTAAAATTGTTAGCTGGAAGATTTTTAGTTCCAAATCTGGGAGAAGAGCAATATATATATATATATAATGACTAAAATACTGTTCCTTTATTTAGTTCTCAATTTCTATGATAATTTTGCCCCTTCTAACTCTAGTTGAATTTTTATTCTTCTCAAGATTAATATCTTCTCTAAAAGATATTCATTCTTACATTGATGTTATATCTATAAATTTCAAATAAGACTCTCTTTTCCTATTTTTCTCATTCATTAATCAGATGGGAATCCGTAGAAGGAAAAATGAATAATACTATGTTTGAAACAATCAAATTGATATGGGTGGTCTGGATATAAATTAAGTCTACCTCCTGGCCTTAGTTTGATATCTCAGAGCAGAAGGAATGAAGTAATTAAGAAATTGATGCTTTTGAACTGTGGTGCTGGAGAAGACTCTCGAGAGTCCCTTGGACTGCAAGGAGATCCAACCAGTCCATCCTAAAGGAGATCAGTCCTGGGTGTTCATTGGAAGGACTGATGCTGAAGCTGATGCTTCAATACTTTGGCCACCTGATGGGAAGAACTGACTCATTGGAAAAGATCCTGATTCTGGGAAGATTGAAGGCAGGAGGAGAAGGGGATGACAGAGGATGAGATGGTTGGATAACATCACCGACTCAATGGATATGAGTTTGAATAAACTCCAGGAGTTGGTGATGGACAGGGAGGCCCAGCCATGCTGCAGTCCACATGGTCGCAATGAGTAGGACAAGACTGAATGACTGAACTGACTGACTGACTGATACATGAACAATGATCAGATACGCCATCTTAGCACAAAGCAGTGTACTGACAGAGAAAACATTAATAAGAAGACATCTGTAGGTGCCTCTCTCTGTCATTGAAGGAAATGAAAGATAGTAATGCTACAGATACTCAGATTTTCCCATAAATGAGCTGTGGAATGCTTGCAGGATTTATACCTGTTATCTTGCACAAAGTAATACCTAAAAGCAAGATTGTCACAAGAAATGAATAATAGACAGTAGAATGGAACACCAATCTTCTCTAAGTGCCAGGAACACTCCCTATCTTCTGACTCCATCACTGTTTTTCTTGGGAAATGATTGGTCCAAAATGAGCTCTTCCCATTCAATTATGTTTAATAATAATTATTATTATTATGAAATAATTACTATGAAATTATTTATGAATAATATTTATGAAATTATGAATATTACATAAAAGTGGCATACATCTAATGGGGAACAGGAAACATGATGATGATTTTTAATAGGAAAAAAATCTAATAAGATGACACTGAAAAAGAGGAAAACTTTGATGAAAAACCATTGCCCACAAAAATCTAAGAACCTAATTGCATTGAAATATTTCAAGACCTCACAGCAGATCATCAATGGCTCAAGGAAGAAATGTTACAAAACCAGTAAGATATCAACTTTGAGCTTTCAAAGCTTAATAAATGAATGCAAAAAAAGGAAAGAAAAGAAACATATGGATCATATGGCTAATTTAAATAAATAAATAGAAGAAAAGAACTCCACTGATAATCCAGTCAGGAATGTGATGCAGTGACAGAAAAAGACTGGAAATTTAAAAAAAAAAAAAAAAAAATGAGGTAAAAAAGAAAGAGAAGTAAAAATTAGAACAAAGACAATAAATATGAATTGATATCATGAGTTGATATACTTGGAATTTTGAAAAAGATACAAGAAATAAAACTAAAAATCTACAGAAGAAGGAAAAACTATCATTGAAGAAAATGATTTTGAATGAAAGAAAATTTGAAAAAAGGCAAATTGACTCCTGGGAAATATTATTCAAATAGACTCTTATAAACATAGACTTTTTAAAAACTTTACTATAAATCATTAGTAAAAAAAAATTCTCAGCATCCAGAAAAGAAAATAGGCACACACAAGGAAAAGTCTTAACAGTTAAAGATTAGGGTAAACTTAAATTTCTCCAGAGATATTCAAATATGAAAATCTCAATAAATTATACCCATGAGAAACATTATCAGAAAAAACAATCAGACTATAAAAATAAATGATACAATAATGATAACTGTAGCAACTAGCAAAGAAAGAAATAAATTCTAAACATATCAATTAGTTTTGAACATAATGAAAATCTAGATACTCTCTTAAAATAGTTTATCTATAATTATACACACATATGTATATGCAATTATATATTTCATTTTTACATTTGTATATAAATAATAAAGTGAGAGAAAAATTATGTCATTATAATTAATGGTGAAACACATGAAACTCTCATTAACATAAAGAACAAGACAAGATAATGACTATTATAGTATTTAACCTTTTTTAAAATGTCAAACAGTTCTTTGATTAAATGTCTAGTTTTATAAAAATTGAGAAGAATGAAAATATTATGGCAATAATTAAAACCTAAAAGATGTCCATTTGACTTAAAAGAAATTGACATTTTAAGGAGTTACTTTCTATATCCTTTATCCTGCTGGGAGTCCTTTTTTGGTCTGATTGAGCTGATTTGCATTCCCCATGACTTGAGAACAACAGAACACAGAAAGGCAAGCAGCCAGGCAGTTATCTTTTTTAAGTGAGTAGAGGCACCATTGAAGAGGAACTAAAAAGCCTCTTGATAGAAGTGAAAGAGGGGAGTGGAAATGTTGGCTTAAAGCTCAACATTCAGAAAACTAAGATAACGGCATCTGGTCCCATCACTTCATGGGAAATAGATGGGAAAACAGTGGAAGTAGTGTCAGACTTTATTTTGGGGGGCTCGAAAATCACTGCAGATGGCCATTGCAGCCATGAAATTAGAAGACGCTTACTCCTTGGAAGGAAAGTAATGAGCAGCCTAGATAGCATATTAAAAAGCAGAGACAGTACTTTGCCAACAAAGGTCCATCTAGTCAAGGCTATGGTTTTTCCAGTGGTCACGTATGGATGTGAGATTTGGACTGTGAAGAAAGCTGAGTGCCAAAGAATTAATTCTTTTGAACTGTGGTGTTGGAGAAGACTCTTGAGAGTCCCTTGTACTTCAAGGAGTTCCAACCAGTCCATCCTAAAGGAGATCAGTCCTGGGTGTTCATTGGAAGGACTGATGCTGGAGCAGAAGCTCCAATACTTTGGCCACATCATGCGAAGAGCTGACTCATTGGAAAAGACCCTGATGCTGGGAGGGATCGGGGGAAGGAGGAGAAGGGGACGACAGAGGGTGAGATGGTTGGATGGCATCACTGACTCGATGGACATGAGTTTGAGTAAACTCCGGGAGTTGGTGATGAACAGGGAGGCCTGGTGTGCTGCGGTTCATGGGGTCAGAAAGAGTCGGACAAGACTGAGCGACTGAACTGAACTGAGAGGCACTATAGTGTTAAGGTTTTCTTTCAGCCCTCTTTAGCTTTTTCAGTGTGGAGTAGTTGAAATTTCATTCATCGTTTGCTTTGTTAATACTGATGTCTTTGTCTGTGCTGTTCTTTTTGTTTGTTTGTTTGTTTTCCATTTATTTTTATTAGTTGGAGGCTAATTACTTTACAACATTGCAGTGGTTTTTGTCATACATTGAAATGAATTAGCCATGGATTTACATGTATTCCCCATCTCGGTCCCCCCTCCCACCTCCCTCTCCACCCGATCCCTCTGGGTCTTCCCAGTGCACCAGGCCCGAGCACTTGTCTCATGCATCCAACCTGGGCTGTTCTTTTGTATTTTTTCTCATGAAAGTTTCAATTACATTGACTGTCATCACATGGTTGCTTTGTTTGTTGACTATGAAAAAATAGTTCACTGTAATGCCATTTATACTTAATGTTCTAATGATAATAATTGATCTAAGTTTGTTTTTCCAAGAATAAATTGCTATTTTAAGTCAGAGTAGACTGGGTATGCATGTGGGTATAATCATATATCTGTGGAAGCTAAGATAATAAAATCAAAATTAATTCAGTAAAATGGTTAGTTATGTAATTTTTAGACAAAAATTAATAGTTCCCCACTGAAAAATCTTGTAGGAAATATGATAGAAGAAATATTTGCTTTAGTAGTAGTGACAAAGCTATAGCATACATGTAAATAATTTTACTACTAATGGGAAACATTTAATCTTTTTATTTTATTTTTTTCATGGAAAGGCATTTTTAAAAATACAGCAGATTGTACATGTTAATCTCAAACTCCCAATCTATCCTCCCTGGGAAACTTCACCCCTGGTAACCATAAATTCATTTTCTAAGTCTGTGGGTCTGTTTCTGTTTTTTAAATAAGTTCATTTGTATCTTTTTTTTTTTTTTTTTTTTAGATCTGCATGTAAGCAAGATTATATTATGTTTGTCTTTTCTTTCTGATTTACTCCACATAACATGGTAATCTCCAGGTCCATTCATGTTGCTACAAATAGCATTGTTTCATTCTTTTAAATGGCTGACTAATATTCCATTGTATATATGTACCTCATTTTCTTTACTCATTCGCCTGTCGATGGACATTAAGGCTGCTTCCATGTCTTGGTTATTGTAAATAGTGCTGCAGTGAACATTGAGGTGCAGGTATCCTTTCAAACCATGTTTGTCTCTGAATTATTTGCCCAAGAGTGGGATTACTAGATTTTATGGTAGCTCAAATTTTTTTTAATTTTCAAGAAACCTCCACACTTTCCTCTGGTATTTCCCAAGTTTCTCAGTGATTAAAAAAACAAAAACAAAAACAAAAAAAAACTGCCTCCTAATGCAAGGAGATGCAGGAGACACAAGTTTGATCCCTGAGCTGGTAAAATTCCCTGGAGAAGAAAATAATAATGCACTTCAGTATTCTTGCCTGGAGAATCCCATGGACAGAGGAGCTTGGCAGGCTACCATCCATGGAGTCTCACACTGTCAGATACAACTGAGCACAAACACCCTATACTGTTCTCCACTAGGCTGTACCAATTTACCTTCCCACCACCAGCCCAGTAGAGTTCCCTTTTCTTCACACCCTCTCCAGCATTCATTGTTTGACTTTTTGATGATGGTTATTCTGTTTGGTGTGAGGTGATATCTCATTGTAGTTTTGATTTGCATTTCTCTCAACAGTTAGCAATGCTGAGCATCTGTTCATGTGTCTCTAAAGAGACATTTCTCCAAATAAGACATATAGATGGGAATCATTCAGTCTTCAAGAGATTACTGTTATGAATAGCGCAGCTATCTGCCTGGATGCCCCCTTCAGAGCAAACACATCAATTTCACTTGTTAAAAAATATCAGCAGTTGAATGTTTACAGGTGTCTTTCACTGAGACTTGACCCAGACCACAGGGAAATGTTTCCCCAGCTGTGGAGGAGAGAAAAAAGTTTTCCTTGACTCTCTTTAGGCCCTGGCTAGTTTTAAAATTAGTTACAATGGCAGATTAATAGAATGAAAGCATACATATTATACTGAATTTTTACATGTACATGGGAACTTTACCAAGAGAATGAACCCTGAAGTGAACAGAGCAGGAAGTGTTTATACATTTTAGACAAAATAAAATGAAATAAAATTACATTTGACATAAACTGGACAGACAGAGGATTTGGGCAGAGAGTAGTAAATGGTGAAGAAGCAACTAGAAGGATGAGATAGTTTTAAAAGATTTGTTTTTACAGATATCTTGGCCCCAAATTCCCTATCTGTGGTGAAAAGAATGTTTCCCTTCTTTTTGGTACCGGAAGTCTATCTTTTGCATGGAATATTGTCTCCTGCATTCAGGAAAGATGGGTAAGAGTTGAGGAAGGTCAGAGTGAACTTCCTGCTTCTGCCTTTGCTCAAACTCCTTCAGTGTAATATTTTCAACAAGCCAGAGTTTAGGATAGCATGTCCTGAACCACATCAACTGGCTGATATAAGTATGTGCAAGCCCTGTCCTCATGCCACAATTTGGGACAATAATGATTAATAATTTGGGACACCCCAGTGTCATAACACCTTGTAGGATTATCTGTGCCCTTACTTGCAAACTCATTTTGACTAGTTTTCCATGCCTTTCTTCCAAGCCTTTCACTGCTCTTTTGGGTGTACTTGAGATTGACATTCCTTACACTCATGTTGAAGCTGTGGAAACAGGGGCTTTACTTATAGGTCTTCCTGCCTTAACATCATCCAAGGATACCAGAAGTTTCCTACATTCAGAAAGTGTGACACACTTGTCTGGTTCAATAAAGTTATTTGTTTTTCCTCTTTTGACATTGGGGAGACCCACATCAGAAGACCCCAAATCCCAAATGCCATCCAGAATTTTGAGTATATACAAGTGAATTTGCCTAGAAAAGTGTAACTGAGGTGTCTTCAGGCTCTTAAACATTTCAGAATCTCTATTCCTCTCAGGTCCAAATAAAATGACTTATGTCTGAGAATATCTGGAAAGTGTTTACGTAGTACACATTTTCTGAGGTAGAATTAAGAATTATGCTGTTGGAGCATAGACAAGAGAGCAATACTTTCTGCTTTGGGAATAGTGTATCACAAAAGAAAACACATAAATTAGATCCTGAAGGAATGCAGAAGAATAAACAATGTTTCACACTGGTGCTTATGCTTAGAAACTTCAACCAGTTTAGTATCTCATGGGCAAATAGCAAACCAGATTTTTATTTCAAACTTTAGAAATATTTTTAAAGGAAAAATCATATAATTTAATTGTGTAAGAAAATCTTTAAACTTAATATTTAAATTTAATTGAACATAATTTAAATATATGAATAATACTATTTATGAAATACCATTTATTTAATTTTTGTTATATATAAAAATACACAAATTTTCTACATTTTAGCATTAATTCATACATCAAAATAAGAAATCAAAAAGTGTATCCAGAATCATTTTGAGAAATATATAGCCTTAATGAAAATTCAAAGTATTATTATTGTTATTTCTTAAATGTTTGTTATTATTGTTCACACCATCACTATTCTATCATACTTATGACCTATGGATAAGTTTGAGAAGTCAATTACTTAAAAAGAAATTAAAAGTTTGAAACTTCCTTGAGGATAAAAGTGGTCCTATTTCTCTTTAAGTTCTCTATGAATTATGCCATGACTGGAATATATTAGTTCTTGACTGGTTGTTCTGTTAGGCTTCTCCAGAGAAACAAAATCAGTAATCTGTGGTATGGAAACTGGAGACATAGGAAAGTCAGTGGTGTCATTCAGTCTGAGTCAAGAGACCTGAGAATCAGGTGAACTGTTGGAGAGCAAAAGAGAATATGAGATGTTCCGTTTCCATCAATGAGGCATGAAAATATGGGTCAATTCCTCTTTCCTCTGCATTTTGTTCTATTCAGGATTTCAATGGATTGAGGATGCAGATGTGTAACTACAACTGGGAGGGCAATTTATGGGATCTACCTGTATACATACATATTAAGTCTCTTCAGTCATGTCTGACTCTGTGACTTTATGGACTGTAGCTTGCCAGGCCCCTCTGCCAATGGGATTCTCCAGGCAAGAATACTGGAATGGATTGCCATTCACATCTCCAGTGGATCTTCCTGACCCAGGGGTTAAACCCTCATCTCTTGAGTCTCCTGCATTGGTAGAGGGGTTCTTTACCATTAGGGTCACTGGAAAGACCATGGAGTCTACCTACTCAAATATTAATCTGATCAAGGAACACTTTCACAGACATTTACAGAAACAATGTTTAATCAGGCATCTGTGGCTTAATCAAGTTGACACATAAAATTAACTATCACAGCTACACTAACAAATTGGATAGAGATATATAGTATTATATATTTTATATAAAATAAAAAACATAAATATACAAATATACACTATATTTATAGAACATAAAGCCTTTATATAGGAATATAATATAGTGATATATCTAGAGAAAATATGACAAAATATTTAATTTTGAAGATTTTACAAATACGAACAATTATGAAATGATTTATTTTAATATATTGTTCTTAAAGCTAATTTTAATATATGTTGTTGTTTAGAAGCTAAGTCATGTCCGACTCGTGTTCCCATGGACTGTAGCCTACCACGCTCCTCTGTCCCTGGGATTTCCCAGGCAAGAATATTGGAATGGGTTGCCATTTCCTTCTCCAGGGGATCTTCCTGACCCAGGGATCAAATCTGCATCTCCTGCATTGCAGGTGGATTCTTCACTGCTGAGTCACTAGGGAAGCCTTAGCAAGTTAATAAAGGCATGGTACTCATGAGAAGCCAATTTAATTTAAAAGGGGACACTGAATGGCATACAGTGTCCATACACCTCTGCCAATATTCCCTAGTATCAAGCTTTGTCTTTGCTAATCAGCACTAGCTTATTCCAAAAGAGTCCATGATAATGAAAAATGCCAAACTCCCTTGACCTTAAAATAAAATTAAGGCCAGGGTCCATCGACCTTATTACCCCACCGGGGTGTAAGATTAGTATAAAACCCACAGTATAACAGTATATTGCTCTATTGAGGGGGTATGGTTGTGAGGGGAGATGCCATGGTGATGAAGGAATCAATTAACATAGCACGAGTATAGGAAACAGTGTTAAAATATAAACGCGTGTGCTAAGATGCTTCAGTCGTGTCTGACACTTTGCAACCCCATGGACTATCATACTCCAGGCTCCTCTCTTCCTGGGATACTCCATGTAAGAATACTGGAGTGGGTTGGCATACCCTTCTCCATAAAATATAAATACACAAATTGATAACTTAAAACATTTTCTTAGAGGATATATGCACGTGTCCTCAGTTGCTTCACTTCAGTTGTGTCCAACTCTTAGCGACCCTATGGACTGTAGATCACCAGTGTCTCCTGTATCTCTCGTATTGGAGGTGGAGTCTTTACTGTTGAACCGCTGGGGAAGCTCTGTATGTATCTATGTATGTATGCATGATGTAATAAAGCATCTCTTCTAAAAATACATGTGCAATTTTCACCACCCCCACTTCTCTTTGCCCAGTCTAAACCACCAGCATATCTGGCTGGGTGCTTGCCATTATTGCCAAACTAGTTTGCCTCACCCCATGACTTTTCATATTGAGAATCTATTCTGCATACAGCAGTCAGGGTGCTATTTTAAAATTATGATTCAGACTATGTTACTTCTTAAAACAAAATCTAAAAGCTTATCTAACATTATTGTTCCTTTCATAATTTGGCCTTTGACCCCACATTTGAATTTAACTCATTCTATCCTCCCCTTTGTTGAGTATGTACCAGAAGTATCTATCACTTTGCTGATCTCTCAGTATTCCAAGCTTACTGCTATGCAAGTCCTTTGCTGTTGAGTTTTTTCTTCTTGAAATATTCTTCTTTATATCTTCTAGGAATTGCTCTCTTGATTCCCAGAGTAGTATTACTTCTTCAGAGATTACCTACCTAACAACCTGATATTGTCTTAACTTCTTCTACTCTGTGTCATTTGCCTGTATAGACTAGCAACTGAGATATTATAATGAGTAAATTTATGTGTATTTGCATATGTTGTTTTACACTTATGATACCTTATTATAATGGAAGGTTTATGAGAGTGGGAAACTTGTTTGGCTTTATCCCTGTAAATTTTGATCCATCAAATCTGAGTTGGGTAGGTGTTGCCCCACCTCTGGCACCAAATGGCTTGTGGGAATTTTTCAGACCAGGGATTGAATTTGTACTCTCAGCAGTGAAAGCATGGAATCCTAACTACTGGACCACTCGGGAATTCCCTGGGTAGATGTTTTCCATGTATTTTCAATTTTTTCAAAGTTTCACAGGTGGAGTGGTAGTTCTCCTCAGAAAATCTTTATCAGTTAATATTTTTGATATAAAAGAACACATATTCAGGTTTTTTACTTAGCAATTAAGTTTAGCATTTTGGTCATGTTGTTGAAATTTTGCCTCTTTTCATCAGTATGAAATAGAAACACAGAGACAGAGTTTTGGGTGAAGTAGAAAGTAGTAGCTCTTATTGCTTTGATAGGCAAAATGGGTCACAGTGGACTAATGCTCTCAAGACTGCATGACCCATTCTGGAGAGGATGCTGAGAAGTTTTACAGTGTTTGAGGATCGGGGCATGATCAGCTGATGGATAATTCTCAGATTGTTTGATATCAAGATGAAGTTTCAGCAAACTACTGGTTTCAACCAATCTAGGGTCTATGTTCCAGTTCTCACTGGAGGGTTCTGCTTCCTATAAAAAAACACTTAGAAATGTGTGTCAGGCATTTATCTCTATCTTTCAGGGAATGGGAGCTTGATAATTGTGCTATGCAGCAGAATTATAGTCAAAATAATTACCAGTTCCTCAACTCAACAGCTATTCTTTGTTCCTACATCTTCACACTTCCCAATCACTAACTCTTGAGTCAGCATTTTACTTCAAAAGACAAGGACAAAAGGACTTGTATATGGTTTCAGTCAGACAATTATTGTGCAAAGATATGCAATTAATTTTGAATTAAAACTATCAGTAAAATATGAAGCTTATAAAGTATTTATAATTATGAACTCTAGTATCATATTGGAGAAACATTTCTGCAGACTTAACATCATGTATTTTGATTTTCATTTTATATTCATGGAAATTCATGCTATAGCATATTCATAGCATCTAACAATGAATTTTAATGAATAATTAGAAATACGATTCACAAATAGTCCTTAAAAATGCATGACTATGTTGGAGTGTTACAAAAAGCAGCAAATGTTCAGGCTTAGCTTCTCTTTTTATTTATTTATTTTTTAATTCAGATTTTAAGTCTGAACTCTTCTAGAAGTATCTCATTAGTATAACAGAACAAAAAAAAATAAGGTTATGGTCTAGTTGCTTACAAATAAATTTAAGCATTACTGTATTAAACCTAAAGTCTCTTTTATGTGACAAAATAATAACATACATAAAATCTACTTCATAAGCAAACATTTTGAATAAGCCAGTAAACTATAAACACTAAATTTTTTAATCATTTCATGTAATGGAATAATCTATAACATTCAATAGAAACATGCAGAGAGCTGCTTCAGATATGGTATAACTCAAAATAGCCCCTGAAATTGTCTGTCTTACTTTTCCTTGTCCTATGAATGAATAGTGACACCAAGAACTCTTTAATGAAGGGAAGCCTCCACTTCCTTAGTGATGAAGTAATACAGGTAAATCTTCATTATGATTCAAACAAGGTGGAATTTTATAGCACTGAAGAGTTAAACAGAAACACAATTAAGGACAAAATTTAATTGGTTTATAATTAGAAAGCAGATGGAACTGAATTGGAGGTTCAGTGATGCCTACATAGCCTTTACCTCATGACAGTCTGAGAAGACAGACAAATCCGTGACTCTCCATTCCTTACTATTGCATTTTCCACAATCAGTGAGAAATTAAAAATTCTAGAGAAAAATATGTGGGTAAAATAGTTATAAAACAGGTGAAAGCATATTTTTAGCCTCCAAATATCTAATCGAGCCAAGAAAAAAGGGCTGTTTGGTAGGAATTTAGTCTGTATGATTACTGTTTCTTTCTTTTTGTTTTCTTTTTTTTTAAGAAAAATAAGCAAATTTTGGATATGAGGCTAAGGGTGGACTAAATGTCTCTGCAATATCATTGTTTAACAGGACTACTATTTACCATCTTCAAGAGCCTAGACTCTGTGTTATTATCTGTTTATTTGTATATTTTTACCAATAAAGATGAAAATTATTCTGTTTGGTAGAGAAGATAACTTCAAAGATGTCTGGTTTGCACATAATAGGGTAGTAAACAATGTCATTCCCATCTTAGTGAGCTTCTGTAGCATGCAATCCTTAATTGATTATGTAAATTTCCCTTCTTCAAATCCTCTATCAGGCTTACTATTTTGCTGATTTCTTCATTACTATTAGTACATTTTATATTTGTAACTGTACCATGGTGGAGAAAGTATGATACTATCTCAGTGGACTATGGGCTCTCTAAGTTTCTGCTATAAATGAGGGTGTAGATACAGAGCAGCATGCTTATATTTATTTAATGGGAATTTAACTCTGATTTAGAATTCCCTGCCTGCCTATATAATTTGGTTTGCAAGGCTCAAAAGTTATCTTACAAATAAATCCCTTAAAATCTCTTATTCTTTTATTATCCATTCCAGCAAAACTGGAGTCCCAGATGAACCCAATCAACTGCCCTTTTCATATCTGTTACAGAAATAGCTCCATGACACTGTGTATCTTGAGAAGAGTGAGTAGACAGCCACCAATATACATTTATGGTTACCTTGATAAGTGGAGTAGAAATCCTACTATACTTCTACAATCAGTCCTTTTCCATATCCTAATAATTCTCAGCAGGTGACCTTGATTCCTACTGAAGGAAAGAAACAATGGGGTAGGAATTTTCTCTATTTTTTTATATAAAAATATAAAAACATACAAATATATAAATTTGCCTGCCTTTCCTGAAACTTCATCCATCCTTTGACATTCAGCAATAGGTAAATGATTAATAAAGTTTCCTTTCCATTTAGCATACAGATTTAGGAATATATATTGAGATATAGGCATATTTGATAATAAAATCAGGGTACAAAATTATATGGTAGGAGTCAACTTTTTTTAAAGTTGTATATAGAAGTATTGGGCTTCCCTGGTGGCTCAACTGGTAAAGAATCTGCCCGCAATACAGGAGATCCTGGTTCAATTCCCAGGTCGAGATGATTCCCTGGAGGAGATCATGGCAAGCCACTCCAGTATTCTTGCCTGGAGAACTCCCATGGTCAGAGGACTGCCTGGTGGGCTACAGTTCATGTGACCCAAAGAGCTGGACACAACTGAGTGGCTAAGCACAGCACACAGCACAGCATAGAAATAATACATAGGAAGTAAGAGTTAAAAGTAAGTGAACAAAAAAATATTAAAAACAATTTTCTGTCTGTTGTGAGATTTTTTTTATTGTTTCCATTTTCTTGGTCATATTTATGTGCCTCAAGTTCTAGGTTTCTAGATCCTTCCAAGAGTATATTGGATCTACCTAGTCAGTGACTAGATTTAGCAGAAAGATGTTATCATGTTTCCTTAGTCTCTATGTGGAATATTTCCTCATTAACTAAGTTCAAGGTGACTTTTTTTGTTTGTTTATTTGTTGTTATTTTTATCTTTGGTGTTTTGTTGAATAATGAAAATCTTTTGCTGAGCATTCCACATAGCTGTCTCAAATTTAACAAAAAAATTGATCACTGATAAAAGACAAATTTCTTTTCTAGGAATATTAAGCTCACTACATGTGAAATTTTTATCTTTTTTCAAGTATCTTAACTCAATGATCTATGACATACAGATTCTATACAATGTCACATGACAGATATGTGAAATGATCAACTAAGAGTTGTTTACTTTTATAACCAAGCTAACACTTCCCAAAGAGTTATACTCAGGCAGTGACTTCTTAATTTTACATGCAATGTGATATTGGGGACAAATAATATACAAATGTCCTCATTTGTGAATACTATGCATTCTGTGGAAGGCAATCAGAAAAAAAAAATTTATAAGTAAATAGGGCTTTAAATTATCTACATTCATGAGTTAATAGATTTTCATAGTAACTAATCTTTCCAATGTATCTATTCTAACATTAGTTAAACAAATAACACTTGGCAGGATTTTTATTTTAGGATGTGATGTCTGAATGCTGGCAATAAATATTTTAGTAGTTAATGAATGCTTCAATAATTAAAACATATTTCAGCTTGAAATATAACTACTCTTTCTAACTTCTTCATATAAATAATTTTATGTATAAAGAAATGAGACTAAACAGGTTAACAATATTTTAAATCCATCAGAATTAATGGGACAGAAAAAAATAAATAAATAAAAGAAGAAGAAAACAGTTCAGAGAGTCAGCAAAAGAAAAAAAATCCCAGGCTAATGGAGATTAAAGTGAATTGGGAAGCTATGGTGTTATCTTTGCTTCATTGAATTTAAATGATACATTTCTTCACATGTATTGAATTTAAAGATGTTACAAAGTGGAATTTTAAAATAATAAGTTTATGAAATGAAATTTAAGAAATTCTAAAATGCTTGACTTCTATGTGGTAATTTCATGTACTGTGTAATTCTTTACTTCTAATGATTAGAGTAAATAAAAAGAAACAAAGATTGAATTTCTTTTAATTATGGATTCAGCAGCATTCATTAAGCACATATTATGTCTAAGGTGTTATACATTCCAAAGGCTGGTGATATGACAGTATATGAAATATATAATAATATATTGAAACTGGAAAAGGTACTTTTAAACAAAAATGAAAAACAATTTGATAAATAAAAATGAGGGTCTTACTAGGACATTTTAAAAATTATGCAATTAGTAAAATCATTGTTGCCTGATAGGTAAAATTGTGAGGTATTAATTTAGTAATTCATAAATTCATAGTTTGCCATTTTTGTTGTTCAGTCAATCAGTCATACCAACTCTTTGCAACTGCAAGGACTGCAGTATGCCAGGCTTCCCTGTCCATAATTAGCCATATGTGGATTAAAATGTTATAGTACAAACACAGTCTTGGCTGTGTGTGTGTGTGTGTGTGTGTGTGTGTGCGCGTGCGCGCGCGCGTGCACTCAGTAGCCTCTGACTCTCTGAGACCCCAAGGACTGTAGCCTAAGAGCTTCCTCTATTTATGGAATCTTGCAGGCAAGACTACTTGAGTTTGTTGCTATTTCCTACTTCAGGAGATCTTCCTGAACCAGGGACCTAACCCATATCTCTTGCATCTCCTGCATTGACAGGTGGATTCTTTCCCACTGTGCAACCTGGGAAGTCCTAATTTTGGTGTGCATGCATGCTAAGTTGCTTCAGTTGTTTCCAACTCTTTGCATGAGAGTCATGTCTCTTATGTCTCCTTCATTGGCACTGACCTGCAACAAGTGTTCAGTTCAGTTCAGTTCAGTTGCTCAGTCATGTCCAACTCTTTGCCACCGTTTGGACTGGAGCATGCCAGGCCTCCCTGTCCATCACCAATTCCCGGAGTTAACCCTTCACTCATTTCCATTGAGTCAGTGATGCCATCCAACCATCTCATCCTCTGTCCTCTCCTTCTCCTCCTGCCCCCAATCTGTCCTAGCATCAGGGTCTTTTCCAGTGAGTCAACTCTTCGCATGAGGTGGCCAAAGTATTGGAGCTCCAGCTTCAGCATCAGTCTTTCCAATGAATATTCAGGACTGATTTCCTTTAGGATGGACTGGTTGGATCTCCTTGCAGTCCAAGGGACTCTCAAGAGTCTTCTCCAACACAACTATTTAAAATCATCAATTCTTCAGGACTCAGCTTTCTTTATGGTCCAACTCTCACATCCATACATGACTAATGTAAAAATCATAGCTTTGACTAGATGGACCTTTGTTGGCAAAGTAATGTTTCTGCTTTTTAATATGCTGTCTAGGTTGGTCATAACTTTCCTTCCAAGGAGTAAGTGTCCTTTAATTTCATACAAGTAAGTGTATCATATGGATTTTCAGTACCTATTGTGCAAACATTATTCAATCTATCTTTAATATATCCAAAAACTTATTATATTATTTCTACTATAATTTTTTTCATAGGCATTTTTTAAAGCTTGGATTAAAGTTAGATTTATAGAAAATTTGCAAAGATAACAGGAAAAGTTTCCATATGGACTTCTCTAGTAATGTTACCATAGCTATGATATATTTGTGAAATTAAGAAATTTTCACTGGCACATTACTAATAAGTAAACTCCAGACTGTGCTTAAATTTCATTTGTTTTTCTATCAGTCTGTTTTGTGTTTGCAGGTTTTATTCTGTATACTATGTTTTGTCTTGATTATATTGATTCTCTTGTTTTCCTCTTACATGAATTTCTTAATATTTGATCTCCATGACTTTTAAAGTTTTGAAGAATGCTGGTATAGTATTTTATAGTGTATTTCATAAGTATTTTATAGCTTATGGTGAATGGTGCTGGATTCATAATCTTGAAGAAGATTTAACTTTGGGACCAGGGACCAGGCTTGATCACTCAAGAGCTTTTATATAGCAGAGTTTTATTAAAGTAAAAGGGAACAGAAAAAGCTTCTGACATAGACATCAGAAGGGGGCGGACAGTGCCTCACTCACTAGTCTTTAGCAAGGGAATTATATACCTTTTAAATTAGTTATTGCAATAAATCAAAAGAATCTCATGGTTGTAAGTGAAGTGAAGTGAAGTGAAGTCGTTCAGTCGTGTCTGACTCTTTGTGACCCTGTGCATTGTAGCCCACCAGGCTCCTCCGTCCATGGGATTCTCCAGGCAAAGAATACTGGAGTGGGTTGTCATTTCCTTTTCCAGGGGATCTTCCCAACCCAGGGATTGAACCCAGATTTCCCACATTGCAGGCAGACTCTTTAACCTCTGAGCCACCAGGGAAGCCTATGTTGTAAAAATTTTACCAAACCCACTCCCACAATTTACATTTTATGATAACAGGGTTAGAATTTAACAATAGAAAGATCCTTCCAGACCCACTCCCATAATTTACATTCTAAGATATTAAGATTAGTCAGAAGGTTTTCAGGAAGGATAAACTGTACTCAAGCAGGATACACTATGCTATATAATCCCTAGTACAGAGTTTAAATGGGCTTCCTGGTGGCTCAGATGGTAAAGTGTCTGTCTGCAATGCTGGAGACCTGGGTTCTATCCCTGGGTCAGGAAGATCCCCTGGAGAAGGAAATGGCAACCCACTCCAGTACTCTTGACTGGAAAATCCCATGGACAGAGGGATAATAGTTTGTAATTATTATTATATATTTGTTTATTATTGTTTATTATTATATATTTATTTATATATAGTTTATTATTGCTATAATAAGTTAGAGCATAAGAGTCAGGGATGTATGAAGCAAACCACCCATAAAATTAATACATAATGGAGTTGAGACTTAACTTTAACTAGATTAGACAGGTAACTGTAGATCTTCATATAAATAAAACTGCATTATCTTATCAGCTTAACTTAAATACTATCTTAGAAATATCATATACATACTATCTCTGCAAACTATTAATGAAATCTGGAGCCCAAAGAATTTAGAACAATAATTGAGGAGAGTAGTGAAGGTGTCTGCAGAAGAATCTTTTCCAGCTCTGGACTTAGAATTTTGCAATCATGAACATGTCGTAGGATCTCTCTCTACCTCCCTTTCAGCACTGGAAAACAGCACTGATAACATTTATGTTGTAAGGTCTATAGAACTATGCCTCAGATTTGGTAGCATATAATAAATTTCACCTCTTAACATTAGTATTTGCTAGCAATTATACTTCAGAAAAGGGCTTACCAGGTGGTAATGAATCCTCCGCCAATATAGGAGATACAAGAGATGGGGGTCTGATCTCTGGGTCAGGATGATCTCCTGGGGTAGGAAATGTCAATCCACACCAATAATCTAGCCTGGAAAAATCCATGGACAGAGGAGTTTGGTAGACTAAGGTCCATGGTGTTGCAAAACGTTGGACACTACTGAGCATGCACGCACACACACACACACACACACACACACACACACACACTTATACATACTTCATTTTACAGAGGAAAGTGTGTTGTTGATGTCATTGTCTCCGACTCTTTGTGACCCTAGGGCTGCAGCACACAACGCTCCTTTGTCTTAACACCAACTCCTAGAGTTTGCTCAAATTCATGTCCATTGAATCAGTGATGCTATCTAATCAACGCATCTTCTGCCTCCACCTTCTCCTTTTGCCTTCAATCTTTCCCAGCATCAGTCTTTTTCAGTGAGTCAGCTCTTTGCACCAGGTGGCCAAAGTATTGTAGTTTCAGCTTCAACATCAGTCCTTCCAATGAATACTCAGGACTGATTTCCTTTAGGATTGGTTGGTTTGATCTCCTTGCAATCCAAGGGACTCTCAAGAGTCCTCCAGCACCACAGTTCAAAAGTATCAGTTCTTTGGCACTCAGTCTTCTTTATGGTCCAACTCTCGCATCCATACATGACTACTGGAAAAGCCATAGCTTTGACTGTATGGACCTTTGTTGGCAAAGTGATGTCTCTGCTTTTTCAATACACTGTTTAGATTTGTCATAGCTTTCCTTCCAAGGAACAGTGTCTTTTAATTTCATGGCTGCAGTCACCATCTGCAGTGATTTTGGAGCCCAAGAAAATAAATTCTGTCACTCCTTCCACTTTTTTCCCTTCTATTTGTCATGAAGTGATGAGACTGGATGCCATGATCTTAGTTTTTTTCTTAATTTAATTCTCCTTTTCCACCCTCATCAAGAGGCTTTTTAGGTCCTCTTCACTTTCTGCTATTAGACTGGTACCTAAGGTTGCTGACATTTCTCCCAACAATCTTGATTCCAGCTTGTGAGTCACCCAGCCCACCTTCTCACATGATGCAATTTGTATATAAGTTGAGTAATCAAGATAACAACATATAGAGTTGTCATGCTCCTTTTCTAATTTTGAACCAGTTCATTGTTCCATGTCCAGTTCTAACTGTCATTTCTTGACCTGTACACAGATTTCTTAGGAGGCAGGTAAGGTGTCTAGTATTCCCATCTCTTTAAGAATTTCCCAGTTTGTTGTGATCCACACAATCAAAGGATTTATAGTAGTCAATAAACAGAAGTAGATATTTTCCTGGAATTCCCTTGCTTTCTCTATGATCCAAGAAATGTTGGCAATTTGAACTCTGGTTCCTTTGCCTTTTCTAAATCCAGCTTGTAAATCTGGAAGTTTTCAGTTAATATACTGCTGAGGCCTAGCTTAAAGGATTTTGAGTGTAACCTTAGTATTAATAGCATATGAGATGACTGCAAAGGTACAGTAATTTGAACATTACTTGCATTGTTCTTTTTAGGGATTGGAATAAAAACTGAGCTTTTCCTATCCTGTGGTCACTGTTGAGTTTTCCAGATTTGCTGACATATTGAATGAAGCATAGTCTTTTAAGATTTGAAATAGTTCAGAGGGAATTCCATCATTTCCACTAGCTTTGATTGCAGTAATATTTCCTAAGGTCCACTTGACTTCACACTCCAGGATGTCTGGGTGTAGGTGTGTGACCAGACCATCATGGTTATCTGGATCATTAAGACACTTTCTGCATGATACTTCTGTGTATTCTTGCCACCTCTTCTTAATCTCTTCTGCTTCTGCTAGGTCCCCATTGTTTCTGTTCTTTATCATGCCCATCCTTATGTGAAGTGTTTCCTTCATCTTAAAGAGATCTCTAGTCTTTCATATTCCATTTTTTCCTCTATTTCTTTGCATTGTCCCCTCTATTTCCTCCATTCTTATTTAAGATAGTATTGTCTTTCTTTGTTATTCTGTGTAACTCTATATTCAGTGGTGTATATCTTTCCTTTTCTCCCTTGCTCTTTGTTTCCCTTCTTTCCTCAGCTATTTTTAGAGCCTTTTCAGACAGCCACTTGGCCTTCTTTCATTTCTTTTTCTTTGGGATGGCTTTTGTTAGTACCTCTCATACAATGTTATGAACCACTATCTATAAATTTATTCAGGAACTCTATCTACCATAACTAATCCCTTGAATCTATTCATCTCCTCCACTGGCATAATCATAAGGGATATGATTTGGGTCCCTTTCCTTTTTACCAGTTGAGCCACAAAGGAAGCCCAAGAATATTGGAGTGCGTAGCCTATCCCTTCTCCAGTGGATCTTCCCAACCCAGGAATCGAACCAAGGTCTCCTGCATTGCAGGTTGATTCTTTACCAACTGAGCTATCAGGGAAGCCCACAGTATAGTCATAAATGATGTGATTTAGGTCATACCTGGATGACCCGGTGATTTTTCCAAATTTCTTCAATTTAAGCCTGAATTTTGCAAAAAGGAGCTCATAATCTGAGCCACAGTTAGTTCCATGTTTTGTTTTTGCTGACTGTACTCCATCTTCAGCTGCAAAGATCATAATCAATCTGATTTGGATACTGACCATACCTACCTTGAAGTAATTAAAAATAGAAAATATACATAACATAAATTTTGATATGACTGTTGCAATTTATTAATATATTTCAGTTATAAAACCTGTAGAGAGAGTACTGTTTTTGCATTCTGGGATTGCTTTGTTCAATCTGCTTTTTGAGATTAACCTCACATCTGCTCTTTTTTTTTTTTTTTTTTTGACATGTAGAATCCAAATTAAACTCATAAAGAGCTGTAAATTCAGGTTATTGACATTTACTGAAAGTGAAAAATATACTAGATTCAAGAGTTTATGACATGAAGGCAGGTGATGCTTCAGTTAACATAGTTCAAATTCCAACAAATCTAGAAATCATACCTTAGAATAATATGGATGCTGATTTTATATTAAACATTTTAGTAGTCATCAGTCAGCAGAATATTCATAATAAAAATAAATTTTCAAGTGATAGTACTTTTAAATAATCCACCTGCCAATGCAGGAAATGTGGGCTTGATCCCTGGGTCAAGAGAATCCCCTGGAGTAGGAAATGGCAACCCACTCCAGTATTCTTGCCTGGAAAATTCCATGGACAGAGGAGCCTGGCAAGCTACAGTCCAGGGGATTTCAAAGATTTGGACATGACTGAGCACAGCAGCAATAATTCTGAAATCTATACTATGCCATGGAAAATATGATATTCTAAATAGCAGAAAATTATAAGTATGTTTTAAAATATTGTATCTGAAAAAAATATCCTAAAGATGAACCTAAAATAAAAACTAGTGTCATACTTAAGCTATCTTGATTTTCAGATCCTTGGACATTTAGAAATTTGAAAGTGTGATGACTTTTCAGAATCTATAATATATTCATCCCTAGGCACACTGGAGCATCTGCTATTTATTTGGGATTTGATTTGTCCACTTTAAGTTAATTAAGCTGCTGAACATGCATTTCTTTGGTACCTTATTAATTTTAACTATATTTTGTTGAGTTGCAGAAGACTGTCATAGTTCAGAAGTTCCAAATAACACCAGTGATCAGGTTATACTGCAGACATTCAACCTCCTTTACCTAGAGTTTTGCCAGTCATTTTCTCTGCCAGTTGAAGTCAATTACCTGTCAGTATAAAAAGCTATTTGGAAAGACTTCTTGGTTCCTCTTGAATAAATATCCTTATGATAAATGTAGCAAAACAACAAAAAATAATAATTCCAACATTTATTTTTCACAGCTCTCTACTATTTTCCCTTCTGAGGCCCTTTTCTAGAACACACTAGAATTAACTGAAAAAAGTTATGCTAAGATACATGATATTGTGTAAGCCTAGCTTTACCTCTAATTTATTTATTTATTTTAAAAATTATAATTCTGGAGTGAAATGAGTTAGGAGTTGACCTAGTCATAAGTCCTTTGTGCACTTCTTAGCCTATGCTATCTACCAGAAAGAGTCAATAGGCAATTTTATTCTAGTTTATTTCTCTGCCTCCAGTGGTACCCTGATATATTTTCCAATATTTCACATTAATTCAAATGTGTTTTTTCCAAGACAATAAATTAAACAAAACAAAACAAAACAAAAAAACTTGGTAGTACTATGTCATGTCACAATTAAAATAATTTCCAGTCAACCATGAATAAGCTTACAATGACATCATTATAGAACTTCTGACAGTGTCCATTATTAATTCTGTGGGTATACATAAATCTTTTGCTTGTATATCTACCTGAATTTTAAGAAGCTGGTTTTAAAATGAAAGACCTTCTAAAATTTCTAATTCCTGAACATTTCTCTGTCAATACTACAGACTCAGAGCAAAAACCTTAGGTTCTCTAAATTACAATATAGGGTTTAATTATATTTTCTATAAATGTTTCCATGTTGGTTTGTTTTTGTTTTTGTTTGTGCTAACAGCAATGCAATGAACATAGAGCATGTTGTATATTTAATAAAATTTGATAGAGTGGACAGAATCAAGAATAAATGTGAGTAAATTATGCAAGTTTAGTCCCAAATGCATAAAAAATTAAGTAAATATGCACAATTCTCAATTTGAGGTAAATGAATGTAGATTATCCTTACACAAATCTAAAATTATTCACATAATCCCCAGTTGACAGACTGAATTCTTAAAGTTTTCTTGTAAAGTTGATTTCTGGGGAGAGAAAATTAATGTTTCCATAGAAATGCATTAATAATTATACTGGTTCGCTTCCCAGGCTACAGTTTAAACTGTATCACATAAGTTAATAGGCTTTTGTGGCCAGGGATAACACTCTATTAATTAATTATCACAGTTCTATTTGGGCATTGAGATTTTGAAAATATCCAACTCCCTGTATTTTCCTTTCTCCTCTGCCTAGTGTTTTGATCAACATTGTTCAAATCCCTATCCATCCATCTGAAATCACAAATACACACATACAGAAAGATAGACAAGGAGTGAAGAAAATACATTTACTTTGGGTAATTATCTCACACATATGCATAAATTTTTTAAGTCCAAATCAACCAATCAGTCAGGTAGACCAGAAGTCTGGACGCTTAGGGAAGTGTTGTAGTGCCAAGTCCAAAGTCACTCTGGTAGTAGAATTCTTTCCTGTTTGGAGGGGTCAGTGATTTTTCTATTAAGGCCTTCAGCTGATTGGGTGCATCCACCCACATTACCCTAAAGGATAATTTATACCTTCCAAAAATCATCTTCATAGAAATATCCATATAAATTTTGACCATGGCCCATATGTGTTGATTCATGAAATTAAACACCAGTACTGACCACTATTTAAAACTGGAATTTGGTAATTCTTATGATGTGGAAGTACATATAGACACTAACCAAAGAATCTACTTTTTTTTTTTTTTAAGTAAAGGTGATTTGCAATGTGTTAATTTCTTATGTATAGCAAAGTGATGTGCACATGTTATTTTTATAATCTTTTCCATTATAATTTTTCAAAGATATTGAATACAGTTCCCTGTGCTATAGAGTAGGACCTTGCTTTTTACCCATTATATATAAATTACTTGCATCTGATTATCTAAAATTCCTGATCCATTCATCCTTGACCCCTCTTTTCTGTGAGTCTTTCTGTTTGCAGATAAGTTCATTTGTGTCTTATTTTAGATTCCACATATAAATGACATCATATAATACTTGTCTTTGACATCACTTTACTACTAGAACTTGGTTTGTCATTGTGGATCTCAGAATTGAATGCATTTAAACCTTCTTTTAATGCTCACATTGGGATAATGTTAATTTTCCCTTTTCAAAAAATTTACCCTTGTGGTTAATAATAGCCTGCATAATGAAATAAGGATTGAAAATTCATTCAAAGGAAAGGCAATAGTTATGTGTGAAATACTGCTCTGAAAATTTTAACAATATCTACCCCAAAATATATTATTTGCATGAATAAATAGATATATAATTATTGGTATAAGCATGTATACTAATTCATAGTGATAACAAATTTAAGGACCATTTCTATATTGGGGTATTTTCAACTAGCTGGAGAGAGTTAATGCTAACAAATCCTAGGAAATTCATCAAATGTTAAATTTTACTGATAGTTTCATTATTTTAAAGAACAAAATAATGGTTTTAATAGAAAATAAAGAGCACTAAATACAAAGTATTGGCACAGATGCTAAAATTCTGTGCTCTTTTGGAGCTAATCTTCATTACAGTTTTGATTTGATTTTTAATGTGATAATTAGACTATATAGATAGATATACAATTTCCTCTGTGACAGTCACATTTTCAGGACATTATTAATTACTTTAAAAATGAGTTTCTTTTGTAATTTGATCTCAAGAAATGAGATCTGAACATTAGCATCTATATATCATATCAGAGAACACACTTAAATGATGTGGTTAAATATGAATTAAATATACTATACAATGCCAAAAATATAGATCAGTCTAGGCAAAATTATGAACAAAATATTTTAATAATTATGTCAAATCCCTCTTTTCTCTTCCTTTTTCTTTCTCATAACTAGTTTAGGTCACTCAATTAGTTTAGGTCACTCACAGCCTCTTCCTTCTACTGAAAATGATTTTCTGAAAGCTTCTTTAGTGTAGAATGCCTAAGCAAACTCCTGAACTGTGACTTGGAAGTTAGCCAAGTACAGATGGTGAGCAGGCATTAACGCCCAGGCAGCAGCATGTGCAAAGGCACAGCAGTGTAAGAAGGCATGACCTCATCAGGGAAACGTGGTTAGTCAGGCCATCACAGCCTAAAATTTAAAACAAAGAAATAGGCTTTATTTTCATGACTGCATAACTTACAGCAAAAAATACAACAGTAGTAAAATACATTGAGAGTTGAAATTATACCAGTATCAGTGCTACTACCATTATTGTTGCTGTGTTTGGGAAGATATAATTTAAAATCAGGGAGGATTTTCATATGATCATCATTTTGTAGTTATTATTTTGGGGAGGTGAACACACACACACACACACACATCTCCGGTGAATAGATTTCTAAACTTGATTCCAAGACAGCCATGAAACAATGAATTTCTGGGTGAGGTGTGTGTTTTATTGAACCAGATTCCTAATAGGATAGGCATCCTGCCTGTCAACAAGTGTTCTCCTCTGATTCCAGTCAATCTGTACAAAAGTTCTGGAGATCTAACCAATCATTCATTAACTTATTGACTAAAATATTTGTTAGAAGTAGTGCTGGGAACTGTTTTCCTCTGGAACATGTAATCCTCACTCAACAAGAAAATGAAGGGCCTACCCTCATGGGGCTTCTGTTTTAATGGTTTATATTCTAGAGTTTATGACTGAGATGCCCTTTGTCCCAGTTGTTTTAGGTCTAAAATTTCTACTTCTTTGATGTTATGTGTGGTTTCAGTCTTTGTTATAGATGGTACATACCACCTCCTTGAGACAATCTCCTAGAATATTGTTGTATGTTCCCATTGCTCAGAGAATCAACACATATTCCTCAGTCTGTCACTTCATGACACCATGCCTACACATATGAACTTCATCAGTGGTTCTCTTCCACCACATCAGCATGTGCATAATCAAATCAGTTGGTTTATGCTTTAAGTAAAGTCAGGGATAGTTTTGATCAAATGTTGTAGCTGCTTCTCACCTTACTAATGCCACCAAAATAGGAAATTGCCAAGTTTCTCTTCCTAAAAAGGAAAACTGAGAAAAAAAAAATACATAAGTTGTTGCAAAATGAAAATATTCAAAATTATATTGCCATAAATGTAAGACAAATATTACTTATTACTTTTAGAGCAGTCCTAAACTGCTGTAACACCATAATGTAAAATTTTTATATAATGTATTAACATTCTAATCAGTAAAAGGAAAAGTTTAGTAATTAGAGAGGAAAGATGGGACCCAAATGTGATTGGTGGGAGTTTATGGTACATGCCCTCAGTCACAGATATCTGTAAGTAATTTTGGGCCAAGGCAGTGACCACTGTTAAGGAGATGGTGAAGTTCAAGGAAGTGGTGAATCTGAGATGAAAGTCACCTGAAGGGGCCAGAACACAGATGTTTCTAGAGCATTACTTGAGAGCTTAAACATATCTAAAATTGGGTGCAAAAAGAGGTCATAAATAGTAATAGTGCAAAAGATTTAATCATGATATAAACATTTTGGGGGGGAGTTCTAGTACTTATCTATGGAAAGGAAAGCTGATGAAATAATACTAGCTAACATTTCTACAACACGACTGTATGATAAGCTGTGTTCTTACTATTTCACATGTATTAACCAATTCAACCCTCAAAACACCATGAGGCAGAGACTGCTATGTCCATTTTTCAGTGGAAGTAGATAAAGTACAGTTAAATGAAGTAGGTATTCTGTAATATAGTTCAGTTCAGTTTAGTCACTCAGTCGTGTCCGACTCTTTGCGACCCCATGAATCGCAGCACGCCAGGCCTCCCTGTCCATCACAAACTCCCGGAGTTTACTCAAACTCGTCCATCAAGTCGGTGATGCCAATGACAAATGCAGTAGTCAATCAAACCCAGCAGTGTGGTTCAAGAGTACATGCTATTAACCACTAGACTGGTGGAAGGGACTGCTTGAGACTCATAGCTTGGTAAAGATAAAGTAAAAAAACACCCCTTGATAGCTGGGGTGGACTATGGTGTTATTAAGTCAAAAATAAGCAAATTCACAGAATATTAGCTTCTGGTAGTGCTAATCAGTGACCATGAGAGAGTCAAAGAAAATAAGACCACTCTGTAATCCTGATCAAGTAGAATAATGCCTATAAATATGAGTACATGACTAATGTCTAATCCACAAAAAGACCAGACATATTCCTATCCTGGCTAAGAGAAGTGGCAGATGCTTCTATACTAATTACCATTTTGCTTCTGTCCAGTCTTGCTTCCTTTTGGTAAGCCTAAGTAGGAACCAATTGCCCCTGCTTCCTAAAAACACCCAAACTGGTTGGTTTTTGCTTGATTTCCTGCTTCCTTGAACTCACCTTAAATGTACCTAATATAAGCCTAAAATGTTATGATGGATATTTTCTAACACCCTCATGCTGTGACACCTTGTGTTATGTGTGCTTCCTTTTGTGATGATTATCAAACCCAACATGTGCAACTACAAGTGTATGCCTACTTGTCTTTGTCTGGGGGAATTATAGTAATTTTAAATTGCTACTTGGGCATTCAAAGCGATGGCATTTGATATTAACTAGTGAAGTGGAATAGAGTGGTTACACAGAAGCATAAAAAAAATAGAAAGGAAGAAAGAAAAAGAAGAGAAGGACCTACAAAAGAGGGAGTAGAGATTAAGACAGGTAGAGGTGAAAGAAACAATATAAGACTATTGATTATGGACTTTAAAAAGCAAATCATTGCTTCCCCAGTTTTAATATGGATAAATGTGTATTAGAAAACTTGACTTTTAGGCAGGGTGCCATCTCTTCCAGTAACATACTTTAACATTTTTCCCTAAGGGTAGCTGCGCTTACTTGATCAGTCATGTCCAACTCTTTGCAACCCCATGGACTGTAGCCCACCAGGCTCCTCTGTCCATGGGATTCTCCAGGCAAGAATACTGGAGTGGGTTGCCATGCCCTCCTCCAGGGGATCTTCCCAATCCAGGGATGAAACCCAAGTCTCCTTCATTGCAGGCAGATTCTTTACCATCCAAGCTACCAGGGAAGCCCTCCTACTGGTAGAGTGAAACACAAATAACGGTAGCATGAAAGATATTCAGCAAGCAGATAAAAGGGGCATATTTGGGTACAGGAGATTTAAGCCTGATCCATCCAAATGCCACACAAACACAGTGAATTCTGACAATGTATGACACAAGCCTTAAGCAACGAAAAATTTGAATACTAAATAAACATAAATTTAAAAATATATTTTTATCTGTGTTATAACTGGGTAAGAAAACACTATTTCAGAGGTAGCTTAAATGGTGCCAAAGACTAAAACCTCACTTTAAAATGGTAATATATATGCCTATTTCCCAGCAAAATTATGCTTGAAGTATCTTAGTTATAGCTCAAGGTTAAAGAATAAAAAACGCTGATCATGATTAACACATGCATAAATTATATCTATATGACTTCTTTTACATTATGTATCTTACTGTGGTACAAGGAAACATATGCCCAAAAAGTTCACAGTTGCTCATTCTTCATCAGGAAACAGTGTTAACCCATAGATCTTACTTGAAAGTGATGACCTTGAGGTTGTCTCAGCCTAGCTCCCCAGCTATGAGCTCATAAGGTCAGCTCATTGTCACCTTTGATAAAAGTCAAACTAAAACTCTAATGGAATTTGATGCACTGCATTTTTCATTACAAATAGTCTTTCTACATCCTTGTGCATTTTTAAAGAGGTGAAAGGTGTACTGTATCGCCCTTTGTTTTTCCAGTTCAATACATCAGACGAAGTAAACTAAACTTTTCTAAAAATGCATTGATCGCTGATAGTATCTGTCTTAATACAAAACACTGCAATTATGTCTAACTTTTGAATTTGAAGTCTGCTGAAATTAATCCACATGAACTGGGAAACTAAACTAAACCAAATAAGCATTAGAAACCAACTCCTCTATCCTCTGTAACATTTGAGAGAAACAAATTCCAGGGAAAGTAAATCATGTGGTTCTCTATCTACTATGGCATGCAGAGATGTAGTGGTACAAAAAATCAGAACTTTGTTCTTCTGACTTTTAAGTCAGTGCTTCTTCTGCAGCTTTTGTGTGTTTGTGTGCTGGTGCATATATACACACAGGCAAGTGTTTTGCTTGGATTTTTAAACAAAAGAATTTAGTATGACTGAATCACATATGGTTTCTCTGGCATATGATACACACTAAAAATACAAATTTCCCAATGATGATTATAAACTATACTCACTTATAAGATAGGAAAACTCATATAGACCTAGAAACAGGTATTCAATTATAAAGCTCTAATATCAGTGAAGATAGAAAACTTGGAGCATTGTCCAGAAGAGTGTATCAAGAAAATGAATTGAGCAGATGTAGGAGGTTAGAACTAAATCAAAGTCCTTAAGACTATACAGCGGAAGTGAGAAATATATTTAAGGGACTAGATCTGATAGAGTGTCTGATGAACTATGGATGGAGGTTTGTGACATTGTACAGGAGACAGGAATCAAGGCCATCCCCAAGGAAAATAAATGCAAAAAAGCAAAATGACTGTCTGAGGAGGCCTTACAAATAGTTTTGAAAAGAAGAGAAGTGAAAAGCAAAAGAGAAAAGGAAAGATATACCCATTTGAATGCAGAGTTCCAAAGAATAGCAAGGAGAGATAAGAAAGCCTTCCTCAGAGATCAAGGCAAAGAAATAGAGGAAAATAATAGAATGGGAAAGACTACAGATTTCTTCAAGAAAATTAGAGATATCAAGGGAATACTTCATGCAAAGATGGGCTCAATAAAGGACAGATATGATATGGACATAACAGAAGCAGAAGATATTAAGAAGAGGTGGCAAGAATACACAGAAAAACTGTACAAAAAATATCTTCACGACCCAGATAATCATGATGGTGTGATTACTCACACTCACATAGAGCCAGATATCCTAGAATGTGAAATCAAATGAGCCTTAGGAAGCATCACTATGAAAAAGCTAGTGGGGGTGATGGAATTCCAGTTGAGTAATTTCAAATCCTGAAAGATGATGCTGTGAAAGTGCTGCAGTCAATATACCAACAAATTTGGAAAGCTCAGCAGTGACCACAGGACTGGAAAAGGTCAGTTTTCATTCCAATCCCAAAGAAAGGCAGTGCCAAAGAATGTTCAAACTACTGCGCAATTGCACTGACCTCACACACTAGTAAAGAAATGCTTAAAATTCTCCAAGCCAGGCTTCAGCAGTACATGAACCGTGAAGTTCCAGATGTACAATCTGGCTTTAGAAAAGGCAGACGAACCAGAGATCAAATTGCCAACATCCACTGGATCATCCAAAAAGCAAGAGAATTCCAGAAAAACATCTATTTCTGCTTTATTGACTTGACAAAGCCTGTGACTGGATCACAATAAACTGTGGAAAATTCTGCAGGAGATGGGAATACCAGACCACTTGACCTGCCTCTTGAGAAACCTGTATGCAGGTCAGGAAGCAACAGTTAGAACTGAACATGGAAAAACAGACTGGTTCAAATAGGAAAAGGAGTACGCCAAGGTTGTATATTGTCACCTTGCTTGTTTAACTTATATGCAGTGTATATCATGAGAAACACTGGACTGGAGGAAGCACAAGCTAGAATCAAGATTGCCAGGAGAAATATCAATAAACTCAGATATGCAGATGACAACACCCTTATGGCAGAAAGTGAAGAAGAACTAAAGAACCTCTTGATGAAAGAGGAGAGTGAAAAAGTTGGCTTAGAGCTCAACATTCAGAAAACAAAGATCATGGCATCCAGTCCCATCACTTCATGGAAAATAGATGAGAAGCAGTGGAAACAGTGGCTGAGTTTATTTTTCTGGTCTCCAAAATCACTGCAGATGGTGATTGCAGCCATGAAATGAAAAGACGCTTATTCCTTGGAAGGAAAGTTATGACCAACTTAGACAGCATATTAAAAAGTAGAGACATCACTTTGTCAACAAAGGTCCCTCTAGTCAAGGATATGGTTTTCCCAGTGGTCATGAATGAATGTGAGAGTTGGACTGTGAAGAAAGTTGAGCACTAAAGAATTGATGCTTTTGAACTGTGGTGTTGGAGAAGACTCTAGAGAGTCCCTTGGGCTGCAAGGAAATCCAACCAGTTCATCCTAAAGGTAATCAGTCCTAGGTGTTCATTGGAAGGACTGATGTTGAAGCTGAAACTCCAATACTTTGGCCACCTGATGCAAATAACTGACTCATTTGAAAAGACCTTGATGCTGGGAAAGTTTGAGGGCAGGAGGAGAAGGGGATGACAGAGGATGAGATGGTTGGATGGCATCACCAATGCAATGGAAATGGGTTTGGGTGGACTCCGGGAGTTGTGATGGACAGGGAGGCCTGGCATGCTGCGGTTCATGGGGTTGCAAAGAGTCGGACATGGCTGAGCGACTGAACTGAACTGAACTGAATCTGGAAAAGACCCTGATGCTGGGAAAGAGAGAGGGCAGTGGAAGAAGGGGATGACAGAGGATGAGCTGGTTGGATATCATCACCAATGCAATGGACACGAACTTGGGCAAACTCTGGGAGATGGTGACGGACAGGAAAGCCTGGCATGCTGCAGTCCATGGGGTTGCAAACAGTCAGAAATGACCGAGTGACTGAACTGTGGAGGTTAATCAGGAGAAGTAAACAGCAAAGGTTTATAATACATTTTTGCTTAACCTAAATTTAATCTTCCCTTGTTTTATAATCAGTTTAACACCAAAAAACTACACTGTCATCAATATTAACATGATTTTTGCATTTCAATATAGCTGGTACAAGATTCAAATATAATACAAAAGATGTATTTTACAGGACAATATGGAAAAGCGTGCTAGCAATCTTTATTGTAGCTCTTTTAAAGTAATAGCTTACTTTTGTTTGACTGCTGTAAGAGAGTTTCCCATTATCTCTGATTTTAGGAGGCTGTTGATATTATTATCTTTCTCCAGTTAAGATCCAACTACGCCTCTGCAAATCAGAGAACATAGTGCCTACTCATCTTAATAAAACAGGAACTGACCTCGACTCAAGGGTGGGCAAGATTCAGTTTAAATCTAATAGTTGTGTAATCCTGTATGATTTTCAAATGAAAACTATGTTTTAGTGGAAGTAAAAGTATAGATTTGGGTTTATATGTACATATGTGTTGCAAATAGTAGTGAGGGTTAGAATATGAAAGTAATAAAACAAAAGAGTGAAATTATAAGGACTATATATAAGAAAATAATATTTTAAAATTTTACTTTATTTTACTAGAAGGCAATATTCTTTTTAGTCTCGCCTGATAGATGTTTTTTGGTCTTACACTAGGCCCAGTAGACATACAGTCAAACTCTGTTCTGGATAAAATCTGATTAAACACAATTTGTAAAAGTATAGGAAAGAATGATATTAAGAATTTTATATGAATGATTGGTATTTTTTAAAAAAACTTTTAAGTTAATGTTGTTAATTTGTTTTTGAAGAATGTTAGCTACATTTAGATTTGCATGTCTGCAAGCTCAGTCTTGTTGACTCTTTGCAACTCCATGGACTGTAGCCCACCAGGCTCCTCTGTCCATGGGATTTTCCAGGCAGGAACACTGGAGTGGGTTGCCATTTCCTCTTCCAGGGGATCTTTCTGACCCGGAGATCAAACCTGTGTTTCTTGCAGCTTCTGCATTGGCAGGTGAATTCTTTACCACTGAGCCTTCTGAGAAGCCCAGTGAAAAAACTTTTATGGGAAGCACACTGATTGAAACCACTCATCCTGGCCAGGCACTCTAGTAACCATTTGCCTGAATTATTTTCACAACAGGAGGTAGGTCCTGGCTAGAAACATGAAACAAATAAGACACCACTAACCAGAAGAGTTTGGGAAAGGTCAAAGGCGATACCTTTTGTCCTACCACCTCCAAGAATACTTTTCGCTGGTTCCATCTTGACTGAGCAACGCATGCACCGCTAGGAAGGACTCTGAGTCAGGATGATTGCTGAAAGACAACCAGGAAACTACTCTTCCTGTTTGCTTCTTTCCTTTTCTTTTTTTTTTTATTTCTTTTTTCTCATTCTGTAGTTTCCTGGGTCTTTTTAAAATGTCAGTGTGTTCTAAAAAGTTCAAATTCTTTTTTAAATTAAAAGATCTCATGAAGCTTCTATACTTCAAAAAAAGAAAGTGAGAGAGATTCTCAGATACTACCTTAAGATATAATTGGTTTAGTTTAATATTTTGATGTCCAACACCATTTTTACAATATACATTTTATTCTTTTCAGCTAAAAACATGTATCAGTGTTACTCTTTATTCTTTTCTACTTGCATTCTTATTTAATTGCCAATCAACATTCATTTGCAAAGCCAGCAATAAATATGTTAAATATTTATGACTTTGATGAAGAGAAGTTTGTCCTTATTTATGCTTCTAAAGTCTATGGTTCAATTTATGGTTCTATTACAAAATGAATCATCAACTAGGAGAGCCTATTTGCCAAAATTAGTGCTTACTATTTAAGAAAATACACATTAACAAAAGAGTGCATTACTCAGGCATGTTGCTTATTTTAGTTTACATGTTTGAAAAAATTGTTTAAGTACTTTTAACTTTTTCTCTATGTGACATCCTGAATATCTTCCATACCCCCACCACTGTTAGCATGAAATATGATAAAATTAGAGGATGGGTTTTGCATTAGAGGAATCTTATTCAAGTGAGAATCAGAGCATTTTCAATACCTATAAAATATATTCAATGTTGATTTCAAAAACTTAAATAAATGAAAACTTTATTTATACAGATGACTCAATAGCCATATTTTGAGTATGGATAGCTATTTGCCAAAATATTATTAGTTAAAATGAGTTGTTGATACTAGAATAATAGCCATTTTTAATGGAAAGTTTAAGATTTACCTCAAGTAAGAAAAAGTGAAGAAGAGTACATGCTTACATTTGGAGGTTAAAGTCAATTCTCCTTTTTCTAAGCACAGTTTAGTGTATACAGTTTTTACTTTTTTATTACAGGTTGCATTCTCTAGATACATTTTCAAAAGTTCATATTATTTCCCATTAAAACTCAGGCAAAAATGTTTTAATTTTCTGAAGACTTGGTGGTTTGATAAACTCGGTAAATTATTAAGTTCTATTCAGGAGTGTATCATAATGCATAAAATAAACTTAATAAGGTGGATAATATAGGAAAAATTGGTTTTTCAATAGTTTTTATGAACACATGAAATAAAAGTTTTATATTAATGTAACAGGAAAAGTTCTATATTTCTGTAAGACAGACATAAAAACTAATTAGTGTATGCAATAAATGGAGTTGAAACCAATATTTGTAAGCATTTTGTATTAAGTATACATAGTAAACAGTTTTGTCTTATTTTTCTTTTACTATAGAAAGGACTTCCCTAGGATCTTTCTTTTTCATGTACATTATACTGAGGATAATATGAAATAGAAGTACTATTTGATTATTTTAACTGTTAGACCCTCTAAAATATATTCATTTATGATAATCTGCCAACATTTGTTAGTAACAGTTACAACTGTTTATCATAATTTGCTCACATATCTGTTATGTTTTAATATTGTGAGAATAATTGCATGCATGGGCATCTTCATTATACTGTTTATATTTTACTCCCTTAGACTTCTTGTTGTTCAGTCACTCAGTCGTGTTCAACTTCCTATGACCCCATGGACTGCAGCACGCCAGGATTCCTTGTCTGTCACATTCTCCCAGAGTTTGCTCAAATTCATGTCCATTGAGTCAATGATGCCATCCAACAATCTTAACCTCAGTTTCCCCCTTCTCCTCCTGGTCTCAGTCTTTCTCAGCATCAGTGTCTTTTTCAAAGAGTCAGCTATTCACATCAGGTGATCAAAGTATTGGATTTTCAGCTTCAGCATCAGTCATTCCAACGAACATGAAGGACTAACTTCCTTTAGGATTGACAGTACCAGAAATGAGAGGAAGAATAAAATCTACTTATTTTAAGCTGATAAAAATGTATTGCATTAAATCACAGTTTTATATTTTTTCAGATCAGTTCATTTCAGTTCAGTCTCTCAGTCACATCTGACTCTTTGCGACCCTATGGACTGCAGCACCCCAGGCCTCAGTGTCCATCAGCAACTCCTGGAGTTTCCTCAAACTTATATCCTTGAGTCGGTGTTGCCATCCAACTACCTCATCCTCTGTCGTGCCCCTCTCCTCCTGATTCCGATCTATCCCAGCATCGGGGTCTTTTTCAATGAGTCAGCTCTTCTCATCAGGTGGCCAAAGTATTGGAGTTTCAGCATCAGTCCTTCCAAAGATTAATCAGGATTGATTTCATTTAGGATGGACTGGTTGAACTCCCTTGCAGTCAAAGGGACTCTCAAGAGTCTTCTCCAACACCACAGTTCCAAAGCATCAATTCTTTGGCACTCAGCTTTCTTTATAGTCCAACTTTCACATCCATACATGACTAATGTGATAACAATAACTTTGACTAGATGGACCTTTGTTGGCCAAGTAATGTCTCTGCTTTTTAATATGCTGTCTAGTTTGGTCATATTTTTTTTTATTCCAATGAATAAGTGTATTTTAATTTCATGGCTGCAATCACAATCTGCAGTAATTTTGGAGCCCCTCCCAAGACAAAATCTGCTACGTTTTCCACTGTTTCCCTGTCTATTTGCCTTGAAGTGATGGGACCAGATATCATGATCCTAGTTTTCTCAATGTTGAGCTTTAAGCCAGCTGTTTCACTACCCTCTTTCACTTTCATCAAGAGGATCTTTAGTTCTTCTTCACTTTCTGTCATAAGGATGGTGTCATCTGCATATCTGAGGTTATTGATATTTCTCCTAGCAATCTTGATTCCAGTTTGTGCTTCAACCAGCCCAGTGTTTCTCATGATGTACTCTGCATATAAGTTAAATAAGCAGGGTGACAATATACAGCCTTTGCATACTCCTTTTCCTATTTGTAGCCAGTCTGTTTTTCCATGTCCAGTTCTACCTGTTGCTTTCTGAGCTTCATACAGATTTCTCAAGAGTCAGGTCAGGTGATCTGGCATTTCCACCTCTTTAACAATTTTCCACAGTTTGTGGTTATCCAAGGTTCCCTGGTAGCTCAGATGGTAAAGCGTCTGCCTACAATGCGGGAGACTTGGGTTCAATCCCTGGTTTGGGGAGATCCCCTGGAGAAGAAAATGGCAACCCACTCCAGTATTCATGCCTGGAAAATCCCATGGACTGAGGAGCATGGTGGGCTACAGCCCATGGGGTCGAAAAGCGTCGGACATGACTGAGCGACTTCACTTCACTTCAAGTCAAATTTGGCCTTGGAATATGGAATAAAGCAGAGAAAAGGCTAACAGAGTTTTGCCAAGAGAATGCACTGGTTGTAGCAAACACCCTCTTCCAACAACACAAGAAAAGACTCTACACATGGAAATTACCAGATGGTCAATACTGAAATCAGATTGCTTGTGTTCTTTGCAGCCAAAGATGAAGAAGCTCTATAGAGTCAACAAAAACAAGACCAGGAGCTGACTGTGCCTCAGATCATGACTCCTTATTGCCAAATTCATACTTCAGTTGAAGAAAGTAAAGAAAACCACTAGACCTTTCAGATATGACCTAAAACAAATCCCTTAAGATTATACAGTGGAAGTGAGAAATAGATACAAGGGACTACATCTGATAGAATGCCTGAAGAATTATGGACAGAGGTTCATGACATTATATAGGAGGCAGTGATCAACACCGTTGCCAAGAAAAAGAAATGAAAAAAGGCAAAAATGGTTGTCTAAGGAGGCCTACAAACAGCTATGAAAAGAAGACAGGTGAAAGGCAAAGGAGGAAAGGAAACATATACCCATTTGAATGCAGAGTTCCAAAGAATAGCAAGGGGAGATAAGAAAGCCTCCCTTAGTGATCAAGGCAAAGAAGTAGACAAAAGCAATAGAATGGGAAAGACTAGAGATCTCTTCAAGAAAATTAGAGATACCAAGGGAACGTTTCATGCAAAGATGGGCTCAATAAAAGACAGAAATGGTATGGACCTAACAAAAGAAGAAAATATAAAGAAGAGGTGGCAAGAATACACAGAAGAACTATACAGAAAAGATCTTCATGACCCAGATAATCACGATGGTATGAACACTCACCTAGAGCTAGACATCCTGGAATGTGAAGTCAAGTGGGCCTTAGGAAGTACCGCTGAGAACAAAGCTAGTAGAGCTGATGGAATTCCAGTTGAGCTATATCAAATCCTAAAAGATGATGCTGTGAAAGTGCTATACTCAATATGCCAGCAAATTTTGAAAACTCAGCAGTGGCCACAGGACTGGAAAAGGTCAGTTTTCATTCCAATCCCTAAGAAAGGCAATGCCAAAGAATGCTCTAACTACCACACAATTGCACTCATCTCCAGTGCTAGTGAAGTAATGCTCAAAATTCTCCAAGCCAGCCTTCAACAGTACATGAACCATGAACTTCCAGATGTTCAAGCTGTTTTTTGTTTTTGCTTTTTCAGATAGAAGTATATAAAATAATGCTACCTTTAAAAAATAATTTGCAGACTTGAATATTTATTGATGATTAAGGGCTAAGTTTTCTGTCAGTTATTGAGTTCTTAGCAGATGTCAGAAACTATGCTTTAAGTAGTTCAGTTCAGTCACTCAGTCGTGTCTGACTCTTTGCAACTCCATGAATCACAGCACTCCAGGCCTCCCTGTCTGTCACCAACTTCTGGAGTTTACTCAAACTCATGCCCATCGAGTCAGTGATGACATCCAGCCATCTCATCCTCTGTCGTCCCTTTCTCCTTCTGCCCCGAATCCCTCCCAGCATCAGGGTCTTTTCCAATGAGTCAACACTTCGCATGAGGTGGCCAAAGTATTGGAGTTTCAACTTCAGCATCAGTCCTTCCAATGAATACCCAGGACTTATCTCCTTCAGGATGGACTGGTTGGATCTTCTTGCAGTCCAAGGGACTCTCAAGAGTCTTCTCCAACACCACAGTTCAAAAGCATCAATTATTCGGTGCTCAGCTTTTTCAAAGTCCAACTCTTACATCCATACATGACCACTGGAAAAACCATAGCCTTGACCAAACAGACCTTTGTTGGCACAGTAATGTCTCTGTTTATAATATGCTATCTAGTTTGGTCATAACTTTCCTTCCAAGAAGTAAGCGTCTTTTAATTTCTTGGCTGCAATCACTATCTGAAGTGATTTTGGAGCCCCCATAATTAAAGTCTAATGCTGTTTTCACTGCTTCCCATCTATTTTCCAAGAAGTGATGGGACTGGATGCCATGATCTTAGTTTTCTGAATGTTGAGCTTTAAGCCAACTTTTTCACTCTCCTCTTTCACTTTCATCAAGAGGCTTTTTAGTTCCTCTCCACTTTCTGCCATAAGGGTGGTGTCATCTGCATATCTGAGGTTATTGATATTTCTCCCAGCAATCTAGAATCCAGCTTGTGCTTCTTCCAGCCCAGCATTTCTCATGATGTACTCTGCATATAAGTTAAATAAGCAGAATGACAATATACAGCCTTGGCGTACTCCTTTTCCTATTTGGAACCAGCTGGTTGTTCCATGTCCAGTTCTAACTGTTGCTTCCTGACCTGCATAAAGATTTCTCAAGAGGCAGGTCAGGTGGTCTGGTATTTCAATCTCCTTCAGAATTTTCCGCAGTTTATTGTGATCCACACAGTCGATAGCTTTGGCATAGTCAATAAAGCAGAAATAGATGGGTTTTTTTTGGAACTCTCACTTTTTCGATGATCCAGAGAATGTTGGCACTTTATTCTAGGTTCGTCGGCCTTTTCTAAAACCAGCTTGAACATCTGGAAGTTCTCGGTTCATGTATCGCTGAAGCCTGGCTTGGAGAATTTTGAGTATTACTTTACTAGTGTGTGAGATGACTGCAATTGTGCGGTAGTTTGAGCATTCTTTGGGATTGCCTTTCTTAGGGATTGGAATGAAAACTGACCTTTTCCAGTCCTGTGGCCACTGCTGAGTTTTCAAAATTTGCTGGCACATTGAGTATAGCACTTTCACAGCCTCATCTTTGAGAAGTGGTATTATATAATATAAATAGCATGTAGATTCTTTTATGTCCAAGCCACCAGTGAAGCATCAACACACTGAGCCTGAGAAGTTATTTTCTTGGGTTATCAGTATTACAGAGCCAGTGATTTAAACTCAAGGGCTTCAAAATGCATGCTGCATTGTAGCCTGTGCTTTTTCAAACTTGGGTTAATCTGAATTTTCCAAGCTATGTTTTAAATTACTCAAACTGAACTATGTAGTTTTTTTTCAAACTATACTACAAAGCCACAGTCATCAAGACAGTATGGTACTGGCACAAAGACAGAAATATAGATCAATGGAACAGAATAGAAAGCCCAGAGATAGATCCACTAACCTATGAACACCTTATCTTCGACAAAGGAGGCAAGGATATACAATGGAAAAAAGACAACATCTTTAACAAGTGGTGCTGGGAAAACTGGTCAACCACTTGTAAAAGAATGAAACTAGAACACTTTCTAACACCACACACAAAAATAAACTCAAAATGAATTAAAGATCTAAATGTAAGACCAGAAACTATAAAACTCCTAGAGGAGAACATAGGCAAAACACTCTCCGACATGAATCACAGCAGGATCCTCTATGACCCACCTCCCAGAATATTGGAAATAGAAGCAAAAATAAACAAATGGGACCTAGTGAAACTTAAAAGCTTTTGCACAACAAAGGAAACTATAAGCAAGGTGAAAAGACAGCCTTCAGATTGGGAGAAAATAATAGCAAATGAAGCAACAGACAAAGGATTAATCTCAAATATATACAAGCAACTACTGCAGCTCAATTCCAGAAAAATAAATGACCCAATCAAAACATGGGCCAAAGAACTAAACAGACATTTTCCCAAAGAATACATGCAGATGGCTAACAAACACATGAAAAGGTGATCAATATCACTCATTATCAGAGAAATGCAAATCAAAACCACAATGAGGTACCATTACACGCCAGTCAGGATGGCTGCTATCCAAAAGTCTACAAGCAATAAATGCTGAAGAGGGTGTGGAGAAAAGGGAACCCTCTTACACTGTTGGTGGGATTGCAAACTAGTACAGCCGCTATGGAGAACCGTGTGGAGATTTCTTAAAAAACTGGAAATAGAACTGCCATATGACCCAGCAATACCACTTCTGGGCATACACACCAAGGAAACCAGATCTGAAAGAGACACGTGCACCCCAGTGTTCATCACAGCACTGTTTATAATAGCCAGGACATGGAAGCAACCTAGATGCCCATCAGCAGACGAATGGATAAAGAAGCTGTGGTACATATACACCATGGAATATTACTAGCCATTAAAAGAATTCATTTGAATCAGTTCTAATGAGATGGATGAAACTGGAGCCCATTATACAGAGTGAAGTAAGCCAGAAAGATAAAGACCATTACAGTATACTAACACATATATATGGAATTTAGAAAGATGGTAATGATAACCCTATATGCAAAACAGAAAAAGAGATACAGATGTACAGAACAGAATTTGGGACTCTGTGGGAGAAGGCGAGGGTGGGATGTTTTGAGAGAACAGCATCAAAACATGTATATTATCTAGGGTGAAACAGATCAGCAGCCCAGGTTGGATGCATGAGACAAGTGCTCGGGCCTGGTGCACTGGGAAGATGCAGAAGGATCGGGTAGAGTGGGAGATTGGGATAGGGGATACATGTAAATCCATATCTGATTCACGTCAATGTATGACAAAAACCACTACAATATTGTAAAGTAATTAGCCTCCAACTAATAAAAATAAATGAAAAAAATAATTCCAATTCTTACATGTTAGGCATTTGTTTTAGTCCTTATAACTTAATTCTCACTCACATCAAACTATCAAGAATGATTTTTACCATGTTATGGTATTCTAAACAGTTACTTTGGGAATTAGACATCAATTGTCATGTATATCATAGTATCTTTCCTATGTGTTTTATAATAGTTGAGAAAGCAAAAAGTCAAATAATTATTTTTGTCACAATTTGTATCATTTGGAAAGCAATTCTCACATGTTTAAAATATCACATTAAAATGAAATCTTACTAAGATTTCTATGACAGTGGAAGCTTAATCCATTCAGTACCAGCAAGTTAAGTAGTCATGATTTCCAGGGAAGATTAAGGCATGGGGAGAGATAACTAAAATGATGTTATCTCACTTTCTTTAACATAGAATGAGAATCTGGTATCCTGCATGGCCCATTCCTGGGGGAAGTACCATAACAGTATGACTGAGAAAGAGTCTGGCTGATACGGATCCCTGATCCAAGAAAGATACATAGAAACATATATGCATGGGCCAAGTCCTCTCAAATCTCAAAGATCAAAACAAATACCCAAAACTGAGATGAGAAGAAATTGAAGATTGGTGAGTAAATACACCTTTTCCTGTTACCTTCATAAAGGATTGAAAACTTTCCTGCTACTATGTATGATCAGCTGGGCTAAGACCATGTCTGAAGTGCATTCTAGGTCACCTAGCAGGTTATCCTGAACTCCTATGAATTCACATCAACAAGCAATATACTCCTGATCCTGGTAATATAGAGAATTTTTTTTTTAATGAAAAGAAATCTCCACTGAAATGTGTACAATTGATAATAAAATATCATAGACATTATTTTCAATAAGTAAGTGAAGTTTAAAAATAAAGTAAGTTTCGTGCTGGTGGTAAACTTGGAAATTAAATGGCAAATTATCTGAAACAAGACTGAGCCTAGCAATATTTAGAAGACTTGAAGCTGTAAGTATGAATAACTAAGGATTACTATAAAATTACTCACGAGTAACATGTTAAAATATTGATGAACACAACACAGAATTATAAAATTTCTCACAAGTAACATGCTAAAATACTGGTTGTGATATTCAATAAACAATTTTTATAAGGTACACATCTGAAATATAACAGAAAATATTGTAAATTGAATTGCATAAGGGATTTACAAAGGATACAACTACCCACGTAGTTATTAAGCCACAGGAAGAAATACTCAAGCTCACTGGTAATGAGAAAAATCCCAATTGAAATTCATATGAAATATTTTACAAATATAAAATTTGCAAAAGTTAGAGTGGAAACAAGAATTGCTGGCAGTGTGATGGAACAATAGGCAGTCTCATATGCTGCTGGTCAGAGTGAATTTGGTATAAGTACTTTATAGTGCAATTTGGCCAGCAATATCTAGTAAAGTTGAAATTGCCCATATTCTGTAACCAAGCAATTGCCCTTTAAGGTATAATCTCCTAGTGAATCTCTCATAGATGCACCTAAGGAAACATTTAGAAAATATTCATTGCAAATATATTTATATTAGCAGAACACTGGAAGCAATCTAAATTTGTATATTTTTTTGGTATGGAGACATTACTTTGCCAACAAAGTTCTGCCTAGTTAAAGCTATGGTTTTTCCAGTAGTCATGTATGGACATGGGAGTTGGACTATAAAGAAAGCTGAGCTCCAAATAATTGATGCTTTTGAACAGTGGTGTTAGAGAAAGACTCTTAAGAGTCCCTTGGACTGCAAGGAGATACAACCAGTCAATCCTAAAGGAATCAGTCCTAAATATTCATTGGAAAGACTGATGTTGAAGCTGAAACTCCAATACTTTGGCCACCTGATGAAAGAGCTGACTTATCTGAAAAGACCCTGATGCTGGGCAAGATTAAAGGTGGGAGGAGAAGGGGACGACAGAGAATGAGAAGGTTGAATGGCAATACTGCCAATGGACATGAGTTGGAGTTAACTCCAGGAGTTGATAATGGACAGGGAGGCCTGGTATGCTGCAGTCCACGGGGTTGCAAAGAGTCAGATACGACTGAACTGAAACTCAAATGGTAGAAAGATTGAAATTACTGAAAGTGGAATGATATGCATTGACATACATAAACTTCAGGTTTCAAAAAAATTCAGCAATGATGTTTACAATGTGGTAATACATTCACATTTGTAAATACACATACATATGATGAAAAAATAAATCAAAGAAGAAAATATACTATTTGGGATCATTAGTTATTTAATAAAAGTTTTCCACAACATACACAAATGATAAACAACAAATTTAGAATTTTTTTTTCCTGTGCTTTTGGACAAAAGTGAGGCTTAAGACCAAATATGAAAGTAGAATATTTATGTCTATTCTTAAAAAGAAAATCAAGATTTTAAATACACATGACAAACACTTGAAAATGTGTAATGCTGATGCAGTTAGTCATTGTATTAGAGTTTATAAAATTTGATGCTTTTTTTAACATTTTCATAAAGTAAATCATGCCAACACAATATAATCCTGTAGCTAGAAAGCTCAAGAAGAATAACAATTAGAAGATATCTTTATAAAAGATGGAGTCTTTTGTGTCTTTTCCAGGGGAAAGCTTCAATAATGAAGGAAAAAGCACTCAATATTTAAGTCTAATGCACTAAGAAGGTTCCCTGGACCTCAAAAAAAAAAAAAAAAAAAATCTATCTTTCACAGAGAAGATAGTCACTAGCAATACTTAAATTAGATGGCTGAAGGAAAAAAAGTAGTAAAAGTAAAGTCAGAAAAAAAAGAAAAAAAAATGAAAACTGACATTTGAAAAGGTAAGTAATAAACCCAAATGCTTAGTGTTGTGTATAATAGCAATTCCATCAGGAGACAAGGAAATGGATGACAGAGAAACAAATACTCTGCAAATAGTAGAAGATACCCTGGAGCTAAAGAAAGACCTGAGTCTGAAGGTTGAAAGGACTCATCTCATGCTAGAAGGAATTAATGAGAAAAAGACACATATCTTGGCAGAAGTTAGAAAAATTCCTGACCTGGAAAAATTTTAAAGAGTAATATGTCCTGTTGGAGATTCAGGATGAAGTGCTTTACACATTGTTGATTGATAGATAAAATTGCTGTAGCATCTGTAAAGCAATCTGTCAAGGTCATTTAGAAATAAGAGGCACATACTTATTCTTTCTAGCATCGTGCACCTGGGAATCTATCAGGAAGAATTAAAAAAAAAAAAAAAAACAGCTAAGGATATAAATAAAATGTATTTATTGCAATACTATTTCTATTTTGTTGTTTAGTTGCTAAGCCGTGTCCCACTCTTTGTGACCTCATGAACTGTAACACACCAGGCTTTCTTGTCTCTCACTGTCTCCTGGAGTTTGCTCAAACTCGCATTGATTCAATCAATGGTGCCATCCAACCATCTCATCCTCTGTTGCTCCCATCTCCTCTTGACCTCAATCTTTCCCAGCATCAGAGTTTTTTCCAATGAGTTGGCTCTTCACATCAGGTAGCCAAAGTATTGGAGCTTCTGCTTCAGCAACAGTCTTTCCAATGAATATTCAGGGTTGATTTCCTTTAGGATTCACTGGCTTGATCTCCTTTCTGCCCAAGGGACTCTCAAGAGTCTTCTCTAGAACCACAGTTCTAAAACATTAGTTCTTTGGTGCTCAACCTTCTCTCATATTCATACATGGCTATTGGAAAAGCCATATCTTTGACTATACAGACCTTTATTAGGAAAGTGGTGTTTCTGCTTTTTAATATACTGTCTATGTTTGTCATGTTTTTTCTTCCAAAGAGCAAGTGTCTTTTAATTTCATGGCTGCAGATCCTGTCCAGAGTCATTTTGGAACCCGAGATAATAAAATTCACCACTGTTTCCGTATTTTACCATCTGTTTGCCATGAAGTGATGGGACTGGATGTGATGATCTAAGTTTTTCTAATGCTGTGTGTTAAGCCAGGTTTTTCACTCTCTTTCACCCTCATCAAGATGCTATTTAATTCCTCCTCATTTTCTGTCATTAAAGTGGTATTATCTACATATCTGAGATCATTGATGTTTCTCCCAGCATTCTTAACTCCTGCCAGGCTTTTTGCATGACGTACTCTGCATATAAGTTAAATAAGCCATGTGAAAATATGCAGCCTTGACATACTTCTTTCTAAATTTTGAAACGGTCTGTTGTTTTGTGTCCCATTAAATCCATCTACAAAGGAAAGACTGAAAATATATGGTACATCTACTCAATGGGATGTTATGCAACCATTAAAAATAATTAGTAAAAAAAAAATTAGTCAAAATACACAAGCTAAGTGCAAAAAATTGTCCACAATATATTATTAAGCTGGAAAAAAGTAAGATGATAATTTTGTGTCATGTATATTTCATTTCTAGAAGGCAATTAATGACCAATAACCTTCTATATTAATATATATGTGCTTATATTATGTCAATATATGTTTAAAATATATGCATATTACTCATATAGGAAAAAGATGAAATCGTGGAAAGAGGTACACTTAACATTAATCTGAATTGTGAGTTACAATGGATTTAGAGAACTAAAATGATTGGATGAATGGTAGTTACAGAGGGGGAAAATATCTTTGTAAAGAAAATATGCATGATATACTTTCAATGTATAATTGTATGTATCAAGAAATATAAAATAATATAAATAATATTTAGCATTTATATGACTATGTGTCTAAGTGAAGGAATCTGAGAAAAAAAATTGGATCTAGATCTATTGCCACTTAAGGGTATTGATATTCTGTAAACAAAAAGATTGCATAAAATAATGGTTTTATTTCAATAAAATGAGAAACAAGTGAAAATAACCAATTGATGAACATCATGATTGTATATATTTGCATTAACAAGGATAAACTCAGGACAAAAACATGAGTTACCACCAGGTAAGATAAGGTGGGGAATCCTCCAATGGTTCAGTGATAAAGATCTGCCTGCACTGCAGGAGCCACAGGAGATGTGGGTTCGATTGCTAGGTTGGGAAGATCTCCTGGAGGAGGGAATAGCAACCCACTTCCATATTCTTGCCTGGAGAATCCCATGGATGAGGGATCCTTGCTAGCCATAGTGCATAGAGTGGCAAAGAGTGGTACATGACTGAAGTATGTAGCACACACACAGACAAGATAAGGTAGACCAGTAATGACTAGTTGATTCTGTCATTATTCATCTTGTTATTAGATTCTCAAGCATTGAACCATGGTTTATCCCTTTTATAATTTGAAAAGCCTTATATAAACTAACTAAAATTACTCAACAAATCATTTGAAGAGCTTTAACCCAAATGTTCTCAAATTCCATTGCAAAAAATTAGTTTAATTCATTTAAAATATGAGTATTGCAAGTGCAGAATCCTGGGGGGTCTTATGGCACAATGATTCTGTATTCATGTTTTAAGGTCAAAGAAGCTGGGATCAGACATGCTTCCTGTCTAATCTAGGAAAATTACCTAAAGTCTTCATGTACCAGTTATCTTGTCTATAAAGTACAAATAGAAGTAGGAAAAATGAAGATAATACAAGATAAATATTAGTATATCTGAAAATAACACGCATAAGGCTCTCAAATAGCCTGACACACATTAAACACCAAATATAGGTTAATTATTCTAGTTACAGAGGAAAAGAATCTGCAGTGGGAATAAAAAAGAAGGATAAGTAACACAAGCTCTGTGATGAGTACTTGTGTGCTACAAAGAAGATTTATATATATCTTCTGTAGGATTTTCACAATTGGTTTGCCATCTCAAATATATGTAATATTAATATCATTTCATAAGAAAAAATATAGAAAGGCTGAGTGATTTAGCAAATTATTTAATATATTATCTATCTCAAAATTCAGATTTTTCAATTATTGGCCCAATGACCATGTGCCTGCGTGATCAGTTGCTCAGTCGTGTCTGATTCTTTGTGACTCTATGGACTGCAGCCCTCCAGGTTCCTCTGTCCATGGGATTCCCCAGGTCAGAATACTGGAGTGGGTTGCTTTTTCCTCCTCCAGGGGATTTCTCCCCAGTGACCTCACCTAGAATGTTTTGAAAACCTTTAAAAAGTTAATTACTGATATATTTCTAAATGTGTATTATAAAATGTCTTCAACATATTTTTAATTGGAAGATAATTGCCTTACAGTGTTGTATTGGTTTCTGCCCTACATCAACACAAATCAGTCATCTCTCCGTGTCTGTTTATGTATATCCTCTCGTCCTTGAGCCTGCATCCCACTACCCCCCAACCAGCCCTTTGAGGTTGTCACAGAGCTCTCAGCTGGGCTTCCTGTGTTATATTAGCAGTTTCCTACTAGCTGTCTGTTTTACACATGGCAGTATATATATGTCAGTGCTACTTTCTCTCTTCTGTACATTTAAATAAGGCAGTTTAAAAAATAAATTTGGGCTTAATTTCAAAAATCCTTTGTATGAATAGCTAAAAAAGTTTTTAAATAACTGTTAACTAATAATTCTATAGTTTATCATTTACCTGTTTTATTACATGCTTTTTATTGATTTTATTGATTTTATACAGTATTATCTTCATAAATATAGACTATTTTCAAATATTGTCTGTAATAATAACTTGTCAAAGCAGTTTGATAACAACTGGGAAAATAAATATATATTTGGCTCTGCTCATGTTTTCATCTTATCTAGATAAGGCAAATACAATCTGATTTAATGCTTAATCTTGTACATATCTACTCTGGTCACACAGAAGAGGTTGGGGTCCTTTTTACATGCCCTCAGCTGGCATTTCTGTGGTTGCACTGGTTCTCTTTTGTCTTAACCCCTGTAGCACTTAAACCTCTGATACAAATTCTACCTATGTTAGAATCTGATTATAAACTGACCCATGAGATTTTATAATTATATGTAAAGTATTTAATCTTAATCAAGTAGTAAAATAATTAAAATCCGGAAATTATTTCTTTTATTTCTTTCAGATCTCCCCAGTTTAGAATACAGTACATGATAAAATTGCTTTTATATTGTAACTTAAAGAGGAAAGAATTGTTCTTTAGATGCATACATTCTAGTTAAATACAAAACTGATGCTGGTATTATAACTGTATCTAGAAAATGTGCTTTTATCTTTCTTTGCATTTAGGTAAAAACAAACAAGCTACTAAATAATTAGAAAATTGTTTTAAGAGTCTTAATCAAGCGTAGTTAATATAAAGATACAGGAAAAGCAAGAAGTTCACAGCATGTAAAATGTCCCAGTTTCAAAATACTAGAGGAAAAAAAAAAAAAAAGACATTCTTCGACTTGCAATTAAATTGTAAGTCTTTGGGGATGTATTACAATTTCCTATTTGGCTCACAATGACTAGAAATTAAGATTTTTTCTATATCTAAGGAAAAATGCTACACTTCAACCTTTCTCCACTCTTTTCTTAGTGCCAGCAAGCCTGGCATAATTATAGGAGAAAATTCAGCATGAACAACTAAGCCATTTGAAACTGTGTTTATCATGAAGTGCTTTTGGTGACATCACAATAAAATAATTTATCAATTGTTTGAGCGCAACAGCTCAGAGATTACTTATAAATAGTTATAGATAGATTTTTTCTTTCTTTCAAAAAACCCCTGTCATATATGCATCTGGACATACATAGAGGTCAGGGGACTGCAGCATAGAGTTCTACTGACATTGGTTACCCCTTGTGGTCTTCCTTTTTCTTTCCCTCTGTCTTTCTCAAAATAGGGAGCTTTGCACCATCCAATCTTAGTCATGAAAATAAATATAATATAGGAATAGTAGCTGATATATTTTTAGTATTTTCCATTTAAAAATTCCTTGCATGTGTTAAGCTATCCATGTCTCTATCCTTCAACTTGTATACTAGATCATTTAGAATATCTCTCAATTAATATTCTGTTCTATTTCTACATCAACACTTCTCTCTCTAATATAACATCACAAAAGAACATGTTGGTTCTCTCTTCAAAAGTATTGTTTTCTTGAGGCCTTTAAACTCCATATCTATGGGCACATTTCTCTGCTACTCTTGACAACAAAATGCCTTAACAAGATAGATAGATAGATACATAGATACATAGATAGATGACCACATCTCCCTTTTTATCTCTTTGCTCAAATGATCTTCATTGTATATTTAAAAATAATGAGCAGTTTGCTTTTTTTTAACTAGACTCTCATCAGCACTTATCCTTGATGCATGTTTTTCTTTGGCTGCTAGGACACTACCTTCTACTGGTTTGCCTCTGGCCCATCTGTTTGCTTCTTCTCAGTGTCTTTTGCCCGTTCTTCCTCTTCATCTTCCAGAACAAAAATCTTCTCTTTTTACACTCATTCATTCATTGTCTTGTGATCTCTTTCAGCCTCGTGGCTTTAATAACATACATAAGCTCTCAATATTATTCCCAGATCTGGTCTTTCTTAAAATCTGGACTGATTCTATGTGTATTTGATGATCATGAACAAACAGATGGAAAGGAAGATGTGATAAGTGGAAGAGTGAACTGCATTTGCAGCATCATGCCTCTGTTTATCTCTCCCAACCCTGACTCATCAGTCTCATCTATCTCTCCAACCCCGTCTTATCACTCTCACCTTTGTTCACCACATTCTGGTTGTCTCTAAGAATACAATTCAGAACCTTTGCAAAGACTATGCCTTCCGGAGCAGGTTCTCTGTCCTCTACCACCACTAATGCTTACCTGGATCTTTCAGGTCACTTTCACTAGACCCTCTTTAAAAATTCTGTTTCTGATTACCCTAAATATGTTCTATGTTATCCTGTCATTACAGCAGTATCATTTTATCATTGTATCACAATATATTTCATATATCTATTTACTTATCTGATTTTATTTTTCTACCTCAGTAGGGTATAAATTCAGTGAGGACAGAAAACATGACTGATTTATTCACAAAGTACACCCAATTCTTGGAATATAGTAATGGTCAAAAATATATATTTTTGCTGTCTGAATGAACATAGAGACATGGACAAAAATGTGTATTTAGGTTTAAAAAAAGAAAAGAAGAAGAAAAGCTAAATGAGATAATAGAAAAACCAAGAGATGTGGCAATGTATTATGGAAAATAAAAGTTTAAGAGAGACAAAGTTGTTAAAAATAGCATATGCTGCATAGGTAAGGAAAAGCAAAAATTGATGTGTCCCACGGCTATGGTGACAAAGAGTTCAAAGTGCCACCTTCAAGGCAATGTTTTAACTTTTCATATTCCAGGGTCTTCAGAAGTCAATGAAAGAAAATGAAATGCAGAAAGAAATTGAGTATAGAAAACTTTTTGAGTTTTTTTTTTTTTTTTGTTTTTGGTTGTTTGCACATGAAGTTGAGGAGCAAATTAGAGCATAGAGAATAATAACTGAAAAGGGATGTGGTTATCACAACAGGTTTTGTTCTATTTAATGATTTTAAAGTAATATGTACTTAGACCACTATTAGTCTGAGCTTATTTATTCTCATCTGGGTAGAATTGTAACAGTCAGATGGAAAAAGAAAGCAAATCCATAACAAGTGTTATTTCATTTTATGACAAAGGAATATTTCTATTTTTGTTATATAATAACTTAATTTTTTTTTTTTAGCTTTATATTTGTGTACAATTGATTAACAGTGCTGCATTAGTTTCAAGTGTAAGGCAAAGCAATTCAGGTATATATAAAACTTCTTTTTCAAGTTCTTTTCCCATTGATGTTGTTACATAATATTGAACACAGCTTTCTGTGCTATATAGTAGGTTTTTGTTGGTTATTCATTTTAAATATCACAGGCATATTTCAAATAATGTCATGATTATAAAATATTTTAGGTAGAATATTATATTTCAAATACATAAATTTTGCAAGAATTTTGTAAATAGAAATTTTATATAAGCCTCTAGCTTATAACAGTGTTTTAGAAAAGATTTTTCGGTTACATAAGTTAGTAGTAATGCTTGGTTTTAATACTAAATTGAAAAATTTAAAGAATCATCCTTTTCTTTCTTTGAATTTAACTCTTCATTGTGATAAATTGAGATGTATACATAGACTATTGCCTTTTCAACCTTTCTTTTCTGATGTCTTCCATGTGGGTTAGTCATTCAGTTGTGTCCAACTCTTTGAGACTCCATGAACTGTAGGAGACTCCTGCCAGCCTTCTCTGTTCATGGAATTCTGCAGGCAAGAATATTGGAATAGGTAGCCATTCCTTTTTCCAGGGGATTTTCCTGACCAAGAGATTGAACTCAAATCTCCAGCATTGCAGGCAGATTCTTTACCATCTGAGCCACCAAGGGAGCCCAGAAAATAAAAAAATACCAAGTATGGAGGATACTGTGCTATAGGGAAGAGATGATAAAAGTTCTGTTTGTTTAAAAGTCCATGCAAAAGTTTTTAAATAGAGAGTAAAACTATGCTGAGTCAAAATAGTGGTAGAAGGAATATTAATTTAAAATCCCCAGACAAATTAAATCCTGCTAGAAAAAAAATTGTATATGTGCTTTGAAATACAATTTCACTACGGCTTTCCTTTGAAGTCATACAGGCACAGTTTTATTAAATTAAAGTTTCCTTATTTTAAAACTTAGAGATTATTTCCATATGTTTCAAAATTAGATTTAATTGTTTCTAAAATAAGCTATATTGATCCCTAGAATCAACTTTTAGAAGCAAGTGTATTAATTGAAAAGTCTTAAAAATTGGAAATAAATTATATACCCAAATCTAATAAGGTTGAGTATACTTACTTATTTTAAGTAATAAGTAAGGAAATATATATATATATATATATATATATATGTGTGTGTGTGTGTGTGTGTGTGTGTGTGTGTGTGTATTTATCACTTGGTATATGGTAGGCAATGTTCTAAGCACTTTTAATTTTACTAGCACTTAATTTATGGTTGCCTTGACTTTGTTCTCCTATACCTCAGAATAGTTATTGCATAAATTGAACATTTCCTGGGCACACCAAGTATAATTCCTGTTTTATTCTTGTGAAGAAAAGTATTGAAAATAAAAAGGAGATACATGGTATCAGTTCATTATCTATTCCTCCTGTGTTTATTGTACCTCTTTCCTTATATCTATGAAAAATTATTTTAAACCAGCTAATAGCAAGAAAAAAGTTTTAATAATATTCTGGGAAATATCTGTAAATTCAAACATGCACAATGCCTGCTGTGTGAAAATGAGTGCAGACACTGCATACTGCAAAGTCAGCAAAATTATCTGTACTCATCAGGAAAAAATTATGATTTGCCATGTAAGATAGAATTTGAATAATTATATTCACTGATAGCATCACAGTAGCATAAAACTAGAAGTTAATTGCAAAAGAAAGTGAAAAATTCACAAATATATTGAGATTAAACAACATGCTACTGAATAATCAATAGGTCAAAAAAGAAATCAAAAGAGAATGCCTTGGAAAAAATGAAAATTCAACATACTAAAGTTTATGGAATACAGCAAAGGAAGTTCTAAGAGGGAAGTTCATACTGATAAATGCCAACCTTACGAAACAAGAACAGTCTTAAATAAACAACATAATTTCACACCTCAAGGAACTAGAAAATGTAGAACAAATGAAGCCCAAATTTAGTGGAAGAAAAGAAATAACAAAGATTAGAGCACAAGGAAATATAATAGAGACTAAAAAGACAATAGAAAAGATCAACAAGTCTGTCCTCACTGAGCCATCGGGGATGCCTCTCAGTTCCCTACGCTTGTGTGTGTGTGTGTGTGTGTGTGTGTGTGTGAGTGTGTGCGTGTGATTGTGTGTGTGTTAGTCACCCGGTCATGTCTGACTCTGCAGCCCTATAAACTGTAGCCTGCCAGGCTCCTCTGTCCATGGAATTCACCAAGCAAGAATACTGGAGTGGGTTGCCATTGCCTTCTCCAGGGCATCTTCCCAACCCAGGGATCGAACCCTGGTCTCCTGCATTGCAGGAGATTCTTTACCATCTGAGTTCCCAGGAAAGCCCTCAGTTCCCTGATCAGGGATTAAACTATGGCCATGGTGGTCAAAGTGCCAAATCTTAACCGTTAGGACACCAGGGGCTGTGGCTGGTAGCAGAGCCCTGGCTCTTGTTTGCTTTGAAGAAAGAATTTAGCAGAGATGGAAAGTAGTGAAGTAAGGAAAATATTTATCAGGAGAGGAGGTATGTGTGGAGAAAGCACAAGTGTGCTTGGAGAGAGAGTCACACACTTTTGGAGTGGCTTACATCACTCATATAAGGGCAGGTCTTCCAGTTTCCTATGGCCAATCACTGTGCTTTGTTGGTCTTTGAGTCCATATTTTACCTGGCTCAGGGCAACCACTGTGTGTGCACATGCACCTCTGAGCCAGGACAGATTCCCGCCCCCTCCCCTGACGATCCCCTCCCCTGACGATCCCCTCCCCTGCCGATCCCCTCCCCTGCCGATCCCCTCCCCTGCCGGTCCCCTCCCCTGACGGCCCCCTCCCCTGATGGTCCCCTCCCCTGACGATCCCCTCCCCTGCCGATCCCCTCCCCTGACGGCCCCTCCCTGCGGTCCCCTCCCCTGACGGTCCCCTCCCCTGACGGTCCCCTCCCCTGACGGTCCCCTCCCCTGACGGCCCCCTCCGCTGACGGTCCCCTCCCCTGACGGTCCCCTCCCCTGACGGCCCCCTCCGCTGACGGCCCCCTCCCCTGACGGTCCCCTCCCCTGACGGTCCCCTCCCCTGACGGCCCCCTCCCCTGACGGTCCCCTCCCCTGACGGCCCCTCCGCTGACGGTCCCCTCCCCTGACGGCCCCCTCCCCTGACGGCCCCCTCCCCTGACGGTCCCCTCCCCTGACGGCCCCTCCGCTGACGGTCCCCTCCCTGCGGCCCCTCCCCTGACGGTCCCTCCCTACGCCCCTCCCCTGACGCCCCCTCCCCTGACGATCCCCTCCCCTGACGGTCCCCTCCCCTGAGGACGCTTTCTGCACATGTGTAGCTTGGAGGGATGAAGGGGTCTCCTTTACTTCAAGAAGAGAAATATGTGGTCACCTTTTCTTTTACCTAAGCAGGGCGTAGTCCCTCCATATTCCTGCTATTCCCATTATCTTGAGATCCACAGGAGACAGAGTCCAGCTACTTATTCTTTTCCTTTTATTATTTTTTAGTTTTGAAGCGTAAGTAAGGGGCTAGCTGTAAATGTCTAACCTGGGGCCCATCTATTGCCTGCCTGAGGTTTTGTTGATACTTCAGTACCAGAGACTTAGAAATCTAAATTTCACTTCCACTCATATGTCTCAGTATTGACTGAAATCACTTTCCAAAAAATACACTTTTAATTCCCTCACAATTTTTCTTATCAAAGTGAATAGCACCAACATATATACAGTCATCGAGTTGAAAATAAAATGTACCTAAGCTCTAACAAGCATTCTAACTACTACTTGTGTCTTCATTATATGTTATATACACCATACCCTGTATACATCATTGTATTATTAATATTAATAATTATTAACATTATAGCTATAGAAAATATGAATCACAGACTTCACAAAGAGGGATCAAAGTCCAATGTTTGACTCTAAAATATTATACAGTTTGATTTAATTTATAATCAGTTCCCTCCAGACAGAATGATGGATAATATTCTTGTGTTTACCTCCCTGCTTCTGATAAAGTTAAGATTATTTTGTAGGGAAAAGCAGACTTTTCTACTTATTCTGTATTTTATAGGTTACATCAGTACTTCCCAGAAATAACCAAGTTGTCCAACACCACGCTGGTCATGACTCCTGTTAAATCTTTGCTTCTTCTGTGCTTCACTTGAGAGCAGAAACTCTCTGTAGGAACTGTCCATGGATCTATCTGCCCGGTTACATTTACACATTCATTTTCTCTCCAGGTGCCTGACATTTCTCAGATGGTACTGGCAGTACTGTCTTAAGAAGCCTCATTTCCTTCACTTTTCTCTTCTGCCATCCTACTCAGGATAGTTACTTTCTGGTAATGAAGTGAGTGGTGTCACATCCACACACTGATTCTGCCAGAGACTTTTGTCATATACCTTGAGTCATTTTTCTTTAACCTATTCCGCAAGAACATTAAACTTCTCTAAAGGGTTTAGATGTTTAAAGTGAAAAGCCAGAAAGATATTATGGCTATTTCAGCTTTATGTCTTTTCATTGTTTCCTTTTAAAGGGAAACAGAACTGCTGCTGATTAAATAGGAAGAATTGAAAAATTAAGTAATAAGAAAAAACCTCAACAAGTATGGCAAATATTATCTCACCATGCCATATTTTTTTAATTTCCTGCATATTGTCTGCATTTCTTACTAATTCAAAATTCAGTGAAAGCAAGAACCACATATTGCTCTTTGCCTATATGCCCCTATTGATGCCAGTGTCAAAGATATTAAGAATGAAAATATATATTTATGAACAATATTAATGAATACTGACTATAGGAAATACTTACCTCTCTTCTTCTTCATATGCAGACACAATTTCCATGAGTGGCTGTTGCAAAATTGCTTATCCCTATAGGCAAATAAAGAACAGAATTCAGATCAAAGATAAAGAGGGCATTGCTCTGATTCAAAACTCTTCATAAAGATTATCAAATCCCTTGGAGCTACATTTAAAAAAAAGGGAAACATTATTCAGAGTTCAGATTTAGATTCAAATGAAAAGTTTTAGGAAACTAACAATCAAAAGCAGAGTAGGCAGCTATCTTAATATCCTCCAGAGGCCTTTGGCTTGTTTTATTGCAGATTTAATCTTTTGGATGTGTTATTGGGCAGGGACCAAAGCCAAACATGCACAGCTTTGCAGTTATTCCAGAATTGCTCAATTGAATGTGTTATTACAGTTACAAAATGATGTTTTAACTCTGCTAAAGTGAGTGCATTTTTTTTCTTAGAAACCGTATATGTGTTTAGAATTATAAAGCACAATATTTATATTTGGATAAGAAAATTAGTTGCTAGATCTAGCTATTCAGAACATTAGTTCACAAATGTTTATATTTGAATGTTTCATGGATCACTTCATGGTTATAACACCCTTGAAAGCTAAACTCTTTTATTTTTATTTTTATTTTTTGGGTAGATAAATATTCTTGATTACTTACATTAAAACTTTACTGATTCATTTTCAACTTTAAATACTAAATATATGTTCCAAAGACTGCTATAATGTCTTCAGTGGTGTGTGACAGGCTGTTGCTTCATTTATTTAATAAATAGCTATTATATGCCTAGTGTATGGAACTCAGACTAAAAATAATTACTGTACCTCCTTGAAACATCCATATAGTTATTATCTAGCCATCTCTCATTTGTTTTCTTAAGTATTAAATGCTAAGCTAATTAAGTGTTACTGAGTGAAATTTTTTTTCTTGTTTTTTTACCTCTTTGAGTAAATTGCATAGGAATAGTATAGCAGTAGACATAGTACAGCCTATAGGTCAAGTATAGTTGGCACTTGCTTTTTTTACATAAATTTTGTTTTTTATCATTTAAAAATTGAGATGTAATTAACATATACCATTGTGTAATTTGAGATGTAGTGTTTTGGTTTGATACATTTATATATTGCAATACAATTACTCCAGTAGTGTTAGCTAACCCCTTCATCATGTCACATAATTACTATTTATTTCTTTGTTGTTGAGAACAGTTGAGATCTAGTCTGTTAGAAACTTTGAAGCATATAATAGGGTATTCTGCTGACTATAATTACTATGTTCCTGCCTTTATCTCCAGAAGTTATATGTCAGTTGCAGATTTGTACTCTTATGCAGTATCTCCCCAATTCCTCTATCCCCAGCTGCTGGTAACCAACATTCTACTGTCATTTTTTTTTTTTTACAATTTCAATCTTCTTTTTTTTTTTTTTTATTCTAAATATTAGTGATATCATCCAATATTTGTCTTTTTCTTTTTTTATCTCACTTAGCATAGTGGCCTCAAGTTACATCCTTGTCATTGAAAATGACACATGTCATTTCTCACTGCTGAATAATATTAATATTCTATTGTTTGTGTGTATTATCTATCTATCAATTTACTATCTGTAAGTCACAAGTCACAACTTCTCAATTCATTCACCCTTTGATAAACACTTCTATTGTACATAATGCTGCAATGAACATGGGAATGCAGATATCTCTTGGAGATACTGATTTCAAATCCTTCAGATGTATACACAAGAGTGAGATTGCTAGATCATATGATAGTTCTATTTTAAATTTATCTTGGAATTAAGCCATAAAAGTCTTCTTTATGTGTTGTTGTTTATGGTTGCTTTTGTGTTACAGTATAGACTTGAATAGATGCAACAGGAACAATCTGACCCATGAGCCTAAAATATTCACTAATTGGTTCTTTAAAAATTTTTCGAACCACTGCTCTAACAGCATAATCAATTTAAAAATACAAATTTGCATGTTCCTGTGTAATGTTCTCCTTGCTGTAAGTGGAACAATCAGTGTATATTGTCACATGTTTTCTGAAACAGAGCATGGAAAGACCACAGGTATTAAAGGAAAATGGAGAGGGAGAGGAATCACTGGCAAGAGGAGGAATCTTGAAGAGAAATGAACACTACGTGTAAATATATATTAAGATTACAGAGGAAGAAAGCAGGAGAACTATTTTATTTGTAGAGATTCAGAAGGAAGATTTCTACAAAAGTAAATTGAAATTTAGGTCCATGTGTATTTTGTGGCCATATTGCAAAAGTGAGATATGCCCCTCTCACATAACCAAAATGGGGTCAAACATAAAGACTGATGATGCCCAAGAAGATAGGAACAGTTGTACTACTGACATGATGAGGTTCATGGGAGAAAGCAAACACTCTAAAGCTGATCCATGGGACTTCCCTGGTAGCTCAGCTGGTAAAGCTGACCCACATGGTTTGAGTAGAGAAGGTTAGGAGAATAGCTTGGGTTTTATTGTGATAAGGGGGTGGAGTTTGGAGAATCCATGACTAGAGTGACACTTCACCACACTAAAGAAAAGAGAGCCAGGAATTGCTTTATACTTTGTCTATATGTGGGACAGATTGGGAGGGAGTGGACAATTTGGAAGCCAACCTCTGGCAAATAACACAAATGGAATTGTTTTCAGCGTTTTTCAGGCAATCATACTAGAGTATAAATTGGGAGGTTTGACTCTCAGTTTTGTTTAAATAACTGGTATTTGTTCAAGTCTTTTAAACTGAGGAAAATGTAAATAATAAAACAAGGTCTCCCCACCTCATAAAACTATTGTGATATTCTGATAAAATATTTGTAGAAGAAAACTGACAACTTAAAACTACAGGGAAAGAAAAGTGTGCTATTATATATTAGAATTTTCTACTGTGTGTCTGGGGTTGCTTGTTTAAATATGCTATCTAATGCAAAAATTGGAGTATGATTCTTTAGTGAAACTTTGTAAATGGCTCTATGCATTTTTGAAAGCAATTGCAAGCTTGCTTTTGTTTCATTTTAGCAGCAATTTTTCTGTAAGGAAAAAAATACTATTTTGAAATTACCTAGGTCATCACCTCAGCAGGGAGAAAGAAAGGATGGTGTCATAACCTTCTGGTTTTATTTTGACACAGTTATACCATAAAATTCTTCAGTTCAATTCAGTTCAGTCACTCAGTCGTGTCCGACTCTTTGCGACCCCATGAATCACAGCATGCCAGGCCTCCCTGTCCATTACCAAATCCTGGATTTACTCAAACTCATATCCATTGAGTAGGTGATGTCATCCAGCCATCTCATCCTCTGTCTTCCCCTTCTCCTCCTGCCCCCAATCCCTCCCAGCATCAGGGTCTTATCCAATGAGTCAATTCTTTGCATGGAGTGACCAAAGTATTGGAGTTTTAGCTTCAGCACCAGTCCCTCCAATGACCACCCAGGACTGATCTCCTTTAGAATGGATGGGTTGGATCTCCTTGTAGTCCAAGGGACTCTCAAGAGTCTTCTCCAACACCACAGTTCAAAAGTATCAATTTTTCAGTGCTCAGCTTTCTTCGCAGTCCAACTCTCACATCCAAACATGACCACTGGAAAAACCATAGCCTTGACTAGACGGACCTTTTTTCGCAAAGTAATGTCTCTGCTTTTTGATATGCTCTCTAGGTTGGTCATAACTTTCCCTCCAAGGAGTAAGCATCTTTTAATTTCATGACTGCAGTCACCATTTGCAGTGATTTTGGAGCCCCCAAAAATAAAGTCTGACACTGCTTCCACTGTTTCCCCATCTATTTCCCATGAAGTGATGGGACCAGATGCCATGATGTCTCCTGAATGTTAAGCTTTAAGCCAGCTTTTTCACTCTCCTCTTTCACTTTCACCAAAAGGTATTTTAGTTCCTCTTCACTTTCTGTCATAAGAGTGGTATCATCTGCATATTTGAGGTTACTGATATTTCTCCCAGCAATCTTGATTCCAGCTTGTGCTTCTTCTCCAGCCCAGAATTTTTCGTGATGTACTCTGCATTTAAGTTAAATAAGCAGGGTGACCATATAGAGCCTTGAGGTACTCCTTTTCCTATTTGGAACCAGTCTGTTGTTCCATGTCCAGTTCTAACTGTTGCTTCCTGACCTGCATATATGTTTCTCAAGAGGTGGGTCAGGTTGTCTGGTATTCCCATCTCTTTCAGAATTTTCCACAGTTTACTGTGATCCACACAGTCAAAGGCTTTGGCATAGTCAATAAAACAGAAATAGATGTTTTTCTGGAATGCTCTTGCTTTTTCGATGATCCAGAGGATGTTGACAATTTGATCTCTGATTCCTCTGCTTTTTCTAAAACCGTCTTGAACATCTTGATGTTCACGGTTCACATATTGCTGAAGCCTGGCTTGGAGAATTTTGAGCATTACTTTGCTAGCGTGAGATGAGTGCAATTGTGCAGTAGTTTGAGCATTCTTTGGCATTGCCAAAAACAAATTATTAAGACTGCATTTATTGCCCAAGTCAAGCAGACACCGTTAAAAAAAAAAAAAAAATCTTAACAGGAATGCCCTGCTGTTTTCAGGTGGAAATACGATAAATATATTCTAATTGAAACACTTTGCAGATATTCTTATGCTTTTTTTCTTATGCTTTAATTTATGACTAAAAATATGCATTTCAACAGCAGCCCACTTGACATTTTCAAGTTGAGAAAGGATCTACCTTTCTAGCTTCTTCTGGTTATAAAAATGACAATAATAAGGGTGACTAAGAATTCTCTGCAACCAAATGTTGACCTCCAGGCTTACAAAAATGAAGTCAAGGAGATTCTTAGTAGTAAATCACCACAATGGATTTTTGCATATATTAAAAGGAAACCCCACTTACCTGATTTTAAGAGCAAGATACATTAAAATCTTAAGCATTTTAAAAAGTCTACAAAATTATTTTTAAATTGCCTATTTCATATATCCATTATAACTCATCTTCTTAAGTTCTGATATAATTGAATAATAACAATGCCATTTCAGGGAACACATTTTATGCTTAATATCTCTTTTTAATGGCTACCATAGAGCAAGGAATGAACAAATGAAGTATGAATTTTTAATTCCCAATGAAATCTATACTACTAGACAATCTCATCCAAATAAGAAAAATAAATTTGAATTAACTTTGTCCCTAAAATTCTCTGATTGAAATCACATCTTGATTTTTTTTTTTTTTTTTTTTTGACTACTAGAAATTATGTCTGTCTTAATATTCTTGATAAATGTACTTCTTTACAGATATCTACCTCTCTGAGCATTGAATTAATTCACTATCATAAAAATTGTAAAATACAAGGAAATCAAATTTTTTTAAAAAGGAAAAATACTTTAAGATATATTGTATTTTTCTAGACTGTTTTTAGCTTATCCATAATTCCCATCGCTGTGTATATATTAATATATTTTAAAAACAAATTTCTGTTTTTCATTAAACAACAATGGTAGATAATTTTGCCCTTTAGCATTTTATCATAGAAATTAAACATATTCATGACACTTTCTCCTGGTCATATTGCAGACAGAACAGAAAGCGTTATGTTACCTCAGGTTTCTGGTTTTAGAAATAAATTAATCCATTCAAATCTTAATGCTTTTGGCTAACATACAGAAATAATGAAAATGTCACTGGCTGTAGTTTTCTGTGTAGATTTCATGACAGAAGTGCACTCTATTTTCTCTGTCACTTTTTACTCTCTATAATAGATGGCTACTTTTGAGTGTGATAGAAGTTGTTTCTGTTATCTCTCCTAGAAAAGAATCATACTTTTAAAAACAAAGATTCTGTTCTATTACTTCATAAGTGTATTTCATGTATATTAAGGTTATAGTATTCATCTCGATGCTTTGGTGCATTTAAGAATAAACTAAAATAAAGGTGAAATACTTACTCCGTAGAGAGATCAGTACATGATCAGAATGTATTAGAAAGGAGGTGGAGTTCTAGAAGCATTCCCATTAATATCTGCACAACATTAATATTCATTACATCATATACTTTACAAGCCATTGACTTTACAACCATTGCAACAATAATGAGGACTATTGCTACAGCTGATGTTAAAAAATTTGATATTGAAAATTTTCATCTGTCATTTTGCATCTCAATATAAATGTTAGGAAGGTAGCAATTCCCAGATGACCTTTGAGAACATTTCATTAGTTCTGTTATTTAAGCTTGTCTATAAGATATTATTCACCTACTAAGGCTCAGTTTGTTCACACAAGGTTTCAAAATGAGATATACATTTAACCTTTGTTTTCACAATTTAAAATTCCTATATGTCCTATGCACTATACCAAACACTCCAGATACAAAAATGAACAAGATGGATATAAATATCTTTTCATAATAACATTTACAATTTTGTTTAAAACATAGGTGAGTTTAAAAAGTTAGTTGAGTGCACTAAATTCTATGTTGTAGGGAATAAGATTATTAATTGAAAGCAGGGAATACTGAAAATAGGCTGTTATAATAGAGTTACTAAATATAGCATACTGCCACCTGTCCCTCAGGTATTCTTGGCAGGCATTGTTAATTGATCATAGCATTCTGCTAAAATCCCAATCATAACCTTGAAACTTTCAGCACAGTAATTCATACAGTGTTTGTAAATCAAAAAGAGCTTAACAGCAAGTCATGCTTTTCACACTCTGGTAAAATCTTTTCACCCAAAGTCTAGAAATAATATTACATTTTTCTGAAAGAAAGAAAGAAAGAAAGGAAACAAAAAAGGAAGGAAGGAAGAAAAGGAACTAGGTTTTCCCCTTTCAGGCAATTATTTTTCCTCTCTGCAATTTGTCTTCAACATGTAGGATTTCTACATTTAACCAGCAAAGTTACACTATTGCATTAGTGTAACGATCTTTTTAACCTTAGTTTTATGTATAAGATGAGGATAAGAATAATAGCCATCTGATTGGGTTGTTCTGAGGCATAAATTTAAAAAAAAAAAGCATTTAAAAACCCAAAGTCTGGCTCATAGTAACTACATTCTATCAGATGCACTTTTTAAAAAATATCAAATAATTTGAGTTTGTATTAATTTACATACAGTTCTATAAGCACAGAAATAATTATTATAACTACTTTTATATAAATATAAATGTTTTTATATTGATATATGTGCACAGTATTATCTAGCTCTGTTCTCTGGGAGGTCAAGAAACAGGGACACCCCAAGGGTACTGAGAACAGTCAGTGACTATACTTGGTTTCTAAATGTAATTTTTAAATAAAAGGAACAAAGGCTATTAGCGAAATGGCTGATCGTGAGCCATGAACAAGAAAAAATGACAAGAAAAGCCCGGGATACATTTTATTGCCAAAAAGTAAGTTCCAAGCATTCACAGAAGAGATCACTTTGATCTCTTTGGGCATTTTAAAGTGAGAGGAATGGAGATGGGCCACTCCATGCAGGAGAAGTGTGAAAATAATTGAGTGGGAAGGAGAGTTTGTGCAAAGTAACAGAATGTAGAAAAGGACTAAACACAATAAATATATGTCTCTTGTAATATCATTTATGTAAGTTAAAAGTGGAAAGCGATGCTGGAAAAAGCTGTTTCTCCTTCTCTTCTATTACTACTATTATTTTTAAATAGATTTGCCTATTAATGTTTAAGAATATACAAGATTTTGTGAGTCTAACTATTTAAGACTTGCAAAACTATATGAGAAAATGACTTTAAATATTTAGGAAAGAATATTTTGGAAATATTCCTAAAATATTTAGGAAAGAAAAATTTTGAATAAATTTGGGCAAATATACACAATTTACAAAAATTTTACGTGAGATTCAGGTTCATGTCCTCAGTCCAGTGATTTCTGTTGATTGTAAATGATAAAGTTCAGGTTAGAAAGAGATTTGAACACCAGATTTTTGAATTTTTTTCCGTGGGAAGTTAGAATCCATTGTTTTAGAGCTATTAGTCAGGATTGCATGCACTTATTTGGAATGTGGACTGTAAAAGTCACTCAATATACAATTCAAGCCCTTCTCTGTCCATTGTAGAGAATTTCAGAAGCCAGGTTTAGGTAGGAATAGTTGAGAAGAAGAAATAAAAAAAGGAAGTTTTAGAATATTGGGTGTAAGGATGTCATGGAGAACAGTGACATTAACAGAAATATACCTATCAAGAAGAAGAAATGTATCAAAGCAAGTTCTTCTATGACCCACCTCCTAGAATAATAGAAATAAAAACAAAAATAAACAAGTGGGACATAACTAAACTTAAAGGATTTTGCACAGCAAAGGAAACTACAAACAAGGTGAAAAGACAACCCTCAGAATCAGATAAAGTATAGCAAAGGTAACAACTGGCAAAGAATTAATTTCCAAAATATATAAGCAGGTCATATAACTCAATACCAGAACAACAAACAACTCAATCAAAAAGTGGGGAAAAGACTTAAACAGGCATTTCTTCAAAGAAGACATACAGATGGTTAGCAAACACATGAAAAGATGCTCAACATTGCTCATTATTAGAGAAATTAAAATCAAACCTACCATGAGATACCACCTCACACTAGTCAGAAGGGCCATCATCAAAAACTCTATAAACAATAAATGCTGGAGAGGCTGTGGAGAAAGGGATCCCTCTTGTGTTTCTGGTGGAAATGTAAATTGAAACAGCCATAACAAAGATTGATACAGCCATATGAAGATAGTGTAGAGAGTCCTTAAAAAACTAGAATTAAAACACTATATGACCCAGCAATCCCACTACTAGGCATATACCCTGAGGAAACAAAAATTGAAAAACACACATGAACACCAATGTTCATTGCAGCACCATTTACAATAGCTAGAACATGGAAGCAACCTAGATGTCCATCAACAGATGGATGGATAAAGAAATTGTGGTACATATATACAATTGAATACTATTCAGCCATGAGAAGGAGTGCATTTGACTCAGTTCTAATGAGGTGGATGAACCTAGAGCCTATTATACAGAGTGAAGTAAGTCAGAAAGAGAAATGTAACAGCACATACTGACACATATATATGGAATCTATAAAGATGGTACTGATGAACTTATTTTAAGGGCAGCAATGGAGAAACAGACATAGAGAACAGACCTTTGGACATGGGGGAGTAGAGGAGGGAGAGGGTGAGATGTATGGAGAGAATAACATGGAAACTTACAATACCATATGTAAAACAGAAAACTGATGAGAATTTGCTGAATGACTCAGGGAAATCAAGCAGAGGCTCTGTAACAACCTAGAAGCTTGAGATGGGGAAGAAGATGGGAGGGAGGTTCAGAAAGGAAGGAACATTGGTGTACCTATCATTGATTTTTGTTGATGGTTGATAGAAAAACAAAATTCTGTAAAGCAACTATCATTCAATTAAAATAAACAAAATGACCCAAAAAAAAGAAGAAATACCTTACAGATATATATTCATACTTTCGGAGGTGTGCATGAGAGCAGCAGATGGTTCTTAGTGACCACAGATATTTTCTGTGGGGCATATTAGCACACATTTGGGATGACTTCAGACATGAGAAACCACTTTTTAAAATATTCTAACAGATCATAATGAATATAATTTTGGAAAGTTAAATATACTTGACAAAACAGCAGCTGCATGAAGACGTTGTTGTTCAGTTGTTTAGATCTGTCCTACCGTTTGCAACACTATGAAGTGCAGCACCCCAGGCTTCCTGCCCTTCACTATCTCCCAGAATTTGCTCAAACTCATGTCCATTGAGTCAATGATGCCATCCAACCATCTCATCCTCTTCCCCCCTTCTCCATTTGCCCTCATTCTCTTCTATTATCAAAGTCTTTTCCATTGAGTCCACCCCTCGCATCAGGTGGCCAAAGTATTGAAGCTTCAGCTTCAGTCCTTCCAATGAATACTTAGGGATGTTTTCCTTTAAGATTGACTGGTTTCATATCTTTGCTATCCAAGGGATTCTCAAGAGTCTTTTCCAGTGCCACTGGTTGAAAACATCAATTCTTCAGCACTCAGCCTTCTTTATGGTCCAAATCTCACATGCATACGTGATAAATGGAAAAACCATAGATTTGACTAGATGTACCTTTGTCAGTAAAGTGATTGCTGTGCTTTTTAATATACTATCTAGGTTTGTCTTTTATAGCTTTTCTTCCAAGGAGCAATGTCTTTTAATTACATGGAACCAAAGAAAATAAAATCTGTCATTCTTTCCACTTTTTCTCCAGCTATTTGCCATGAAATGATGAGTCTGTGTGCCATGATCTTCTTTTTTTGAATGTTGAGATACTGTGTGAAAAAGGGAAAGGAGGCAGAATAGACAGAATAAAGCTCACTGAAGACACGCCAAGGCAAATTTTCTGACATAAGGTGTGTTTGAGGAGACCTAGGCACTTGGTCTTCAAGAGATGATCCACCTTCTATAGCACAAAGGACGATGCCATTACCAGAGTCTTCACTCACCCTCAAATTGCAATTTCATCCATCTCTGCAGTTCAGTTTTCACAAAATAAGTCTGAAGCCTCAGAGAACCAGAGAGTTTATCTAGACACGTCTGCATTACTTTTGGTATCTTATGATTAGCTATTATATATGAATCAAGAATACTGAGATGTGAGTACATATATATGGATGGGCTATTCAAATATTAATATTTTAAATTATCTGAAAGTACTTTTTAATTAAAAAACATGAAACCTATTTAAGATAAAATGGTTCCCACAGCACATAATGGGTTTTTCTGCTATTTTTATGCAGAAAATAGTGACATTTTTATTGGTGACTCAATGTAATCAACATATTACTGTCCTAATAAATACAGAAAAATGTAGAAATGTAAATTTTACTTCCTTTATCTACATCACTCTGTCAACGGGAAACTCTTACTTCCCCTGATGTCAGTATTTATGGGCTTTGAAATCTCCACCGCACTGTAACTTATTATTCATTTATTCAATAGCAATATAAGCAGATGATAGTGACAAAAACATATATTAAATTATTTTTAATATTTAGCAGCATGAATGAATTTGGAGTAAGTTGTAAGAGTGTATTCTAGTGTGTATTTTACTTTCCTTTTAAGTTCAAAGTAGTAAAACACTATATACATGTAATGAAAATGTTTCTGCTACAAGAGAGATTCAGTTTGAAATTGATATATTTTCAGCACTATAGTCAAAAAAGCTTAGATTAAGCAGTAATAAATATTAAACAGGAAGTAAAGAAATCTGTTATCTGTTTGGATGCTCTTGCATTTAGTGTTCATTACATATTTGTAGATATAGAGATAGATATAGAAAAAGGAACCTACTTGGAATTACACTTATAAGCTGAGAATTAATCTTTAACCTAATATACATCTTAGCTGTTTTATTAAAAAGGAGTGTGCTTGTATATAATTATTAATCAAGTCATAAGGCATACTCATTTTTGTTTTAATCAGCTACGCCATAACAAAGTGAGCCATTTTTAATACCAAAGTACAACATCGCTATCCATTTGGTGGCTATTTATTAAAGACAGAAACATGAGAGAGCATCAAACAGCCTCTAGAACCCTGATGTTGTAAGCTTACAACTACTAATACATAACTTAATTACAACAACAACAAATTGTTCCATTATTATTAATGAATCTTAATTTATTTTTAAACATAGTGAATGGGCATTGGAATTTAATTATATATAAGAAAGAGTACACCTATAATGTCAAAAATATTATTTATACAATATTGTGTAATGAATATAAATTAAGTGCTGCTCCTCACACAAAATAGGAAAGTCTACTAAATGCTCAGCTAACTGAAATATACTGTATATGTGATATATGCCAAGACAGAAGCAAAAATAAAGTACCATAGGAATGTAAAGACTGAGAGATATACTCCTTTTTCAGGGCAATGGTTCTCAGCTAGGGGCAATTTTGCACACCAACATTCCCTTATGTAATAAATATTTGGCAATTTCTGGATATATTTTTATGTTTCAAAATTATCAAAGGGGTTATGCCATAGAGAGAGTAGAAGATAAGAATGTTGCAAGTATTCTACAATGCACAAGACAGTCCTTACAACAAATAATTACCTGCTTCAAAAAATATATATTTTCAAGCTTGAGAAATGCTGTTGCAATGTGAAAAGCTTCCTCAAAGAGACCACATATGAGTTTACCTTAAAAAAAGTTAATAGGATTTCAAAAGGCAGAATTGGGTTAAAAATGAGTAGTCAGTGTAGCAAAAGCCACTATTTGTAAATTAAAGGTCATATTCAAGGAATAAACGATGAATACTTAGTCAACAAGTATTGTTGGAATATAATGAACATACAGGTATAGGAGAGGGAAGGTTGGAAAACTGAGTTGAGAGACTGAATGACAGGCCAAGACTGTGTATACATGTGCAACCTATGTGTATGTGTGTATAACAGAAACAACATGTTTCATTTTGTAGCAAAATGAGATGATTATAATTCTATTTTGCAGGAGCTCTGGCTATAGGGTCACAAAGAGTGGGACAGGACTGAAGCAACTGACAAACATGTACCTGCGATTGTTATTTTGCTTTGCTTTGTTTTAGTTGGTTGTTATTTATGCCAGCCTTCCAGCTTCTCTCCTAAAGAATGAATGTATTTCACTTTATACATCTATAAGAATGGACACAACCACTCAGCCACCACCAGTGGGAACTTAGGCTGTTTTATAATATTTATATTGCAAATAATGCCACAATTAACATGTCTGTACATGTTTCAGATGCTTTTTTGGTAATATTTTCTCAAAAGTGTTTTAGTAACAATGGTGCCTTGTATGAAGAAATCCTTTACACACAGACAGTTTTTCAAACCTTGAAGCAAACAATTACAGGTTCTACATATATTGAAGATATAGTGGAGCAAAAATTAGACCTATTTACAAACTGCCGTAGAAGTAGATTTGATACATTGAATGCTTATTAGAGTGTGTGAAATGTGAAAGAGAACCCAAATTTTATAGGATGCATGCTTGAAGGTAATGTAGCAGTGTGATGTTTAACGTTACATATGTGTTTGTCTGAGCCATGGGGTATCCAGATTTTTGGTCAAACATTACTTCTGGGAAGGTGGTTTTAAATGAGACTAACATTTGAAATCAGCAGTTCAAGAAAAGCAGACTGTCCTCCTTAATGCAGGTGAACCCAGTCCAATCAGTTGAATACCTGAATAAGAAAAAAAGGCTGATCTGCCTGTGAAAAGAGGGAAATTCCTCCTATCTAACTACCTTCCAACCAAGGCCTTGGCTTCTTCCTGCTTTTGAACTTGAATTGAAACATCAGTTCTTCCTATATTTCAAGTCTATTGGACTTTGGACTAGAACTACATCTTTAGCTTTCCTGTATCTCCAGCTTAACAGAGATTTTGGAGCTATAATCATATGAAATAATTTCTTATAATAAATTTTTAATGCATTCATAGAAACATGCATATAGTATTTCAATAGCTTACATTTAATTAGTATCAATAGTAACACAATAATACATATATTTGTGCATATATATGTCTGTATATATATACATATACATATATATATATATGAGTGCATATTGAGTCTGTTTCTATTGAAACAGACTATTGAGTCTGTTTCTCTAGAAAACCCTGACTAATGCAAGGAGTAATTGCAATAAGGTCCTCTTAAGATATTTCATTTGCCTTGCTTTATTTTGGTATTTCTGCATTGAAAACAAGTTTGGGGGCCAATTCAAGCTTAACTGCTTAAAACCTAGCTCATCTTTTATTATTACCATAGCATGCCTAGGTAACAATGAACTTATTCATGACTGAATCACATGTTGACACAATGTTAGTTTCCATCTTTTTGTGCTACTGAAATTTTTTGACAATTAATATGTCTCTATTTTCTGATCAGTTCTCAACTCTTGCTCTCACTAGAGCTACTCTTTGGTTCTTGTATTGAATATATCATCATGGTACTTATGAATAACTTGAACTTTACTCAAAGATAACAGTTATTTTTTTATTTAATTTGAAGTTCATTGTTTTGGTTTATGACTAGAAAAGTCTATATTCTCATAAGATAAAATATTTGTTTAAAATACAAATTTCAATAAGAATTTCATCACTGATTTTTGTTATTAATATAACATAATAATATAAATAACATCACAAAAAATTTGAGAAAATGTAATAGGCTTCTAATTTTATCTCATAAATATGATACTACCTGGTAAATTTATCCACATAGCTTGTGAATCTAAGATGAAGTTTCTGAAACCCCAAAATGTAGGAATGTCTTGAGAAAAGAGGAATATTTGTATTTAATGTAAACATTATTGCCGTAAGCCTAGTTTTCTAGCCACTGTAAGTATAGTCATTAGAAAAACTGAGCTCTAGCTGCCCTTGACTCAGATATACAAAACACTAAAAAGAAGTTCCTGCTCTTCTCTTAAGAATGGTTTGGTACTGACCTCTTTTGTATGATTCATCCTCACCTCTACATTCACCCCAATGATCAAAGAATAGCTTTGATAAAATGAAAATCTTAGTCTATACTGTGTCCATAACTTTCTACTTCTTTTCTTGGAGTGGCACTTAAGCTCTATACAACTTAGTTTCCTCATTTAAAATGTAATTAAACATTTTCAGTATTTTGTCAAACACTTCCAAGATGATATAGCTAAAACACTTGGAAATTGCTAAATGTTAGCTACAATTATTATTGGTAGAGGATCTGTAAATTTTAAACAAATATAAATGCTGCAGCCTTGATATTAGAAGGTGATTACTTCTTGGCAGGAAAGCTATGACAAATCTAGACAGTGTGTTAAAAAGCAAAGACGCCACTTTGCAAACAAAGGTCTGTATTGTCAAGGCTATGTATGGCCTTTCTATATGGTTGTGAGAGCTGGGCCATAAAGAAGGCAGAGCACTGAAGAAATGATGCTTTCCAACTGTGGTGCTGGAGAAGACTTTTAAGAGTTCCTTGGACAACAAGGATGTCAAATCAATCAAACTTAAAGGAAATCAATCTGCATATTCATTGGAAGGACTGTGGCTGAAGCTGAAGCTCCAATATTTTGCCCATCTGATGTGAATAGCCAACACAATGGAAAAGACTCTGATGCTGGGAAAGCTTGAAGGCAGGAAAGAGGGCAACAAAATATGAGATGGCTGGTGGCATCACTGATGCAATGGACATGAACTTGGGCAAACTCCAGGAGATGGAGAGGGACAGGGAAGCCTGGCATGTTGCAGCCCATGGGATCACGAAGAGTTGGACAAGACTTGGCAATTGAACAACAACAACAACAACATAAATGCTTCAAACACTTTTCATGAGTAGGCTGGGATCTAGTTTTTGTTATGCTTTTGGTAATAAAATATATTTCATTCTTATTTCTCTCTTTAGAAATGTATATGTAGCCTACAACTTTTTCATACATTGGAAATATCAAATTTATGAGAGTTCTTTTCTGAATTTTACAAAGCATTTGACAACTAAGTCCTTTTAGCACTTATTCAATAGGCAGTAATACATTTATTTTGAAGTAGACATATCTTGTTATTCCCTCCCTGTGATAAGAGGCATATACCTTTTAACTTAATAGCTAGTGTTATAAATATGTTCTAAGAAGAAAGAAGACTTCCTCAATATATGCCTGAATCTCTAACAGCATAGACAAGTCATGATCAGAAAACTTGACATAAGAATTTAAGTATTAAATATAAATAATGAATTAAAACTGTAAATACTGTGTAATAAAAAATAAAAAAATCAAATCTTTTTTATTAAAGTATATAACTATCTACATTGATACTTTTAAATGTATTTTTTGCTTTACCCAACAAATACCAAATTCATGCATCTTTCAAACTGGTGTTTTCCCATTTCTTACCTTCAAAACAACTAGGAAGTGAATTGAAGTATAATTGTCACTAAAAGGTTGATACCAAAGTAATATTTAAAATGTAAACATAAATTCATGAACATTCAGAGTTCCTTTGGCATGGTAATATCAAGAAATGAATCCTAAATCATATGTAATATAAACTATTAGGCTTAGAAGAAAAAAGGGGAGTACTCTTGTTCATAAACAACACAAGCACTGTACTTACCATTCAAAAGTGAAATGAAATTTTATATATTATATTTATACCTATAAATTATATATATGAAATTTTACTATGTAATTTATAATTATAGTCTAATATATAATACATATAGAATTTAATTTTTTAAACTTAAAATACTCATAATTTTTATATATGTGTATATATATATGTATATATATATATATATACACATAAATATGTAAAACATCTATCAATACTTTGGAGTTAGAGTGTAATGTAAATAGATACTTGTAGCAGGGACAATAGAAATCCAGAAGATAGATCTTTCAGTTAGCTCACACATTTTAACACAGGCTCATCTGTAAGACAAAATTTGTGAGCGTTGCTTGCTTTTCTTTGCCTGTCTCAGTACCTGCTCTCTCTTAGATTTAGATAGAAAAGTATAACTACCCATCCAAATTATTTTCTTATGATTTCTTGGTTTTCTCAATCAGGGAGAAGAAAAAATGGATCTATGGGGTGTTTTCTTTGAAGCCTTTTTGTGTTTATTGCTTCTTTCAATTCCCTCTCTTCTGAGTCCCAGAGATTCATAAATGACTCATTTAGAAGATAATTGCATGCTTTTTAATAACAAATTGAATTTCTTGAGAACTTTCATAGTTGGTTTCACTGACAAGCTCTGAGAATAATTTTTCAGATCTATTTCTATTAAAGTCACTTAATATAGTGACATATTTATTAAAAAGGAAAACAATCTAGTTTTCTTCAAACATATAAAGTAAGCTATGTATAATTTCATTTTAAGACTCACTCCCATCATTAATCTCATTTACATATGCCTCAGGGTTGTTGAGAAATTCTCTCTATACCACATCACTTCTCTTTGCCAAGGAACAGCAAGAACTGTTTCATTAGCTATGACTAACTTAGATAGCATATTAAAAAGCAGAGACCTTACTTTTCCAACCAAGGTCCATCTAGTCAAGGCTATGGTTTGTCCAGTGGTCATGTATGGATGTGAGAGTTGGGCTGTGAAGAAAGCTGAGTGCCGGAAAATTGATGCTTTTGAACTGTGGTGTTGGAGAAGACTCTTGGGAGTCCCTTGGACTGCAAGGAGATCCAAGCAGTCCATCCTGAAGGAGATCAGTCCTGGATGCTCATTGGAAGGACTGATGCTGAAACTGAAACGCCAATACTTTGTCCACCTCATGTGAAGAGTTGACTCATTGGAAAAGACCCTGACGCTCGGAGGGATTGAGGGCAGGAGGAGAAGGGGATGACAGAGGATGAGATGGCTGGGTGGCATCACTGACTCGATGGACATGAGTTTGGGTAAACTCCAGGAGTTGGTGATGGACAGGGAGGCCTGGCGTGCTGCGATTCATGGGGTCGCAGAGAGTCAGACACGACTGAGTGACTGAACTGAACTGATGCATGTACCACCTGACATGTACACTATACAACACATAGCCACATATAGAGATGCATCTTCCTTGCACTGACAGTCTTCCCCAAATAACACTACATATCATCTTTAAAGGTACTTACAGTTTAGACGTATACACCCTCTAGAATTGACTTCTCATCATTCCTTTATATTCTGCATTTCTTTACCTGCAACCAAAAGGTTGAAAAAAGATTAAAATGATAAAATTTAGAACATTAATTACTAGTCATCTTACTCCCCAAAAGAGCACAGAGTATTAAGATTATAGTAATATAGTATAATTCTCAATATATAAACTGATGTTAATTTCAATGATCAATATTTATTAGGAATTTATCTTCTTTTTAGGTTAGTTTGTTACTATGATGAATTCATAATAATCCACTTACATGTCATTTTACTGAATAGACTGAAAGAAGAATGTTTTAGGAAAGTAGTATTAAACCCTGTTGTACATTTAGAAAGCTCTGTTGCACATTTAGAAATAATTCAAGTCTTTCCTTCTTAGAGCTCCACAGCCATCTTCATTGGATGTTTCATAAAGAATGGCAGATCATAATCTTAAGATTTTCATTTTGTGTTGTTTTGATATTTTTCTTTTTAGAATTTTCTCAACAGGGGAATACTTGATATAAAGCAGAGTTAACATTGGTGGGAAGTAAGAAAAATGCCTTTGACTCAATGAGTTACTGTGGTTCAGAAGCTCTTTCCTTCCTCAAGACTTATAATGTATTCTATTCAAAGAAGTAGCTGGAGGTTCATGCAGTGAAATAAAAATTTCAAAAACCTCTATCCTGGCATGCCAAGAGTGAGCCTTGAGATTGCTTAAAATAGTAAATTATTAAAAAAATAAAAAAACTATAATAATGAAAATATTTACTTGACTTACTAAATTTTACAGATTGAGAATGAATAATGGAGTTTTAACTCCTGTTCTACCTACAGACAGATGCCAATGTGTAACAGTTCAGTTTTATTTTCCCAATATGTTACATTGGAATAATGTTCTTCCTTATACTCAGTGATATAATAAAGTCTCTGCAAGCATGGGAAACAAAAAATGAGAGAAAAGTGCTTTGCCTCAACTACTATGTTGAAAGTAGAAGTGTTAACAGCTCAGTCTTGTCCAACTCTTTGTAACCCTATGGAGTGTAACCCACCAGTCTCCTCTGTCCATGGAAATTTCCGGGCAAGAATGCTGGAATGAGTTGCCAAGCCTTTCTCCAGGGGATAGTCCCAACCTAGGGATTGAACTTTAGTCTCCTGCATTGCATGCAGATCCTTTACTGTCTGAACCACCAGCTGATTAACTCTTTGTGACCCCATGGACTTGGAATACAGTCCATGGAATTCTCTAGGCCAGAATACTAGAGTGAGTAGACTTTCCCTTCTCCAGGTGACTTTCTCAACACAGGGATCAAGCCCATCTCTCCCGCCTTGCTGGCAGATTCCTTACCAGCTGAGCCACAGGGAAGCCCATGAATACTGGAGTGGGTAGCCTATCCCTTCTCCAGTGAATCTTCCCAACCCAGGAATCAATCTGGGGTTTCCTGCACTGCAGGCCGATTCTTTACCAACTGACCTATCAGGGAAGCCCAAGCTGGAGAATGCAGGCATCCATCCTGCTACCTCTTGCATGCTAAGGGAGCACTCAACCATTTAAGCTAATTCTCCACCCCCTTTGTAGGGCAAGAGCTATTTATGAAGGAGGTAAGTGATGAAATATTCAAATTCTGACCTAGGAAAAGGTAGAAATTAATGGACAGAAAGAAAAAAATTCCCCTAAGAAGTTTCATATATTTATTTCTAAAAATAGAATTGTCTATTGAGGAAAGGTATTTGCTGAAAAGTGACCTGTTTTCCACTCCCATTTTTTTTTGGGTAACTAAAATATTGGGGGAGCACTGTGGAATGGCCCTAAAATGTCACGAGCATTGATACAAACAACATTTTCTGAAGCTTTTGTCCTGAACACACACAACCTTTTGTTATTGTCTTCATCCTCTGTTAAATAGATGCTTACCATGTATTACTAAAATGAATAGCCAACAATCCCATTCAAACCATTAAGGTAGAATTTTGATAACAAATCTCTATTTGTCTAATAAAAGTAACTTTATGTCTTTTAAAACTGAGAGAGGACAGCTAGAAATTAGCATCTAGTAATAATAAATATACAGTTCATACAGTTCATGAGGTTCTCACGGCAAGTGTTTTGGGATGGTTTGCTATTCCCTCCTCCAGTGGATCACATTTTGTCAGAACTCTCAGCTATGACCCGTCCATCTTGATGACCCTGCATGGCATGGCTCATAGCTTCTTGTAACTCAATTTGAGTTACTCAAGCCCCTTCACCATGACAAAGCAATGATCCTTGAAGGGGGAACTGCATATTTATTATCACTCCTCTCCCATGCTAACAAGGTAAGGCTTGCAATCTTGCATGCTAAGTTTCAGCATTATGCTAACCAAGAACTTCCAGATGTCCAAGCTGGGTTTAGAAAAGGAAAAGGAACTAGAGATCAAATTGTCAACATTTGAGAAAGCAAAGAAATTTCAGGAAAAAAAAATCTATCTCTGTTTCATGAACTGGGCTAAAGCATTTGACTTAGCCAAAGTCATGACAAACTGTGGAAAGTTTTTAGAGAGATAGGAACACCAGACCATCTTACATGTCTCCTGTATGCAGATCAAGAAGCAACAGTTAGAATCCTCTATGGAACAACTGATTGGTTGAAGATTGAGAACGGAGTATGACAGTGCTGTCTGCTGTCACCCTGTTTGTTTAACCTATATGCTGAGCACATCATAAGAAATGTCTGGCTGGATAAGTTACAGGCTGGAATCAAGATAAGCAAGAGAAACAGCAACAACCTCAGATATGTGAATGGTACCACTCTAATGGCAGAAAGCAAAGAGGAACTAAAGAGCCTCTTGATGAGGTTGAAGGAGGAGAATGAAAGAGTCTGCTTAAGATTAACTATCTAAAAACAACAACAACAACAACAACTAAGATTCTGGCATCTGCCCCCATTACTGCATGGCAACTAAAGGGAAAAATGTGGAAGTAGTGACAGATATCCTCTTCTTGGGCTCCTAAGTCATTGTGGATGGTGACTGCAGCCATGAAATGAGGAGACAATTGCTTCTAGGCAGGAAAGAAATGACAAACCTAGACAGTGTATTGAAAAGCAGAGACATTACTCTATTGACAAAGGTCTTTATAGTGAAGGTTATTATCTTCCCAGTGGTCAAGTATGGTTGTGAGATCTGGACCATAAAGAAGGCAGAATGCCAAATAATTGATGCCTTCAAACTGTGCTTCTGGAGACTGCTGAAAGTCCCTTGGACAGAAAGGAGATAAAATTAGTCAATCTTAAGGGAGATAAACCCTGAATATTCACTAGAAGGACTGATACTGAAACTGAAGCACAAACTGAAGCTGAAACTGATGCAAACAGATGACTTACTGGAAAAGCCCCTGATCCTGGTAAAGATTGAAGGCAGAAGGAGAAGTGGGCATTAGAGGATGAGGTGGCTGGACAGCATCACCAATGCAATGAACATGAACTTGGACAAATTCTGGAGATGGTGAGGGACAGGGAGGCCTGGAGTGTCCATGGGCTCACAGAGTTGGACACCACTGGCTGACTGAACAACAATGACAATAATAAATAATCTTGCTAGTTATAAGCAATCATTAAGATGCATAAGGAGCTAAACAATGCCTGAGATAAAGCATATAAGCTTTTCATATTAAGTTCAATATTTCAAAGTTTGCTTCTGATTAAAAAAAAGTGTATAGTGTTTCCAAGATACCTGAATTAGCCCTTTGTAGTATGCTAGTGTATGTGTGTGTATATATATATATATATATATATATATATATATATATATACATGAGAGAGAGGATATTCTCTTTTTTTTTTTAAATTGGAGGCTAATTACTTTACAATATTGTAGTGGTTTTTGCCATACATTGACATGAATCAGTCATGTGTGTATATGTGTCCCCCATCCTGAACCCCTCTCCCAACTCCCTCACCATCCCACCTCTCAGGGTTGTCCCAGTGAGCTGTCTTTGAGTGCCCTGTTTCATGCATCAGATTTGGATTGGTGATCTGCTTCACATAGGGTAATATACATGTTTCAATGCTATTTTCTTAAATCATCCCATCCTTGCCTTCTCCCACAGAGTCCAAAAGTTTGTTCTTTATATCTGTGTCTCTTTTGCTGTCTTGCATACAGGGTCATCATTGCCATCTTTCTAAATTCCATATATATGCATTAGTATACTATATTGTTGTTTTTCTTTCTGACTTACTTCACTCTGCATAACAGGCTCCAGTTTCATCCACCTTCTTAGAACTGATTCAAATGTGTTCCTTTTAATAGCTGAGTAATATTCCATTGTGTATATATACCACAGTTTTCTTATCGACTTGTCTGCTGATGGACATCTAGGCTGCTTCCACATCCTAGCTACTGTAAAGAGTGCTGTGATGAACATTGGGGTACACGTGTCTCTTTCAATTCTGGTTTCCTCAGTGTGCATGCCCAGTGGTGAAATTCTGGGTCATATGGTAGTTCTATTTCCAGTTTTTTAAGGAATCTCTACACTGTTCTCCATATTCTGAATTATTTTTCCTTTCCTAACTCATCTACCAAGCTATCTTATCTAACATGTTAACTTGTTGTAGATGGCAGAGTAGAAGGACATGCGTTTATCTTCTCCTGTGAGAACTCCAAAATTATATCTTGCTGCTGAACAACTATCAATAGAAAAAATGTTGGATCCCACCAAAAAAAAAGACACCCCACTTCCAAGGGCAAAGGAGAAGTCGCTGTAAGAGAGAAGGAGGGGCAAAATCGCTTTTAGAATCAAACCTCATACCCGCCAGAGATGCTCAGAGGGCTCAAGCAAAACCTTGTGCACACCATAACCCAGAGATCCCCCAGAGACTGAGCCAGACCTGCCGTTGATTGTCTGAGTGTCTTCCGCAGAGGTACAGGTGAGCAATGTCCTGCCACAGGGGCAGGGGCTCTGGCTGCAGCAAACTTGGGTCACACAGTGTGTGGCATAAACCCTCTTACAGGGGGTCACCACAGAGCCCACCACAGAGCCGCCAATTAGATGACCCACAGGCTGCAGAACAATAATACCAAATAAATTCTCACACTGTTAAGTTCTAGGACCCACAACAGATTTCCCAATCTGGGGATCTGGCAAAGAGACTGAGAACACCCAGGGAATTTGACTTTGGAGGCCAGTGGGATTTGATTACCGAACTTACACAGGATTAGAGAAACAGGTTCTTGGAGGACACAAAGAAAACCTGTGTGCACCAGGGCCCAGGAGGAAGGAGCAGTGACCCTACAGGAGACTGGGGCAGACTTGCCTCTGAGCGTCCAGGAGTCTCCAGTGGAGGTATGGTTTGTCTGTGGCCCGCTGCAGGATCGGGGGCACTGAGTGAGGCAATGCAAGCATGGGGCATTTTGAAGGAGGTTACCATCATCTTTACTACCTCCATCATAGTTTGGTCTCAGGTCAAACAGCAGTGAGAGAACACAGCCTCATCCATCAACAGAAAACTGGATTAAAGATTTATTGAACATGGCCCCACCCATTAGAAAAGACCCAAGAGTCAGCCTCTTCTATCTGGAAGCTTCCATAAGCCTCTTACCCTTATCTGTCAGAGGGCAGGAGGATGAAAACCACAATCACAGAAAACTAAACTGATCACATGGACCACAGTCTTGTCTAACTCAAAGAAACTATGAGCCATGTCATGTAGGGTGACCCAAGATGGATGGGACATGGTGAAAACTTCTGATAAAATGCGGTCCACTGGAGAAGGGAATGGCAGACCACTTCAGAATTTTTGCCTTGAGAACCCCATGAACAATATGAAAAGGCAAAAAGATATGACACTGTGATGAACTCCTCCAAGTTGGTAGGTGCCCAATGTGCTACTGTAGAAGAGAGGAGAAATAACTCCAGAAAGAATGAAGAGACAGAGCCAAAAGTGAAAACACCACCCAGTTATAGATGTGACTGATGATGGGAATAAATTCTGATGCTGTAAAGAACAATACTGCATAGGAACCCGGAATGTGAGGTCCATGAATCAAGATAAATTAGAAATGGTGAAACAAGAGAGGGCAAAAGTGAACATCAACACTTTAGAAATCGCTGAACTAAAATGGACTTGAATGAGCAAATTTAATTCAGATGTCAATTATATCTACTACTATGGACAAGAATCCCTTAGAAGAAATGGAGTAGCCATCATAGTCAACAAAAGAGTCCGAAATGCAATACTTGAGTGGGCGCAATCTCAAAAATGACAGAATGATCTGTTTGTTTCCAAGGCAAACCATTCAATATCCCAGTAATCCAAGTTTATGTCCTGACCATTAATGCTGAAGAAACTGAAGCTGAATAGTTCTATGAAGACCTACAGGATATTCCAGAATTAACACCCCAAAAAGATGTTGTTTTCATCATAGACGACTGGAATGCAAAAGTAGGAAGTCAAGAGATACCTGGAGTAACAGGCAAATTTTGCCTTGGAGTACAAAATGAAGCAGGGCCAAGGCTAACAGAGTTTTGCCAAGAGAACAAACTGGTGGTCATAGCAAACACCCTCTTCCAACAACACAAGAGAAGACTCTACACATGTATATCACCAGATGGTCAATACTGATATCAGATTGTTCATTTTCTTTTGCAGTAGAAGATGGAGTAGCTCTATACAGTCAGCAAAAACAAGACTGGGAGCTGACTGTGGCTCAAATCATGAACACCTTATTGCAAAATCCAGACTTCAGTTGAAGAAAGCAGGGAAAACCATTAGACCATTCAGGTATGACCTAAATCAAATCCTTTATGCTTATAGAGTGGAAGTGAGAAATGTTTCAAAGTATTAGATATGATAGACAGAGTGCCTGAAGAACTATGGACGGAGGTTCAGACATGTACAGAAGGCAGTATTCAAGACAATCCCTAAGAAAAGGAATGCAAAAAGGCAAAATATTTGTCTGAGGAGGCCTTACAAATATCTGATAAAAGAAAAGAAGCTAAAAGCAAAGGAGAAAAGCAAAGGTATTCCCATTTGAATGCAGAGCTCCAAGGAATAGCAAGGAGAAATAAGAAAGCCTTCCTCAGTGATCAATGCAAAGAAATAGAGGAAAACAATAGAATGGCGAAGACTAGAGATCTCTTCAAGAAAATTAGAGATACCAAGGGAACATTTCATGCAAAGATGGACACAATAAAGGACAGAAACAGTATGGACCTAACAGAAGCAGAAGATATTAAGAAAATGTGACAAGAATATGCAGATTAACTACATAAAAAAGCTCTTAATTACCCAGATAACCACGATGGTGTGATCACTCACCTAGAGCCAGACATCCTGGAATGTGAAGTCAAGTGTGCCTTAGGAAGCATCACTATGAATAAAGATGGAGGGGGGGGGTCCCAAGATGGCAGAGGAATAGGATGGGGAGAACACTTTCTCCCCCACAAAGTCATTGAAAGAACATTTGAACGCTGAGCAAATTCCACAAAACAACTTCTGAATGCTGGCAGAGGACATCAGACTCCCAGAAAGGCAGCCCATTGTCTTCAAAAGGAGGTAGGACAAAATATAAAAGATAAATAGAGACAAAAGAGGTAGGGATGGAGATCCATCCCAGGAAGGGAGTCTTAAGAGAAGTTTCCAAACACCAGGAAACACTCGCACCAGCAGGTCTGTGGGGAGTTTTGGAATCTCAGATGGCAGCATAACCGGGAGGAAAAATAAATAAATCAAGTCCACAGATTATGTGCCTAGCAGCAACTCCCAGTGCTCACAGCCACCACCAGAAAGTGGGGGCTGAACAGGGAGGCATGGGCTGCATTTCTTAGGGTAAGGACCAGGCCCAAATGCCCTGAGGACAATCTGAGGGAATAAATGTGAGACAGCAACCCAAACTGTGGGATAGCCAGAGAGAGAGAGGAAAAAGAAAAAGAGAGAGAGAGAGAGAACTATCCCACGAAAAGCCCTAACCTAAGGCACTGCCAGGCCCTCTCACAGAACAAAGGATTGAACGAATACCAGAGGGGAGCTAGCAGGCTGTGGACCAGCCCATTCCCCACCGGAGACAGGCAGGCAGGAGCAGCCAGAGCCAGAAAGGGGCAATCTCGGCCCCAGAGAGGCATCCTCTACCAAACTGCATACAGGCTCCGCTGCTAACCAAGACTTCTTGGGATTCTGGATGGTTGACATCCACCGGGAGGATCTCAGTCAGAGATCCACTTCCCAGAAGAGGCACAGGGCACATCTGAGTGGGGCGGCCCGCAGCCACCCAGAGCCCTGAGCGGCCGGGACGGGGGAGGCGATAAGACGCACCGCCCACCAGCGGGTGCTGCGCTCGCCAAGCACCTGGTCGCCTGAGCTGCTCGGACCTGGGAAAGGCTCAAAACTGGTGCACTGGGAAGACCCAGAGGGATCTGGTGGAGAGGGAGGTGGGAGGGGGGACCGGGATGGGGAATACATGTAAATCCATGGCTAATTCATTTCAATGTATGACAAAAACTACTGTAATGATGTAAAGTAATTAGCCTCCAACTAATAAAAATAAATAGAAATAAATAAATAAATAAATAAATTTTTAAACTTTAAAAACTAAAAAAAAAAAAAAAAAACGCAGGCCCAACCGACTCTGTGCCTTTGTGGAGCACCTGAGAACCTGAACCTGAGCGACTTAGACCTGGGAAGTGCACCAACCCAGGGCCCACCTCAGACAGTTCCCCTGCAGAGCAACCTAGAGCCTGAGAAGTGTAGACCATGAAAGCACACACGTCGTGAGCGGGGGCAAACCCAGTGTGGCCGAAACACTGCGAGCACTCTCCACAAATGCCAGTGATATTTGTAGTGTTCTTCCCTCCCCACAGCAGGACTGAACAAGTGAGCCTAAATAAGTGACCACCTTTGCCCCCTTGTGTCAAGGTGAAAATTAGACACTGAAGAGATCAGCAAACAGAAGAAGCTAAAATAAACAGGGAACTGCTTTGGAAGTGGCCGGTGAACCAGATTAAAATCCTGTAGTTAGCATCGACTACATGCGAAGGGGCCTATAGATCTTGAGAAGTATAACCTGGATCAAGGAACTATCTGAAACTAAACTGACCCCACACTGTCCACAACAGCTTCAGAGAAAGTCCTAGATATATTTTTACTATTATCATTTTTTTATTTTTTTTAATTTTTTAAGTCCTCTATTACTCCTTTAATTTTCATTTTTATAACCTACTATAACCTTGCAAAAAAAAGAACATATTTTTATTTTTTATCATTTTATTTATTTATTTCTTCATTTATTTTTGTTAGTTGGAGGCTAATTACAATTTTTTAAAGCAAACTTCATATATATATTTTATAGTTTTTGTGACTTAGTTTTGTTTTTTTAATATTGTATTTTTGAGAGTCTAACCTCTACTCTAGATTTTTAATCTTTGCTTTTTGGCATTTGTTATCAAATTTTGTACCTTTAAGAAGCCAATCTTCAGTACCCATTTTTACTTGGGGGTATGATTTCTGGCTTAATTGCTCTCTACCCCTTTGGACTCTCCTTTTTCTCCACCAGGTCATCTTTATCTCCTCCCTCCCCTTTCTCTTCTCTACCCAATTCTGTGAATCTCTTTGTGTGTTCTGGTCTGTGGAGAACACTTAGGGAACTGATTATTGGCTGGGTCTGTCTCTCTCCTTTTGATTCCCACTTTTCTCCCCCTGGTCACCTCTGTCTCCTTCCTCCCTCTTCTTCTCTCTTCTCTGTGTAACTCTGTGAACATCTCTGATGGGTCCAGACTGTGGAGAGCACATAGGGAATTGATTACTGGCTAGCTTGCTCTCTCCCCTTTTGATTCCCCCTCTTCTCCTCCTAGTCACCTCTATCTCCCTCCTCCCTCTTCTCTTCTCCATGTAACTCTGTGGGCTTCTCCAGGTGTCCCTCACTGTGGAGAAACTTTTCATCATTAACCTAGAGTTTTATCATTGGTGCTGTATAGATGGAGAAATCTTGAGGCTACTGTAAGAATAAGATGGAAAACCAGAGGAAAGAGGCTTAAGTCCAAGACCTGAGCACACCAGAGAAATCCTGACACCAGGGAACATTAATTGATAAGAGCTCATCCAAAAGCCTCCACACCTACACTGAAACCAAGCACCACCCAAGAGCCAACAAGTTCCAGAGCAAGACATACCACACAAATTCTCCAGCAACGCAGGAACACAGTCCTGAGCTTCAATATACAGGCTGCCCAAAGTCACACCAAACCCACAGACACCTCAAAACTCACTACTGGACATTTCATTGCACTTCAGAGAGAAGAAATCCAGCTCTACCCACCAGAGCACTGATGCAAGCTTCCCCAACCAGGAAACTTTGACAAGCCATGCGTCCAACCCCACCCACAGCAAGGAACCACCACAATAAAGAGGAACCACAAACTGCCAAAATAAAGAAAGGCCACCCCAAATACAGCAATCTAAACAAGATGAAAAGGCAGAAAAATACTCAGCAGGTAAAGGAACAGGATAAATGTCCATCAAACCAAACAAAAGAGGAAGAGATGAGGAGTCTACCTGAAAAAGAATTCAGAATAATGATAGTAAAAATGACTCAAAATCTTGAAAGCAAAATAGATTTACAGATAAATAGCCTGGAGACAAGGATTGAGAAGATGCAAAAAAAAAAAAAAAAATTTTAACAAGGACCTAGAAGAAATTTAAAAAAGGTCAATATATAATGAATAATGCAATAAATGAGATAAAAAACACTCTGGAGGGAAAAGTAGAATAAAGGAGGCAGAAAATAGGATAAGTGAGATAGAAGATAGAATGGTAGAAATAAATGAAACAGAGGAAAAAAGAAAAAAAAATGAATTAAGATAAATGAGGACAAACTCAGAGACTTCTAGGACAATGTGAAATGCCCCAACATTCGAATCATAGGAGTTCCAGAAGAAGAAGACAAAAAGAAAGACCATGAGAAAATATTTGAGGAGATAATAGTTGAAAACTTCCCTAAAATGGGGAAGGAAATAGTCACCCAAGTCCAAGAAACCCAGAGAGTTCCAAACAGGATAAACCCAAGTCGAAACACCCCAAGACACATATTAATCAAATAAACAAAAACCAAACACAAAAAGCAAAATATTAAAAGCCACAGGGGAAAAACAGCAAATAACACAGAAGGGGATTCCCATAAGGATAACAGCTGATCTTTCAATAGAAACTCTTCTGGTTGGAAGAGAATGGCAGGACATACTTAAAGTGATAAAAGAGAAAAGCCTATAACCCAGTTTATTGTGTCCAGCAAGTATCTCATTCAGATATGAAGGAGAAATCAAAAGCTTTACAGACAAGCAAAAGCTAAGAGAATTCAACACCACCAAACCAGCTCTACAACAAATGCTAAAGGATCTTCTCTAGACAGGAAACACAGAAAGGGTGTATAAACTCAAACCCAAAACAACAAAGTAAATGGCAATGGGATCACACTTATCATAATTACCTTAAATGTAAATGGGTTGAATGTCCCAACCAAGAAAACAAAGACTGGCTAAATGGATACAGAAAGAAGATCCCTATATATGCTGTCTACAAGAGACCCACCTCAAAACAAAGGACACACACAGACTGAAAATGAAGGGCTGGAAAAAGATATTCCATGAAAATAGAGGCCAAAATAAAGCAGGAGTAGCAATGGTCATATCAGATAAAATAGACTTTAAAATAAAGGTTGTGAAAAGAAGCAAAGAAGGACACTACATAATGATCCAAGAAGAAGATAAAACAATTATAAATATATATGCACCCAACATAGAAACACCACAATATGTAAGGCAAATGCTAACAAGTATAAAAGGGAAAGTTAACAATAACACAATAATAGTGGGAGACTTTAATACCCCACTCACACCTATGGATAGATCAACTAAACAGAAAATTAACAAGGAAACACAAACTCTAAATGATACAATGGGCCAATTAGACCTAATTGATATCTATAGGACTTTCACCTCAAAACAATTAATTTCACCTTTTTCTCAAGTGCACATGGAACCTTCTCCAGGATAGATCACATCCTAGGCCATAAATCTAGCCTTGGTAAATTAAAAAAAATTGAAATCATTCCAGTCATCTTTTCTGATCACAATGCAGTAAGACTAGATATCAATTACAGGAGAAAAACTATTAAAAATTCCAACACATGGAGGCTGAACAACCCTCTGCTGAATAACCAACAAATCACAGAAGAAATCAAAAAATAAATCAAAATATGCATAGAAATAAGTGATAATGAAAACACAACAACCCCAAACCTATGGGGCACTGTAAAAGCAGTGCAAAGGGGAAGGTTCATAGCATTACAAGCTTACCTCAAGAAACAAGAAAAATGTCAAATAAATAATGTAACTCAACACCCAAAGCAACTAGAAAAGGAAGAAATGAAGAACCCCAGGGTTAGTAGAAGGAAATAAATACTAAAAAATAGGGCAGAAATAAATGCAAAAGAAACAAAAGAGACCATAGCAAAAATCAACAAAGCTAAAAGCTGATTCTTTGAGAAGATAAATAAAATTGACAAATCATTAGCCAGACTCGTCAAGGAAAAAAGGGAGAAGAATCAAATCAACAAAATTAGAAATGAAAATGGAGAAATCACAAATGACAACATAGAAATACAAAAGATCATAAGAGACTACTATCAGCAACTATATGCCAATAAAATGGACAACTTAGAAGAAATGGACAAATTCTTAGAAAAGTACAACCTTCCAAAATTGAACCAGAAAGAAGTAGAAAATCTTAAAAGACCCCTCACAAGCACAGAAATTGAAACTGTAATCAAAAATTCTTCCAGCAAACAAAAGCCCAGGCCCAGACAGCTTCACAGCTGAGTTATACCAAAAATTTAGAGAAAAACTAGCACTTATCCTATTCAAACTTTTCCAGAAAATTGCAGAGGAGGATAAACTTCCAACCTCATTCTATGAGGCCACCATCACCCTAATACCAAAACCAGACAAAGATGCCACAAAAAAAGAAAACTACAGGCCAATATCACTGATGAACATAGATGCAAAAATCCTTAACAAAATTCTAGCAAACAGAATCCAACAACATATTAAAAAGATCATACATCATGACCAAGTGGGCTTTATCGCAGGGATGCAATGATTCTTCAATATCCACAAATCAATCAATGAGATATACTACATTAACAAATTGAAACATAATAACCATATGATTATCTCAATAGATGCAAAAAAAGACTTTGACAAAATTCAACATCCATTTATGATAGAAACTCTCCAGAAAGCAGGCCTAGAAGGAACCTATACCTCAACATAAAGAAGCTATATATGACAAACCCACAGCAAACATTATCCTCAACGGTGAAAAATTGAAAGCATTTCCCCTAAAGTCAGGAACAAGACAAGGGTGCCCACTCTCACCACTACTATTCAACATAATTTTGGAAGTGTTGGCTACAGCAATCAGAGCAGAAAAAGAAATGAAAGGAATCCAGATAGGAAAAGAAGAGGTAAAACCCTCACTGTTTGCAGATGACATGATCCTTTACGTTGAAAACCATATACTCCACCAGAAAATTACTAGAGCTAATCAATGAATATAGTAAAGTTTCAGGATATAAAATAAACACACAGAAATCCCTTGCATTCCTATACACTAACAATTAGAAAACAGAAAGAGAAATAAGGGAAGCAATTTCATTCACCATTGCAACAAAAATACTTAGGAATATATCTACCAAAGACCTATATATAGAAAATTATAAAACACTGATGAAGGAAATCAAAGAGGACACGAATACATGGAGAAATATAGCATGTTCATCATGAGAAACGCTGGGCATTGCCGGGAGAAATATCAATAACCTCAGATATGCAGATGGCATCACCCTTATGGCTGAAAGCAAAGAAGAATGAAAGAGCTTATTGATGAAACTGAAAGAGAAGATTGAAAAACTTGGCTTAATACTTAACATTCAAAAAACTAAGATAATGGCATCTGACCCCATCACTTCATGGCAAATACGTGGGAAAACAATGGAAACAGTGAAAGACTTTATTTTGGGGGGCTCCAAAATCGCTGCAGATGGTGACTGAAGCCATGAAAGTAAAAGATGTTTGCTCCTTGGAAGAAATCCTATGACCAACCTAGGCAACATATTAAAAAGCAGAGTCAATACTTTGCCAACAAAGTTCCGCCTCATCAAAAGCATGGGTTTTCCAGTAGTCATGTATGGATGAGAGTTGGAGTGTAAAGAAAGCTGAGCCCTGAAGAACCGATGATTTTGAACTGTGGCTTTGGAAAAGATTCCTGAAAGTCCCTTGGACTACAAGGAGATCAAACCGGTCAATCCTAAAGGAAATCAGTCCTGAATGTTCATTGGAAGGACTGATGCTGAAACTGAAACCTCAACACTTTGGCCACCTGATGCAAATAAATGACTCATTGGAAAAGACCCTGATTCTGGGAAAGATTGAAGGCAAGAAGAGAAGGGCACGACAGCAGATAAGATGGTTGGATGGCATCACCATCTTGGACATAAGTTTGATCAAGCTCCCCGAGCTGGTGATGGACAGGGAAGCCTGGCATACTGCTGTCGATGGGTTGCAAAGAGTCGGATATGACTGAATGACTGTACTGAACATATTTACTTTGCTTATATTTTTATTCAAAGCACTGAATCTGTTTACTCATCTGTGTAAAATATTTTCTAAGTTTGATGTCACCATTCTTGTTTATAAAAAATTCTGTTTTTAAACATAGAAATTTTATTAAAATATTTTAATTACAATATTTTACTGTAAGGTTTCCTTCAATATAATATGCAGCTACATCTTATTTACCTCCATGGCTTTAATTCAGTCTTAATATGCATTGTGATTTCTATCAATGACAATAGTTGCATGTGTATGTTTTATATTGCAATGAATGTCAAGGCCTGCAACATGTATTTGTGTATACTTTTTTTATAATTATTTATACATTACTACAATATCATATTTCAATGTCATAGTACTAAATAAAAACATATGCATATATTCATTTTTGAGGTGCTACATATTTTAGAAATATATATTATTATACTACTGATTGTCTCTGTATATTTAAAGTTCAGTATATTTTAAGCTAAGAAACCATCAGTTAAGAGGACAATAGGAAGAGTAAATGGACACATTCTCCAAGGACATAGAATTGATAAAAGACTAAATTTATTAATCTGGAAGATCATAAACTGACAAAATCTTTGCTTGAAGAATAATCTGTTGTACATAGTAATGAAACTGATAACTGTCTTATGAGTCAGCTTTCAGCTAAAAAATTGCAGCCGGATTCTTTGCCAGCTGAGTCACAAAGGAAGACATCAGCTAAAATAATTTGTGTCAAAATTAATATTACTGTTCAGACAGTCATTGGCTTATAACAGTTCAACTTAAAATTTTTGTCATCATAATGATGCAAAATTAATACACATTCAGTAGAAACCATACTTTGAATTTTGAATTTTATCAATGATCTTTTCCTGGGCTAGTGATATGCAGCTACAAGTTTTAGTAGTACTAACAAAGTTAATTACTATTACAATTTATTGTATTGCTAAACAAGAAGTGCAAATTAAATACCAAGATAATATAAGCAGCCATGACAATCAGTTCAGTTCAGTCACTCAGTCATGTCTGACACTGCGACCCCATGGATTAGAGCATGCCAGATCTCCCTGTCCATCACCAACTCCCAGAGCTTGCTGGAACTCATGTCCATCAAGTCAGTGATGCCATCCAATCATCTCATTCTCTGTCATCTCTTTCTCCTGCCTTCAATCCTTCCCAGCATCTGAGTCTTGTCCAATGAGTCAGTTCTTTGCGTCAGATGGCCAAAGTATGAGACAGCCCAATTCTCTCTCCTGATTTTGAATGGGCTATTAGTTGAAAATTCTTACTTGTAGGTTACAAAGTCTCCCCTTAAGATCCATAAATGTATATTTTTACATTCAGACAAAATATTGCTTTCTTCTTTGCTTTCCATTGCCATGCACAGGGATTAGGATACAGTAGTATCTCATAAGAATGGTGATTTTAAATCAATTAATTGATTTTTCAAATTAGAAGTGACCATCAATTTGTAGGAATTAAGGATTCTACAGCAAGAAAAAATTTGCAAATAATCTCTCATTCTATCTTACATATTTCCGTTTGTCATTAAATTGAGCAATAACAAAAACTTGGTGACTGAAAATCTAAAATATAATTTCAGGAGAGGTATTGAATGTCATTATCCAAAAGATACATGTGAGGTTATCCACAAGGTACATGTGAGCTTTTCACAGTAGATAAGAAAATTAGAGGATGGAGAGAAATAAAGGGTGTACCAGTGTACTAGCATGCAGCAAACAATAAATTACCATATATTCTCAATACTACAAGCATTCTGTCAAGGGGATGTGTCTTAGAAAGACAATCAAGTACCCTTGAAAGATAACAGGAAAGCAATGTATCATACTCTAGGAAAAGCTTTTTGGCATGCTAACAGTATTTAATGAGAGCCCATAATAGAATGGCTATATGCCTATAAGCCTCTCATCAGTGACAAAGTGCAATTTTTTTCATGAGTTGGCTGTAATCCTTTAATTTGCAGTCAGTTTATCTGAACATCTTTCAGCTAAAACTAGATTAGAAAATCCCCATAAACTAAGAGTTAGCACTTTGCTACCTGCTAAGGCTATGATGCTTAAATTTTGATATTTAGAAAGTTTGTATGTTTAACAAGCTCCCAATTCACCTCAAAGTATACAAATAATTGCACTTGGAGAAACTCTGCTTACTATTTACTGACTATAAACATTAATTCTATAGGAGGCAAGTATGGACTAGCTCTTAAGTATAAAACAGACAATAAATTTTGTATAAAAATATTGTGAATACCATATTTAGTAGTAGACTTTTTCTCAAAGGTTTATAAGTGCTTTATAAGTGCTTTATTTTCTTTGTCTCAGTGAAGAGTCATCACTCTTTCCCAAGTTAATGCTGCTATTTGGATTTAAGCTAATATTGCCTTTTGCTTTCATGAGAATCTTGGATTCATCTTTTATTTCCTACCTTTTTTTAAAATAAAACTCTAGCTTTTTCTTCTTAATGTATAAAATTCCTTTAAAATCAGTCTGACCCTATGTCTTATCACACTTTTCCTTCACCATTCAAGACTTTAATATATATTTTTCTCCATTTATTCACTAATTAATATATAGTTAGTTTAAAAAATACTGGATTGTTTCCTAACACTGCTCAGAAAAAAGTCATCATCATCAAGCCCATCTTAGTTGTGAAACCCAAAGGATCCCTTCCAGATGTAATGAAGCTTCATTATTTACTCAAAATCTCTATACTTTTCCTCACTGTCAAGACTTGGGCTATTTATTCCTTGTATTAGAAACATACACTAAATTTTACCACTGCTTTCTATTCTTAAAATTCCCTTCCCTTTCCTGCTTCTTAATTAAAAATTATTCAATTTTTAGTGATCTTTTAAATATCAGCTTTTCTAAAAAATTATTTCTTGCTCTTACAGATTTGGTTAATTGCTCCTGTAGCATTATGTAATTATCTTTGCAAATTATTTATACCTCATTATAAATTGTTTGGTTAGTTTGTATCTTTACAATTAGATTGCCAGCTCCTATGGACTAGGATCCAGGCTTTATTGTTTGTTTGCTTGCTAGGAAACGTTCAATAAATATTCTCTGAATGACTGAATTGCTACCCCTGGTATTTTAATCTGATGGCAAGCTTATTTTTAATATAATGCTCAACCTTTTCCTTTCCACTATCTTTATTCTTTCTTTTAGATTTTTCTAAACAGTATTTGAATGCCCATCTTATATACTGGCAATTTCCCACCTTATAATGTCTACCATTCCTGTGTAGAAGTTAAGATCTTATATTACTTTCTCTCTTGCACATAGATTCAGGCTTGTGACCCAGGCTTCAGCGATTTGAAAAAGACATATTCAGCAATAAGCACTTTAAAGAAATGGACACAAGGAATCCGTTTTTCATGTAAGACTTTCTATAGCAACAATGTAGAGCTCCTAGTGTCCAATGTCCAATGAAGGCACTGTCTAGTGGAATGTTTTTGCCCAATTATTACAGGGGAGTTCACAGTGGAGAATCATTACAGTGTGTTGTATCATTCGTGACCTGACTTCAAGCCAAACTCTCCTGTTTTCCCAGAGATCCAATGAGCTATCAGATTTTATAAATACCTTTCCTGCATAAGCTAGCTTAAGTGGATGTTGTTTGATTCAACTATGAGCTCTGAAAGGTATATATCCTGTTTTGTTGTTTTTCTGAGTCATATTTCCCCATGAATTCACCTAATGGTGAATAAACGGAGAGAGCATGGGTCATGGTGGAAATCAGTTCAGTTCAGTTCAGTTGCTCTGCTGCTGCTGCTGCTAAGTCACTTCAGTCATGCCCAATTCTTTGAGACCCCATGGACCGCGGCACTCCAGGCCTCCCTGTCCATCACCAACTCCTGTGGTTTACCCAAACTCATGTTCATTGAGTCGGTGATGCCATCCAACCATCTCATCCTCTGTCATTCCCTCCTCCTCCTGTCTTCAATCTTTCCCAGCATCAGGGTCTTTTCAAAATAGATAGATACAATAGCTTTACTAGAAATAAGATCAGAGCACCAAGATTGGGCTTTTCAGTTACAAGAGGAAGAGGCAGATCTAGTGAAATAGACTAGATATATGAGAGAAGGAAAAAAAGAATGTGTCACAGAAAGCATTGAAGGCAGAATTTCAAGGAAAGGGATGTTAACTATGACAACTGATGTATTAATGAAAAAAGAAAAGAGTTGGAAAATGGAGGTTATGAATAGTATGAACTTAGAATCCTCCATTTTATTTATACCATCCCATTATTATCTATTACTTGATGACATCACATGACTTGTCCTTTTTCTGGTACCTATATTTGCTTCTCTTGCAGCTCAGTTGGTAAAGAATCGGCCTGCATTGCAGGAGACCCAGGTTTGATCTCTGGGTTGGGAAGATCCCCTGGAGAAGGAAATGGCAACCCACTCCAGTATTCTTGCCTGAAAAATCTCGTGGACAAAGGAGCCTGGTGGGCTGCAGTCCACGGGGGCGCAAAGAGTCGAGCACTACTGAGCAACTAACACTTACTTAACATCTACTATATTTGACAACTAGAGACTTCAAACCCAGATTGCTTTAATTGAATTCAGACCAATTTTCCAAATTCTGTTGAATATTTCCACTGAAACATGACCTATTCCACAAAAATAAACCATTTCCTTTACTCCCACCTAGATTATTACTCTCTAGGTCTCCTTTTCAATTTGGCAGAACATTTAGACTAATGAAATTTCCATGATTCATAAATCATATTAATTTCATCTCTTAAATATCTGTCAAAAATTCTCCCTATCCATCTTACTACTGCTCAGTATTTTACACCCATATCATCTCTTGTTTGGGTTATTGCTATATCCTCTTCATCAGTATTTCAGTCTTTAGTCTTATTTCTCTTTGGTATTCTCAAATTTCCTGTCACACTAATTATTCTAAAGAGCAAACTTGATAGTGTGCTAGTCCTGCTCACAATCATTTTGTGGCCTCCCATTACTTCAGCGTAAAAGTCTGCATCTTAGGACATGATATTCCTGATACACTCTTACACAGTAGTTTCATTGATTCTCTTGCTTTTATCTCTGGAGCTCTGCTCCAGGAACTCCCAACTATGTTTATTTATCTGAAATTGGCATGTTTTCTCTCATTTTCAATTTTTTTTTAAATTCACATTTCTCTGCCTGAGTTACTCTATACATTAGTCCAAATGGTGCTGAGGAGCTGTGAAAGTGAAGTCGCTCAGTCATGTCCAGCTCTTTGCGACCCCGTGGACTGTAGCCTACCAGGCTCCTCTGTCCGTGGGATTTTCCAGGCAAGAGTACTGGAGTGGGTTGCCATTTTCTTCTCCACTGAGGGGCTGTACTGGCTGTTTAAGTAAGCTTGAAAGTATAATAAAGACACAAATTTAACTCATTTGTAAAAGTTTACACTGAATTTGGGGAACTTATGGAATCCAACAGTGTTTCTAATATGCAGGCCCTTCTTCTTCCTACATAAACAACTGCCAGGCAAAAGTTGTTTATGTAATCTTTATGAAATTTCTAGAAAGGATTTAATTGATTTTAGGGTATAGTAGGAAACATAGTTTAACTTACTCACCTTTTAATTCTGAAACAGCAAAAAGATTGTGAAATAGCTCAATATAAGTAGAACACAGATTTTAGTCTTTCAAGTATATTGCAGTAAATAAAAGTTGTTCAGTCACCATGTGGTATCTGACTATTCATGACCCCAAGGACTGCAGCACTCCAGACATCTCTATCCTCCCCCATCTCTGGAAGTTTACTCAAGTTCATGTCCATGGTATCAGTGATACCATCCAACCATCTCATTCTCTGCCACTCCCTTCTCCTTTTGTCTTCAATCATTCCAGGCATCAGGGTTATTTCCAGTGAGTCAACTCTTCACATCAGGTGGCCAAGGTTTTGGAGCTTCAGCTTCAGCATCATTCCTTCCAATGAATAGCCAGTGTTGATTTCTTTTAGGATTGACTGATTTGAACTCCTTACAGTCCAAGGGACTCTCAGGAGTCTTCTCCAGCACTACAATTCAAAAGCATTAATTCTTTGGTACTTGGATGGTACAACTCTCTTATCCATAAATGAGTACTGGAAAAATCATATCTTTGACTATACAGACCTTTGTCATCAAAGTGACATCTTTGCTTTTAAGTATGCTGTTTAGGTTTGTTATAGAATTCTTTCCAAGGAGCAATCATCTTAATTTCATGGCTGCAGTCATGATCTGCAGTGATTTTGGAGCCTAAGAAAACTAAATCTGTCATCACCCTATTTATTTAGCTTCTATGCTGAGTACATCATATGGAATTCCAGGCTGGATGAATCACAGCTAGAATCAAGATTGCTGGGAAAAATATCAACAGCGTCCTCAGATATCCATATGATACCACTCTAAAGACAGAGGGTGGAGAGAAACTAAAGAGATTTGTAATTAGAGTGAAAGATGAGAGTGAAAAAAACTGGCTTTAAACTCTACATTAAAAAATAACTGAGATCATGTCATGCAGTCCCATCACTTCATAGTAAATAGAAGTAGAAAAAGTGGAAACAGTGATGTATTTTATTTTCTTGGACTTCTGTGAGGTTATGTTTTTGCTGTTGTTCAGCTGTAAGTCACGTCTGACTTTGCAACCCAATGGACTGCAGCACGCCAGGCTTTCCTGTCCTTCACCATCTTCAGAGCTTGCTCAAACTCATGTCCATTAAGTCGATGATGCCATCCAACCATCTCATCCTCTGTCATCCCCTTCTCCTTCTGCCTTCAATCTTTCCCAGCATCAGGGTCTTTTCTAATGGGCTCTTTGCATCAGGTAGACAAAGTATTAGAAATTCAGCAGCATCATCAATCTTTCCAATGAATATTCAGGTTTGATTTCCTTTAAGGTTTGATTTTCTTTAAGATTGACTAGTTTTAATTCCCTGCAGTCCAAGGGACTCTCAAGAGTCTTCTCCAACATCAGTTCAAAAGCATCAATTCTTCAGCACTCAGCCTTCTTTATGGTCCAATTCTCACATCCATAGATGATTACTGAAAAAAAAACATAGCTTTGACTATATGGACCTTTTTCATCAAAGTAATGTCTCTGCTTTTTAATATGCTGTTTAAGTTGGTCACAGTTTTTCTTCCAAGATTATATCTTTAAAAAAATTCTGTCATCAAAGCTATGCCACAGAAAGTGGTCTAAGAGAATAGAGTAATCATCAAGAAGCACTAAGTCTTCATTAATTACTCCCTGAAGGTAATGGAGAAAACAAGGTTAGTAAATGTGTTTGGCTATAGTTCCCTAAAGCTGACTTTACTGTCATTCGCAAAATTTCCTAGAAGTAGGGTTATAGACATTTACTCTATCTGTTATTTCTATATCTATGCATATTGAAATATATGTGTACACCTGCAAAGAATGGTCAGTTTCTAATTTCAAAGATAACTTCCATCGATATGGAAGTACTAACTCCAGGAAAACAATAACATTCTAAACAAGACAAAAAGCAATGTTCTACATAGCTGATGATACACTTTGGTAGGTCTCTCATATTGGATTAGATAAGGAAGATATTCAATACTAAATAAGTGCCCTCATAAACATGAAAAAATCACTATCTTGCAAAATATCGAGTAATCACAAACAAGGTTATTTTCTATGTCAATGATGTCATTGGTGTATATATTTTCTCAGTAAATATATACATGAAATAACTGATTTGCCAAAATTGCTGTTAAACACCAAGTTTACTATTTCACATGTTAATAACCATGTTCTTAGAGTTTTATATTATACCCAAGGAATTATGGTAATTTTAACATTTAACTATATACTTCAACTCTGTGTTAGATGTTTTGGGTCTAAAACACTACATGGAAAAAATGGTAGATGGGTCTTTCCAAGCCTAATTGCATTTCATGAAATGCAATTGATTTCATGAAATAGTTAGTGCCTTTCTTGAAAGAAAAATTACCTAACTGCTTATATTGTCCATCATTGTTAAATGTTTTGTTTTTATTTTATTTCATAATAATTATAAGCATGGATAGTATTCTTAATCCATTTATTTCTTAAAAGGTGTTTTTTTTTTAAATTATAATGTATGAAGGATGCATACAAAATTAGAGTGACTTCTTGACTTTCACTATAACAACGAAAAATGAAATAGGCATTCATCACAGATCTGTACTAGAGAAGTCAGGAGTGCAGGATGCAGAATAAACATATTAATATGTAACAAAATCTACACTGGGAAAAATAAGGAATATATTGATCAAATATATTATGAAAATAAACTTTTAAAGTTGTATGTGATCACTTCTCAGTCATCTTGTGGAAATGGATAGTAAACATTGATTACAGTTACATTAATGTAAACCAATTAGATACACGTGGAATATTCATATAAATTTAAGTAGATTGGTTAGGTAGGAAGTTAGACATGAGCAATGAAAAGTGGTCTAGCCAAAAAGATTCAAGGTGGTCTTCTAACTCCACTCCAGACTGGCCCCAATGAGGCCCAGGAGAACTCACAGCTATGCTAAAAAATAACCAGAGAGTTTTTTCCACTCCAGAGCCTGTGTCCTAGGCACACAGTGGATGCAAACTAATCACAAGGACTTCTCCAAATCCTATGTGCCCCTGATACACAGACATGTCTACAAGTGACCTTAGGCATCCAGGAGCCCATCAATGGTTCATAAACATTTTAAACTTACACACATCTGATTATAACAGACTGAATTATGGGAAAGATACACTTTATAAAGCCTGTTGTTATTCAACTTGAAACTGTCTTGAAAACCCCTATACTTTATCATTCCTGGCGCAGTGCCTCTCTTGACTTGACTTACTTCTCCCTTGAGGTGTTCCTTTTGTTCTTTCTTCAATAAACTTGTTTTTGCCATGAGTAAGACCTCAGATTCTTCTTTGTGTCTTTACCAAGAACTGAGGAAGTGTCCTTTTCAATTCTCCCTGTCTGCTATCAATTCTCCCTCTCTCCCTATCATTGGGCAAAATGATTGGTTATAATTAGAATATAGAACCTTTTCTAATTTTGTTCAATTTTATTGAAGGAAATTATAACGGATATTTTTGTAATCATAAAATTGGAAATCTACAGAAGCCTTTAAGGGAAAAGAATATTATCTGAGGTAAAGATCAAAGTACATTTACATGTTCATTTAAAAATGAGCCTACTTTAAATGCACCAAGTTCATTCATCTGGAAGTTACTTCAAATTGTAAAAAAAATTACTGAGTGACATTATTTAATCAATTTCCTTACTATTTATTTTCCAAAATTATTTCAAGTGACACAATACAACTGAGATTTGTTTTTTTCTGTAATAATAGTTCACATCTTCCTGTTTTCTTTGTTTCAAGATACTGAAATAGGCAAAAGAAAATGAAATACTGAGTGTGGCAAAGAATCTAAAATATAGTACTTGACTTTGAATAATAACAAGAGATACTGACAATATAGAAAACATGCACTCATAGCATTTGTTTTATATTTCTTTCTTTTTTTTATTTGCTAATTGGAAACAAAAAGAAAGCTGATGAATTTGCTTTCCCTTTAGTGAAATTGATAGACATAATTCTAAATTGTATTTTTGGTCTCTAAGTAAAATCTATGAATGCAAAGTTGGTAATGTCAATCCTAAAAGAAATCAACCCTAAATATTCATTGGAAGGACTGAAACTGAAGCTGAAGCTCCAATACTTTGGCCACCTGATGGGAAGAGCTGACTCTTTGGAAAAAGACACTGATGCTAGGAAAGATTGAAGGTAACAGGAGAAGGGGCAGCAAATGAGATGGTTATATAACATCACCAACTCAATGGACAAGAATTTGAGCAAACTCCAGAAGATAGTGAAGGACAGGGAAGCCTGGCATGTTGTAGTCCATGGTTTTACAAAGTTGGACACAGTGACTGAACAATAACAACAATGTCACTCCACCATAGCAAGATATGGAGCATCAATACGAGACCTACAGTATTTAAGTTCGTAAGCTATAATCAGATATTTGTTATTTGTTTGGTCTCTAGCATTTCATTAATTGTATGATTTTATGGTTAGTGTTTATAAGACATAATGTTTTTGTACATCAAATTTGTTTATAGTGCAATTTTAAATAAAATTTAAATTAAGTATTTACTCAAACTAAATTGATATTTATTCAATATTATTTAATCAATAATAAAATATCACAAACATTTTTTTGAAAATAATTGGCATTTTAAAATATTTCAGTAGATAGTCATGATTCTATAGTAACTTAAAAGAATTTTTTATTAAACAATACACTTCACTAATTAATATTTCTAAAGTTCTCTGCTTCCCCAATGAAAAATTTTCCAAGTTAAAAGAGTTTATCTGTGGGAACTTTTAAATATATTTAACTCATTTAAGTGTGCAAAATCATTTGGTACAAGCACATGAATAACAGTATTTGAGAAATAGATGTAGTGACAAATCTACTGTGTCTATAAATATATATATATATAAATTATATAACTGTGTCACATAAATATAAAGAAAAATAATCAGTATATTTCAGAAAGTCAATCAAGTATTTAAAACTTTGCATTTATTGTTCTGAAGAGTAAAGAAATAAAGTCAATTGGTTTTTAAACTGATTAAGTGAAGTTAATTTAGTTTTGCTCTGCTGAGAACTACAGTTGAGAATGATATTGAGCCATCTTAAATAGCTTTTAAAAATATAAAATATATGTTAAAATATGTCTGTTCATATATAATAAGTATGATATGGACACATGTAATTGCATAGAAATATTATGAAAAATGATTTGTACATAGGCATAATACTGATTCATTGTGTTCCTTTTAAAATTGAGATACTCACTTTGCTTCTTTCTTCTTTTGTGATGTTTTGGGTTATATTTTGCACAAGCATCATATCTACTTTATGTGTTACAGGCATAATGAACTCCTATGGATCCATTATCCAGCTTAAGTACTAGAACATCAAGAATACTTTGCACCTACTCACAGGCTCTCATTTTCATGCCATTCTTGTCACCTCTACCCCAAGAAGCAAGCATTATTATAAAATCCCATAGCATCCATCACTTTTTTTTAAATAATAAATCACAAAATTTGAGTGGAAATAGTATTTATTTCTTGCTCTTAATTCTGTGATGAAAATAGAGCAACTTTGCTTTGAGTTAAGTTTCGCTCAGGTTCTTTCCACACTTGTGGTTTCCAGGGCTCATGGAGAAGTCAGAAGCCAAAATGTGATGGCATCCTGCCATTTCCACTCACAGTCCCACTGCCAATCAAGTCACATGGCCAAATCCAACATCACAGACATGTGTGTTGGATATAGTATGTGTATGTGTGTGGGGGGGGATGGAGGGTTTTGCATAGTTGGTGAACAATAATTTAATCTATTATACCTGTATTGATCATTTATTTCATTCATCCCTCAAATTATGAGCACTATTTTATGGTATTAAACTCCAAAGAGAGGGAAGAAAGACCCTCACAGATTACTGATATTGCAAGACAGCAGGGCCAATAGAACCCTCCTCTTCATGTATTCTATGTTGATTTAGGAAGTATATAGAAGGGCTTCCATGGTGGCTCAGATAGTAAAGAATGTGCCTGCAGCCCAGGAGACCAAGGTTTGATCCCTGGGTTGGGAAGATTCCCTGGAAAAGGAAATGGCAACCCACTCCAGTATCTTTTTCTGGAGAATTCCATGGACAGAGGAGCCTGGCAGACTAGTTTATGGGATCTATCACTCAGTTTATGACTGAATGACTAACACTACAACACTAATGCTGTCATTTAAGAGTATGTTATCATTTAATATTTCATTTTGTTGCATTCAAAATAAATATAAAATATTTGAAAAGAATAACTGTTATATAGCATAACTAATTGATGTTATCATATTTATTTGATAATAACATTAAGTCAAAATATACAGTAATAATAAATGGTGTCTAATGAATTTTTGTACTTTTAAATTATTTTAATGGAGTTAGGTTATAATAACTAAATTAAGCTTTCTGTTTCAGTTCAGTCACTCAGTCGCGTCTGACTATTTGTGACACCATGAACCGCAGCACACCAAGCCTCCCTGTCCATCACCAACTTCTGGAACCCACACAAACCCATGTCCATCGAGTCAGTGATGCCATCCAATCATCTCATCCTCTGTCGCCCCCTTCTCCTCCTGCCCTCAATCTTTCCCAGCATCAGGGTATTTTCCAATGAGTCAGCTCTTCGCATCAGGTGGCCAAAGTATTGGAGTTTCAGCTTCAACCTCAGTCCTTCCAATGAACACCCAGGACTGATCTCCTTTAGGATGGACTGGTGGACCTCCTTGCAGTCCAAGGGACCCTCAAGAGTCTTCTCCAACAACACAGCCACTGTTTCCACTGTTTCCCCACCTATTTCCCATGAAGTGATGGGACCAAACGCCGTGATCTCAGTTTTCTGAATATTGAGCTTTAAGCCAACTTTTTCACTCTCCTCTTTCACTTTCAGCAAGAGGCTCCTTAGTTCTTCTTCACTTTCTGCCATAAGGGTAGTGTCATCTGCATATGTGAGGTTATTGATATTTCTCCTGCCAATCTTGATTTCAGCTGTGCTTCCTCCAGCCCAGCGTTTCTCATGATGTACTCTGCATATAAGTTAAATAAGCAGGGTGACAATATACAGCCTTGATGTACTACTTTTTCTGTTTGGAACCAGTCTGTTGTTCCATGTTCAGTTCTAACTGTTGCTTCCTGATCTGCATACAAGTTTCTCAAGAGACAGGTCAGGTGATTTGGTATGCTCATCTCTTTCAGAATTTTCCACAGTTTATTGTGATCCAAACAGTCAAAGGCTTTGGCATAGTCAATAAAGCAGAAATAGATGTTTTCCTAAAACTGTCCTGCTTTTTTGATGATCCAGTGGATGTTGGCAATTTGATCTCTGGTTCTTCTGCCTTTTCTAAAGTCAACTTGAACATCTGGAAGTTCACAGTTTATATTTCTGAAGCCTGACTTAGAGAAACTTAAGCATTATTTTGCTAGCATGTGAGATGAATGCAATTGTGTGGTAGTTTGAGCATTTTTTGGCATTGCCTATCTTTGGGATTGGGATGAAAACTGATCTTTTCCAGCCCTGTGGCCACTGCTTAGTTTTCCAAATTTCCTGGCATATTGTGTGCAGCACTTTCACAGCATCATCTTTCAGGATATGAAATAGCTCCACTGGAATTCCATCACCTCCACTTGCTTTGTTTGTAGTGATGCTTTCTAAGGCCCACTTGACTTCTTATTCCAGGATGTCTGGCTCTAGGTGAGTGATCACACCATCATGATTATCTGGATCATGAAGATCTTTTTTGTGCAGTTCTGTGTATTCTTGCCACATCTTCTAAATATCTTCTGCTTCTGTTAGGTCCACACCTTTTCTGTCCTTTATTGAGCCCATCTTTGTGTGAAACTTTCCATTGATATATCTAATTTACTTGAAGAGATTTTTAGTCTTTCCAATTTTATTGTTTTCCTCTACTTTTTTGCACTGATCAGTGAGGAAGACTTTCTTATCTCTCCTTGGCATTCTTTGGAACTTCACATTTGAATGGGTATATCTTTCATTTCCTCCTTTGCTTTTCACTTCGCTTCTTTTCACAGCTATTTATAAGACCTCCTCAGACAGCCATTTTGCTTTTTTGAATTTCTTTTTCTTGGGGATGGTCTTGATTCCTGTCTCCTGTACAATGTCACAAACCTCCATCCATAGTTCATCAGGCACTCTGTTTATTAGAGCTATTCCCTTACATCTATTTCTCACTTCCACTGTATAGTCATAAGGGATTTGATTTAGGTCATACCTGAATAGTCTAGTGGTTTTCTCCACTTTCTTCAATTCAGTCTGAATTTGGCAATAAGGATTTCATCATCCAAGCCACAGTCAGCTCCCAGTCTTGTTTTTGCTGACTGTATAGATCTTCTCCATCTTTGGATGCAATGAATGTAATTAATCTGATTTTGGTGTTGACTATCTGGTGATGTCCATGTGTAGAGTCTTCTATTGTGTTTTTTCAAGAGGGTGTTTGCTATGACCAGTGCGTTCTCTTGGAAGAACTGTTAGCCTTTGCCCTGCTTCATTCTGTACTCCAAAGCCAAATTTGCCTGTTACTCCAGGTGTTTCTTTACTTCCTACGTTTGCATTCCAGTTCCCTATAATGAAAAGGACATCTTTTTTGGGTGTTAGTTCTAAAAGGTCTTGTAGGTCTTCATAGAACTATTTAACTTCAGCTTCTTCAGCGTTACTGGTTGGGGCATAGACTTGGGTTACCGTGATATTGAATGGTTTGCCTTGGAAAAAAACAGATCAATCTATCTTTTGTGAGATTGCATCTAAGTACTGTATTTCAGACTCTTTTGTTGACTATGATGGCTACTCTATTTCTTCTAAGGGATTCCTGCCCATAGTTGTAGATATAATGGTCATCTGAATTAAATTCACCCATTCCAGTCCATCTTAGTTCACTGATTCCTAGAATGTCAATGTTCACTCTTGTCATCTCCTGTTTGATCACTTCCAATTTGCCTTGATTCATGGACCTAACATTCCAGGTTCCTATGCAATATTGCTCTTTACAGCATCAAACCTTGCTTCTATCACCAGTACCATTCACAATTGGGTGTTGTTTTTGCTTTGGCTCCATCCCTTCATTCTTTCTGGAATTATTTCTCCACTGATCTCCAGTAGCATATTGGGCACCTACCAACCTGGGGAGTTCACAGTATGAAAAAATTAAGCTTGCCACTTAAACAAATAAACCAAACAATTAATTTTGTCTATTAGGCTGTGATCCTTTATGGATAATGCTATGAAAAAAGGTCCCTTAATAAAATGACTGAATTAATTTAGCAATAGAAATTTTGTTTATCCAAGAGGCTAGAGATTAAACTGCTGATTAAGCACATCAGTAGTTTCATTTTTGTTACCAAATTATTTAGTAAATTGAAATTTAAAGTTTATTGCTTCTTACTTTGTTCTGATTCAGGTGGGATAACTTTCCTTTGTTAATGAGAGTAAGTAGTTTGGGCTTTTTTTGCACAAATGTTTTAACTTTTCAGAAAATGTTTACAGAGGTAGATTTATCATGGTATTATAAGACACCTTAAGAATAAATATTCAAATTTAGACATTTTCACTAATTATATAATGAGAGCTAATGAGAGCTGATTAATTTTAATTGCACATTGTCTCAATCAAATCTATGTCACACAAATAAAGCACACTTAATAATATTTATAAGAATCATCCATATATAATATATTAATCATTCCATTTTTCTATTATAGGATTCTTAAACTCTACTTTGAAATGCTGTCACAGAATGTTCACATTGGTTCTTTACCTCACAATCATCTAAGTAAATCATGCACAAAATACATCTATTAGTTTCTTTTGACACTATCATAAACATTCAAACTAAAAATGAAAGTAGAAGAATTAAGTTTTTACAAAGCAATAAAGGAAGTGACCTTATACCAATTTATTTATCACAGTTTGAAAAAAGGAAAATAAAGGGCCAGGAAACATAATGCAAATATCCTTTATCCATGCAATTTTCAAAGCCTGTTTTGGGAACAAGGGCCTTGTTACTTAACATCTGAAAAATATTTGACTTAAAAACAGCCTTAAGAAAATTGCTTCAAGAACCTTCATAATATATAAGCCATATCACTAATTCTATATTGCAATAGATACTTATATTGGCCAATATTTCAAAATTGAGGATTTAGATAGTTAGGAGTCTTTTAGATATTTTCTATTCCTACCTGACCATTTGACCAGGAGAAGAAAACAATAGCATACTAAATCAGTTATGGAAGGTCAAATGTGGCATGACTCCACTTACATGAGGTATCTAAAGTTGTCAGAATTATAGAAACAAAAAATAGAATTGTGGTAGCTGGAACTGAGGAGTGGGGATAAAAGGGGTGGCTGGTCAATAGCTAAAGTTTCATTCATGAAAAATGAAAAAGTTCTAGAGATCTGCTCTACATTATTGGGCTTATAGTTAGTAATATTTTACTGAACACTTAAATATCTGTTTAGAGGTTAGTTATAGTGTTATACATATATATTTTTTCTTTTTTACCAGGCCAAGAAAGAAGGAAAGAAAGTAAGCTTTTCCCAAAACATATCTAACAAAACCATATTCAAGCAATCATACTATTATTAATGAAATAGATTTCTTAATTCAACAAATGTGAGAAAAATAAATGAAGTTTTTAAGAAGTTGGGTCATCATCTTTATGATTCTCATACATTGCAAGCCACTGCATTGCTAGCTGTCGCCACTGGCAGGTTCTACTTCCTTAGATGTTAAAATGAAAGCTTCCAATTATGAAAGAATCTTCTGAACTCTGCATAAGGACTTTAGGGCCAGACACAGTAAGAATAGGTTGAGGAGAGCCATGCAGGTTTTGAGACAGAATTACTTACTTCCAAAATAATGTGGGATGTGAGGATGTGAAGGACATGTAGGTGCAAAAAAGGACATGTTTTCCTGTTTTTAATCACTGCTTTTCTTAAAATGATATCTTTAGACATCAGATTAATTTTTGTGGAATTGTGAACCACCTATCAATATAAGTCACCTGAACTATTTGCACATTAGATTGTTACACTTACTTTTGAGAGTAAACAGTAACTTGTCATGGTATCAATTATATCATGTAAATTTGAAAATGCGCATGTGGGCTGTATCCAAAACTACTTATTATCAAAAGATTTTGCAAAACCAGTATACTGTTGCTCAGTCACATGCAAATTTCATAGCCTAAATCTAATTATGCTCAATTATTTAGTCATTCACCAATCAAATAAGTCATGTAACTATATATTCCATAATTTATATTTGATAATATATGACTCAAATCAAATAACACATAAGAATGCAACTAAAACTGTGAAATGAATACAAGAAGACTGTAAATAAGAAAATATTGGAGATACAGTCAATATTAGAATGCATTGTATGTCTGAATTATGGAAGGTTTTAAAAAGATAGAGGTATTCAGACAGGTTAGATATTTAATCTGTTACCCATGATAAACTACTACCAAGAACCTTCTCTTAGAGGTCTGGGTTTCTATTCTCTATATTTAGAACTTCGGAGGAAACAAAATGATTTCCCCTATTAGGGCTGCTTCCATTGCTATTACTGTCTTCTCAGAACTCTGTTTCTTTTAGCTATGGAAGAAAAGATCAGAGTGGAATTCCCCAGTAGCCCACCTCCTTCTCAAGCACCAACAATACAATATAAATAGCAGGCAGAAGGAATTTAATATGATGAGGGGCAAACATTTAATGAGTAAATTTTACTGAGAACAAAGTGAAAGTGAAAGTCGCTCAGTCGTGGGGGACTCTTTGCCACCCCCACAAACTGTTCCGTCCATGGAATTTTCCAGGCTAAAATACTAGAGTGGTTTGCGTTTCCCTTCTCCAGGGGATCTTTCCAACGCAGAGATCAAACGGGATGGGGAATACATGTAAATCCATGGCTGATTCATGTCAATGTATGGCAAAAACCACTACAATATTGTAAAGTAATTATTCTCCAACTAATAAAAATAAATGGAAAAAAAAAGCAAAACACATTGTCCTTTATGAATAACATTTTTATTAAAAATATTCTTATTTGAAAAATTTACATTTTATTGTCTCTATTCATGATGCTTTGACCAGTACAAATTCCAGAGATATGATGGCACCAAATTAAAAGATGAGAGAACCTCTCAAATCTACATATCTAACTTCACATATTATAATGGTTCAACATTCAAAATATTTTAATTCTCTTTCAGTTACTGATGATAACATTTCCATGTATTCCTTTAAAATACATACAATTAATGCTAAGTACAATGTGCTTCTGAAACAAAAGCTTACTATAAAAGAGATCTTTTTAAAATGTCTATATAAAGATATCAACCTGAAAAGAAATAAATCAACTACACTACCAGCAGTTAAAGAACAACATGCAGTTAATTGGGCCACATGAGGATCAAGCTTCTGATACTGGCCACAGTAGCACATAGACAAACAACAAGGATTGTCTCAGATGCTTGAACTCAGGGTATGCCACTGATAAGCTGTACTTGCCGCCTTCCTCCAGAAAGGCAGTGAAAGTCTGTTATTTCATAGATGCAATAGAAAATGCTGTCGTGTGATAGACTTGGATTGTTTATTCTTAACAAACTAAAAATAGGAAGTGTCATTACACTGCTACCACAGAAGAACATAGAAATTTGCAACATATGACATGTTAGACAGGATTGTGATTGTGAAATACTGGAAAGAAAATTGTTGAGCTGTGTCTTATTCCCAGTTCTGCTACAATCTGGTTATACAATTGCTGGACCTTGATTGTTTCCTAAAATAGCAGTGTTGAACTACAAAATCATTAATATTCCTCTAAAATTTCTAGCATTTTTATCCTCTTCCAAATTATGTTTAATTTCTTATCAACTTCCCCTGTAGAAATATAATCCCTATATGCAAGCAATCATCAAATAGAAATATATTGTGGATAATTATTAAAAATATATGATATTTATATGGAAAACAATAAATAGTAAATAATACATCATAGGTTTTTGGTAATTACAACTAAACATTCAGAGACCTGAATACTGCTTATTTAATCAAGGGGGTAATAATATCTATATAAGAAGACTGACATTGAATAAATTATTATAAACTGAAGGTCAGGCTTTTACTGATAGCTAATTTTAGAACTTTAGGACAGGAAACTGGTTCCATATTAAAAAAAAAATAGTATAAATATATTTTAAGGTTGACAGTAATCATAGCAGCAACATAAGATCATGTACATTAGTTGACTGCAGTGGGGAGTTATGTGGTTAGATATGTTAGTTGTCCCCTTCAGGGATCACAACCTTGTCATGGCAAAGGGGGTTGCAAAACTCACTGAAGCTATGAGTCATGACATACAGGGCCGTCTAAAATAAGCAGGCGTAGTGAAGAGATCTGGCAAAACACAGTCCACTGGAGGAGGAAAGGGTAATATACTCCAGTATTCTTGCCTTGAGAATCACATGAACAGTATGAAAAGGCAAAAAGTTATGACACTGGAAGATTTCCACATACCCCACCTCCCCACCAACACAGGTCAGAAGGTGTGCAATGTGCTACTGGGGAAGAGATGAGGGTAATTACTAAGAGCTTCAGAAAGAATGAAGTAGCAGGGCCAAAGTGGAAATGATGCCCAGTTGTGAATGTGTCTGGTGGAGAAAGTAAAGTCTGATGCTGTAAGGAACAATATTGCATAAGGAAGGAGAATGTTAGATCTATGAATCAAGGTAAATTGGACTTGGTCAAGCAGAAGATGGCAGTATTAAACACCAACAGCTTAGGAACCAGTGAATTAAAATGGATGGGAATGGCAAACAATTCATGACCATTATATCTACTACCACAGGCAAGAATCTCTTAGAAGAAATGGAGCAGCCCTCAGAGTTAGCAAAAGAGTTAAAAATGTCATACTAGGGTGTAATCTCAATAATGACATAATGATCTCAGTTTGTTTCCAAGGCAAGCCATTCAACATCACAGTTATTTAAGTCTATGTTCCAAACACTGATGCTGAAAAAACTAAAGTTGACAAATTCTATGAAGATCTACAACACCTTCTAGAATGAACACAAATCATAAGGAATTGGAATGCAAAAGTCAAGAGATACTCAGAACAACAGTCAAGTTTGGTCTTGAAGGACAAAATGAAGCAAGGCAAAAACTAACAAAGTTTTGTCAAAAGAACATGCTGGTCATAGCAAACACACATTTCCTGCAACCCCAGAGAAAACTCTACATGTGACTATCACCAGATGATCAATACTGAAATCATATTGATTATGTTTTGTTTTTTTTTTTCCAACCAGACATAGAGAAGTTCTATACAGTCAGCAAAAACAAGACCTGGAGCTGACTGTGACTCAGATCATGAGCTCCTTATTGCAAAATTCAGGTTTAAGTTGAAGGAAGTAGGGAAAACCACTAGTCCATTCAGGTATGACATAAATCAAATCCCTTATGTGGAAATGATACAGTGGAAATGGTGAATACAGTGGAAATGATGAATAGATTCAAGGGATTCAATTTGGTAGGCAGAGTCCCTGAACAAGTATGGGTGGAGGTTTGTAACATTAGACAGGAAGTGTTGACTGAAACCATCCCAAAGAAAAAAAAATGAAAGAAAGCAAAGTGGTTCTCTGAGGAGGCTTCATAAATAGCTGAGGAAAGAAAAGAAGTGATAGACAAGGGAAAAAGATACAGATATACCCAATTGAATGCAGAGTGCCAGAGAGTAGCTAGGAAAGATAATAAAGCCTTTTTAAGTGAATAAAGCAAAGAAATCGAGTAAAATAGTAGAATGGTAAAGATTACAGATCTCTTCATGATAACTTGAGATAGAAGCAGAAAAGATTAAGAAGAGGTGGCAAGAAAACACAGAAGAACTATACAAGAAAGGTTTTAATGGCCTGGAGATCCACGATGGTGCAGTCATTCACCTAGGGCCAGACATCCTGGAGTGTGAAGTCAAGTGGGCCTTAAGAAGCATCACTATGGACAAAGCTATGGAGGTGATGGAATTCCAGCTAAGATATTTTAAAACATGAAAGATGATGCTGTTATAGTGCTGCACTCTATGTGCTACCAAATTTAGAAAACTTAGCAATGGTCACAGGGCTGGAAAAAGGTCAGGTTTCATTCCAATCCCAAAGAAGAGCAATGCCAAAGGATGTTCAAACTACCATATAATTGCACTTATTTTACAGGCTAGCAAGGTAATTCTCTAAATCCTTCAAGTTAGGCTTCAGTAGTTCATGAACAGCAAACTTTCAGATATACAAGCTGGGTTTGTAAATGGCAGAGGAACCAGAAATAATATTGCCAACATTTGTTGAATCACAGAGGAAGAAAAGGACAGAAAAAATCTACTTCTGTTTAATAGACTACACTACAGTCTTTAACCGTGTGGATCACAATAAACTGTCAACAATTCTTAAAGAGATGGGATATCAGACAACTTTACCTATCTCTCAAGAAACATGTATGCAGGTCAAGAAGCAACAATTAGAATTGGACATGGAACAACAAACTGGTTCAAAAATGGGAAAGGATTATGACAAGGCTCTATATTGTTACTCTGTTTATTTAACTTAATGCAGAGTACATCATACAAAATGCTGGGCTGGATAAATCACAAGCTGGAATTTCCAGGAGAAATATCAACAGCCTCAGATATACAGATGATATGACTCTAATGGCAGAAGGTGAAGAGGAGGGAAAGAGCCTCCTGATGAAAGTGAAAGAAGGAAGTGAAAAAAAAATGGCTTAAAACTCAACATTCAAAAAGCTAAGATTGTGGCATCCCATGAAGTAATGGGTTCCATTAGTTAATGGCAAATAGATGGAGAAAAAGTGGAAGCAATGACAGATTTGATATCCTTGGGCTCCAAACTCACTGCAGACAGTGACTGCAGCCATGAAATGAAAAGATGCTGCTCTTTGGAAGGAAAGCCAGAAAAAAATTTAAACAGCATTTTAAAAAGAAAAGACAACACTTTGCCAACAAATGTCCATATAGTCAAAGCTATGGTTTTTCCAGTAATCATATATAGAAGGTTGAGTGCTGAAGAATCGATGCTTTGGAATTGTGCTGGAGAAGACTCTTGAGAGTACCTTGAATGGCAAGGAGAACAAACCAGTCAACCATAAAGTGAATCAACATGAATATTCATTGGAAGGACTGATGCTGAAGCTCCAATACTTTGGCCACCTGATGTGAGGAAAGAGATGACTCATTAGAAAAAGACCCTGATGTTGGAAAATATTTAAGGTAAAAGGAAAAAGAGGTGCAGAGGATGAGATGGTTAGATATCATCACTGACTCAATGGACATGCATCTGAGGAAACTTCAGGTGATAGTGAAGGACAGAAGAGCCTGGTGGGCTGCAGTCCATTGAATCACAAATAGTTGGACCCAGTTTAGTGACTGAACAGCAACAAATATTAGTTGTATTAGTTGTGAATCTGTGTGGAAATTTACAGATCAGTCAGGTGACTGTCTCCATGGGTGATAAAATTTAGAATAACTAAATGAGTAATTGCAGGACAAATCCATGGGGGATTGTTCCACATATCCAAGGAAGTTTCAAATCAGAATTCCTTTGGAAGCAACCCAGAGGATCAATTGATTTAAAATATCATAGCCATATCTGTCTAATGGCATTTGAAGATGTTAAATAGTACAATATATGCATTGCTTAGAAATCATGAGGTCATTCTTATGACTAGTCAAGTAGCTGAGAAATTTCAATCATGTGGAAAGATCATACCTAGGTCTTGACTTGGAGTGCCATTGGTGATTTCTCTAACCTCAAAAAAAAAAAAGTTTGCCAGGTAGATGAAAGGTGGAATTATCTTCTTTATTGCCTTACTGCCTTTATGTAATGCAAATATATTTTAGGTCAAGATAGTGAATTGAACTGTTAGTGAAGTAATGTTATATTTAAACTATAACTCTAAAGAGGTTGTTAAGCATCTGACATGCACTCATGATTTAGAATTAAAAAGAATAGAAGTTTAGATATATCATGATATATTTCCTTACATAACAAGTGACAATAATTAGAAAAATATCAATAAATGATTTTTGTCCAAGGTCACACAGCAACCTCATTGGTCAAGGACAAACATTTGAACTCAATTCAGGGATATTATTTCATGATACTAAACCTTATTAATAGCTTTCCAAGACCTACTTGTTGGATTAATTTTAGAAAATTCATTTATTAAGCACTTGTGGAAAATTTTTTTCAAACAAGGAAAATTAGGGAAAAAAATGAAATTATTAAGATATTTTAATTTGTCTAAGGATGTAAATTTTAAACAAGAGGAAATTTCTTATGACTTTAAATTTAATAAGAAATGACATTTAAAACAACAGTGGTGTCTTAAGACAGCTTTATCCAGTAAAATACCTATAATCAAACATCTAAGGATACATTTATGATGATAAAGATATGCATATATGTATATCTATAGAATAGAAAAATCATATTTTTATCCACTATAAAACCTGTTTCACAATGTAAAAGGCACATTATTCATGTAAAAATATTCAATGTACTTTTTTGCACTTTTATACACATATTTCCTGAATCCTTTTGGTGGTTCTCTGAATTTACTAGCAGTCCATGTACAAGAGCTGTGCATAAGAGCGTGATAGGTAATTTTCATATTTACATATGACTTGCTATTTAATGACTGCCAGAGTAGCAGAAACTAACTTCTATTACTATTGTGTTTTATTCTAGGTCTTATTATAAATATCTGAATACTTTATTGATTTTACATGTGATCCCAATATTCTTATTGTGTTGTTTTTTCAAAACAAGTGGCAATAAAATATGTTGTTCACATACTACCACATTCATTATTATTTTAATACAAATTGCAAAAGATTTAAGACTTTCTAAAGATCTATGGCTCTTTCCCATCTCTACACATTGTAGATTCTTTTCATGTCCATTTGCCTAAATTGAAAATACAATTTTACTTCTGAGTATTTTATTCCACCTAATGACTCTTTCTTATGCAACTATTACAGCAATATGAAAGCTTTGATTAGAATGCGTCCAATATTTTGCTGTAAGTTCAAACATATACACACACTATTTTCAATGAGGCAGCCCTCTGCAAGTAAGAAAGAATCTAAGATAAAGTAAAATCAATCTAAAAAAGGAGTCATGCTCTGGGTCATATTAGATCATTAGTAAGAATTAAAATATCACCCAAAGGGTTATTTCCCTGTATCATCAAGCTCCTAAATTTCAGTGCCATCAAGTACATCGTACTAATGACATTTTGCCATGAATATTTCTGGGATGCTTAAAATAGTTTCCATCAGATTGATTTTTAAGTTTCATCAGTGAAGCAAATCATCACTCCAAATTACCAGATGATTGTGTCTACATAAATGAGTATTTTCTGGCTATCTTGAATACATATGAGCTAATACTCACCAGTAGAGCTGGCTTGTTTTTCATAGCTGGTATCAATTGTGAATGATCACTGTATCCCTTTTACTGGTCTCTCTGCTTTGCAGTACTGGTTGTGAAATATATTCATTGTAACCCCAAAATATATGATATTAAATGGCTAAATGTAAAGATTTAAATATGTGCCTTCTTGACTAATAGAATATTGTAAAGCCAATAAAGTTTTGAATATTTATTTGAATCTTACTTGTAACCAAGTGAAAGTGAAAGTCACTCAGTTGTGTTCAACTCCTTACAACACTTGAACAGTCACCCTCCAGACTTCTCTGTCTGTGGGATTCTCCGGGCAAGAACACTGGAGTGGGTTGCCATGCCTTTCTCCAAGTAATCTTCCCCAACCCAGGAACGAAGTCACATCTCCTGCATTGTAAGCAGGTAACAAAGTATCTTTTATATGATCAGTCACACTGCTTCAAAGGAAATATTTTGATAAATTATTTCTCTTCTGCATAAAGAATTTATATACACATATCTATCTCAGCTGTCAACACATACATTTTTTCTTTTCAGTTTTACCATTGGAATATATGTGTGTGTGTGTACATATATACATGTATATAGATAGTTCAGTTGCTCAGTTGTGTCCGACTCTTTGCGACCCCATGAATTGCAGCACGCCAGACCTTCCTGTCCATCACCAACTCCCGGAGTTTACTCAAACTCATGCCCATTGAGTCGGTGATGCCATCCAACCATCTCATCCTCTGTCTCCCCATTCTCCTTCTGCCCTGAATCCCTCCCAGCATCAGGGCCTTTTCAAATGAGTCAGCTCTTCGTATCAGGTGGCCAAAGTACTGGAGTTTTAGCTTCAGCCCCAGTCCCTCCAATGAACACCCAGGACTGATCTCCTTTAAGATGGACTGGTGGGATATCCTTGCAGTCCAAGGGACTCTTAAGAGTCTTCTCCAACACCACAGTTCAAAAGCATCAATTTTTCAGCACTCAGCTTTCTTCACAGTCCAACTCTCACATCCATACATGACCACTGGAAAAACCATAGCCTTGACTAGATGTGCCATTGTTGGCAAAGTAATGTCTCTGATTTTTAATATGCTATCTAGGTTGGTCATAACTTTCCTACATGTAAATGGACAGATGAAAAATGAACATTAAGATAAAAGATTAATTTAAATGTAGTTCATCTCATAAAGTAGTATTGTATTACTCATAGATTGAGAATACTTTCATTCTACTTAGCTGACTCTTGCCACATCATTTTAACTCTGTATACTAATATGCAAAATATTTTCAGCTTTCCTAATCACTTTCATGTAACAGAGTGCCCTTTATGATGAAGCATTCAACAATGGGATGATATTCAAGATATCTGACTTTTCTCATTCCCTAGACACATTCCAATAGACTGGTTCCAAATAGGAAAAGGAGCACACCAAAGCTGTATATTGTCACCCTACTTATTTAACTTATATGCAGAGTACATCATGAGAAAAGCTGGGCTGGAGGAAGCACAAGCTGGAATCAAGAATGCCCGAAGAAATATCAATAACCTCAGATATGCAGATGACACCACCTCAATGGCAGAAAGTTAAAAACTAAAGAGCCTCTTGAGGAAAGTGAAAGAGGAGAGTGAAAAAGTTGGCTTAAAGCTCAACATTCAGAAAACTAAGATCATGGCATCCAGTCCCATCACTTCATGGCAAATAGATGGGGAAACAGTGGCTGACTTTATTTTTCTGGGCTCCAAAATCACTGCAGATGGTGCTTGCAGCCATGAAATTAAAAGATACTAACTTCTTGGAAGGAAAGTAATTCAAGACATTCAACCAGTCCATCTTAAAGGAGATCAATCCTGGGTGTTCTTTGAAAGGACTCATGTTGAAGCTGAAACTCTAATATTTTGGCCACCTGATACGAAGAGCTGACTCGTTGGAAAAGACCCTGATGCAGGAAAGATTGAGGGCAGGGGGAGAAGGGGATGAGAGCAGATGAGATGGTTGGATGGCAGTGCCGACTCGATGGACATGGGTTTGGGTGGACTCCGTGGGTTTGTGATGGACAGGGAGGCCTGGTGTGCTGCAGTTCATGGGGTTGCAAAGAGTCAAACACCACTGAGCAACTGAACTGAACTGAACTGAAGACACACCCCATGGGCACCTCAGCATTTTGGAAAAACCTCCTAAAAATGGACTCAAAAGCATTTATGATTCTCTTTCCCTTTCCATCACCTCCTCTTGGCACACGCACTTTAGAAAATCAGGTTGGTAATTATATGTGACTGTCCCAGGAAAGAGATCTCCTTTTCGCCAGTCTGTGGTTAGCAATGAGGACAAAATGGATAGAGGCTATAGAGAATTTTAGAGGATGTAGAATTCTGCCCTGAGTGTCTCTGAATCACACTTCTTTCTTTAAGACCAACCCCAGTCCCGCCTGACTGCTACAATCTCCAGGTGTCACCAAGATAAAACGTGAGCCTAGAGGATTCAACTTAATTCTGAATCAGCTGTCTAGTGTACGTTCTTGAATTGACAGGACCCCAGTCATAAGGGTATTGACCACTGAGTTGACTACATAGTCAACAAGGCCTGTTCCAGTATCCAATGAAGGTAAACTTGTGGGCCACAAAGGCTTTCCGTATGTACAACACACACTTTCATCCCTCTTGCTTCTGACCATTCCAAATTAAAGATGTGGGTCTGAGGTGATTTTTTAAGATAATATTGGTTTTCCTGTAATGAGAAAATTTTTGTGGTATTAATAGTATAGGACAATAAAAACTTTGGCACCTGGAAAAGTAATATCACAAAAATTTAAAGAAATGGGAGGATTGGATCTCAGTAATAATCTAACTTTTCATAACAGCCCCTGAAACCTTCTTAATGAACAAAAATGTCCTGTCGATTCCACCATCTAACCCAGTGATGTGTGTGGTCAGGGGCCCATCTAGATTCTAACTCCAGTCCTGGAGGGGAGCAGTGGGAACTGAAGTGTGGGCTGATGGTATGGAGACGGAAACACAACAATCACTGGGAAATAGCTGCCCTGTCTTCGTCCTCTTTCTCCATAACCCTCAGCGTGATCTTAGAGCCTTATCCTGCCCTCCCCCACTCCCAATTTCACTGTCCTAGCTAAAATTCTGGGCTTCCCAGGTGGCTCAGATGGTATAAAAAACAAACAAACAAACAAACAAATGCCTTCAATATGGGATATCTGGGTTTGAAAGATCCCCTGCTGGAAGACATGGCAATCCACTCCAGTATCCTTGCCTGGAGAATCCCCATGGACAGAGGAGCCTGACAGTCTACAGTTCATGGGGTTGCAAAGAGTCAGACACAACTGAGCAACTAAGAATAGCACACAGCACATAACACAAATGAACTTTTTTGCAGAACAGAAATAAAGTCACAGATGTAGAAAGCAAACTTATGGTTACTAGAGTATAAGGAGAAGAGGAACAACATGGAGATTGGGATTGCCATATGTATACTTCTCTATATAAAAAGCTGTCACTGCTAAGTCATTTCAGTCAGGTCTGACTGTTTGCAACCCCATGGACTGTAGCCCACCAGACTCCTCTGTCCATGGAATTCTCCAGGCAAAAAATACTGGAGTGAGTTTCCATTTCCTCTCAGGGTATCTTCCCACCCCAGGGACTGAACCCAGGTCTCCTTCAGCTCCTTCATTGCAGGTGGCTTCTTTACTGCTCAGTGACCAGGGAAGGGGGTTCAGGATGGGGAAAAGATGTAAATCCATGGCTGATTCATGTCAATGTATGGCAAAAACCACTACAATATTGTAAAGTAATTAGCCTCCAACTAATAAAAATAAATGTAAAAGAAATATGTAAATGATAAGAAGCTACTGCATAGCACGGAGAACTCTACTCAACACTCTGTAATGGTCTATAAAGGAAAATAATTTTGGTTATACATACATATATATATGTATGTATAACCAAAAATATATATATATATATATATATGTATGTATAACCAAAATATATATATATATATGTGTGTGTATATATATATATATATATATATATATATATATATATATATAACTGAGTAATTTTGCTGTACACATGTAATTTATACATTGTAAATCAACTATACTCCAATAATATTTTGTAATACTCTATTACAGGTTTCCTAAAATATTATAGGAACCTTGATTTCAGTGGACTGCTATATTGGCCATCACTGACCAGACAGTTCTCACCATGATTTGATTGCCATTCTCCTCATCCCTAAGTAGAAATCTACCAAAGACAGCTACTGAAGAGCCCAGACATTGCACTTCCAACACAAAGCACATGTAAGTACCATTCCATATTCCTATATCCCCATTTCTGAAAGTATTAGTCAGACTTTCTTCAAGGCAGAAGAATTCCTCCCAGTTGGTGGTATACACTAACAGTACAGATTATGTTGTCTCCCTTAACTAAATCTCCTCAAAAACAAAGACCAGAGTCAATTATTCAAGCTGAATATGAAACCCTAAAGTTTATGTCAAGGTCAACATATCCACCTTGATTAATATGAGTCACATTTGGAAATACCCAACAACTTTAACAGCACTTCCCCACCCACCCCCCATAACTGACAGGTGTACCATTGGAAGTTATAATTACTATGTAGAAGCCAGATATTAATCTAGCCTTGAAACACAATAACTTATACATTAGAGTTTATAAGTGATCTTCAAGTATCTAAGTAAACACCACCAGTAAATCGTGTAAACCTCAGATGACTGCAGATATTACTTTAAAATGAAACTACTCTGTTACTCAGGGAACTTCTGGAGGTAAACCTGACTCATTATTTCTGTACACATTTTAGGCAGATATTCCAAGAATGGAAGCTATGCAAAAAGAAAGGCTATCACAAAATTTGTCCAGACCCAATCTGAAAAAGGTTCTGCTGCCATCTCAGATCATTCATACCAGCTTTAACTCACTGACCAGGCCTGTTATAGAGGATGAAATTGTTCTAGTCTTTCTCTTTGTGGGCCAAGATGTAATAGGTAAAATTGTTAATAATTCCCACTATAAGTGGGCTAATTCCTGGGAACAACTGCAATACAGAACAACCACAACTACAGTACAAGGACAATACAGAAACTTAAGGGGAAAGTCATCTAAACCTTGACAGTCTATTGGATTTAAACAGGAGGCTAATTCCAAGAGCATAGTTGATATCAATACGTGAATCTGCCTAATCACACTGTTTGGTGTCCTGTTGTTAGTAGTTTTAATTAGCACTGTATGAGAGAAATTTGATGGTTTTGTACATTATTTTCAGTCAGTTAACCAGAGTTATCAAGATAAGAAAGCCTTCCTCAGAGATCAATGCAAAGAAATAGAGGAAAACAATAGAATGGGAAAGACTAGAGATCTCCAGGAAAATTAGAGATACCAAGGAAACATTTCATGTAAAGATGAACACAATAAAGGACAGAAATGGTATGGGCCTAACAGAAGCAGAAAATATTAAGAACAGGTGGCAAGAATACACAAAGAACTATTCAAATAAGATCTTCATGACCTAGATAACCACAATGTTGTGATCACTCACCTAGAGCCAGATGTCCTGAAATGTGAAGAAAAGTGGGCCTTAGGAAGCATCACTATAAAAAAAGCTAGTGCAGATGATGGAATTCCAGTTGAGATATTTCAAATCCTAAAGAATGATGCTGTGAAAGTGCTGTACTCCATATGCCATCAAATTTGCAAAACTCAGCAGTGGCCACAGGACAGGAAAAGATCAGTTTTCATTCCAATCCCAAAGAAAAGCAATGCCAAGGAATGTTCAAACTATTGCACAATTGCACTTATCTCACACACTAGCAAATGCTACTGTAATGTTCAAAATTCTCCAAATCAGGTTTCAACAATATGTCAACTGGGAACTTCCAGATGTTCAAGCTGGTTTTAGAAAAGGTAGAGGAACCAAAGATAAAATTGCCAACATCTGCTGGACCATCAAAAAAGCAAGAAAGTTCCAGAGAAACATCTACTTTTGTTTCAATGACTACCCCAAAGCCTTTGACTGTGTGGATCACAGCAAACAGTGGAAAATTTTTAAAGAGATGGGAATACCAGACCACCTTACCTGCCTCCTGAGAAATCTGGATACAGATCAAGAAGCAACAGTTAGAACTGGACATGAAACAATAGAATGACTATAAATCAGGAAAGGAGTACATCAAAGCTGTATATTGTCACCCTGTTTATTTAATTTACATGCAGAGTACATGATGGGAAATGCCAGGATGGGTGAAGCACAAGCTGGAATCATGATTGCTGGGAGAAATATCAATAATCTCAGATACACAGATGACACCACCCTTATGGCAGAAAGTGAAGAAGAACTAAAGAGCCTCCAGATGAAAGTGAAAGAGGTGAGTGAAAAAGTTGGGTTAAAACTCAATATTCAGAAAACCAAGATCATGGAATCTGGTCCCATCACTTCATGGCAAATAGATAGGGAAACAATGGAAACAGTGAGCAACATTATTTTGAGGGACTTCCAAATCACTGCGAATGATGACTGCAGCCTTGATATTAAAAGATGCTTACAGCTTGGAAGGAAAGGTATGACAAACCTCAACAGTGTATTAAAAAGAAGAGGCATTACATTCCTTGCCCAAAATGGTACACCTAGTCAAAGCTATGGTTTTACCTGTAGTCATGTATGTATGTGAGAGTTGGATCATATAGAAGGCTGAGTGCCAAATAGCTGATGCCTTCGAATTCTGTTGCTGGAGAAGGCTCTTGAGAGTCCTTGGACAACAAGGAGATCAAACCAATCAATCCCAAAGGAAATCAGCCCTGAATATTCATTGGAAGGACTTATGCTGAAGCTGAAGCTCCAATGCTTTGGCTACCTGATGCCAAATGCCCACTCACTGGAAAAGACCCTGCTGCTAGGAAAGATTGAAGGCAAGACAAGTAGAGGGCAATAGAGGATGAGATGGTTGGATGGCATCACTGGACAAGAGTTCAAGCAAACTCTGGGATATAGTAAAGGACAGGGAAGCCTGGAGTGCTGCAATTCATGGGGTCACAAAGAGTCAGACATGACTTAGTGACTGAACAACAACAACAACTTAATAAAAATCTCTTATTTTTCCCTCTAAATGAGTATTTCATAAATTAAGATAAACAGTTGATTGTATTCATGTATAATTCTATATCTTCAATGGAATTTGAATAGGTATGTACCAAAACATGATTATATGTGTGCATATATTGACTTCATACATTAATTTTTATAGTAAAATAAACATAGCTAAATATCAATGTGCAAGCTGTTTTTAATGTTACATTCTAACCTATTGCCACATATTTTACTGTATTTTTTAAAAAACCCAAAACTTAGAAACTTAAATCAGCAATTGAATAATTTCTCACAGTTATCACATTTTTAATAATATACACATTTTCTTGCCTCAACTAGATGCTGGGAGTTGGGTCTCTCACATGAGAACAATCAGATATTGAGTGGGAAGTAAACCTTCAGAAAACATTCTTAGATAAGAAAGTCACTCAGTTTCTAGGCAAGAAAACTGGGGAAGAAAATCAAAGTAGGAAGGAGAAGAAGCTATCCACGGTTTATCTTTTCATTTCCTGAATGGTGTTTTTTGAAGTAAAAACTAATATGATGAGGCATTTTCTTCTATAGATCATGATTTTAGTGTCTTATCAAATCCAAGGTCACAAAGATTTTCTGCTATCATTTATTCTAAAATATTGCTACTTAAAGCTCCCAGATTGCGGTGTATGATTTATTTGAAGTTAATTTTTTGTATGGTATGAGGTAAGGGTGTTAATATATCTTTTGCAGCTGGATATATTTATTGAAAATACTATCTTTTTTTTTTTCCAATTAAGTTGCCTTACCAATGGCTAATTTTCATGCAAACTTTGCTTTTGTATTTTTTTGTATTTTAACTTCCAAATACCAGTTCTCTTCCTGTTTCTGTATGTTTTGCTCAGTCTCCAGGATATCCAGATTGCTGCTTTTCTTATATATATATATAATTTTCAGAAAAGTTGGTCCCATTCAACTTTCTCCTCTTTATTTGAAGCAGATCCTCATATTCATAGTTCTCTTGGCTATTGCCATTATTCCCAGTGGCATCATCTCAACCAGTCATGGGACTGAGGTGCTTCTGCTTACATGCTTTCACTACACATCATATTGCTGATTGGGCAAATCTTACCATCATTGCTAACATGTTTAAGCATTGTAAATTACAAAATTTTACTGTGGTATATTCTATAACTGATTAGAATTTTTGTGTCCCCATTTGCACTCACATCAATTAAGATAAGGTTGAAAATGTTTTCACATATATATTTGACTTTTTTTTTAATATATTAACAATTCCTATGTTGCATTCATTAGGAGGATGAAACCATGCAGGATGAGAGTAGGGAAAAATCAGAGTAAAAGGAAATACACTGAATTCAGAATGACCATTTCTTACAAAATTTCATGTTTTCTTTTTTGTATTCAGCAAAGCTCACGTACAAACTTCCTTCCATTAGAAAAAATTGCTTCCTAGCTACCTATTCTATAAAAAGACTCACAGAGGACTTAGATATTTCCCAGTATCACCTGTTAAGAAAGATACTGTTAAATCCAGGGCTATATAAAAATACAGAATTGTATGTGAGTAGAGATGACAATGATATTTTTTAAAGATAAACTATATATATATATAAGATAAACTATATGTATTTATAAACTATATTTATATATATAGCATGTGTGTATATATATATAGATATATACAAATAAATTAATATTGATTTCATCTTGTGATAATATTGAAATATTATGCTCTTTAAATTTTCATTATACATTCTAATTTTTCTATGATAGTTATTGCTACTATAATCATGAAAAATGTCATGGTGCTATATTTGTTGCTGTTTTTGTTTTTCAGTCCTTAAGTCTTGTCTATCTTTGTGACCCAATGGACTGCAGCATGCCAGGCTCCTCTGTCCTTGACTATCTCCTGGAGTTTGTTCAAATGCATGTCTTCTGAGTCAATGATGTTTTCTAATCATCTCAAACTCTACTTCTTCTTCTCCTTTTGCCTTCAATCTTTCCCAGCATCAGGGTCTTTTCCAACAAGATGGTTCTTGAGAAGGAAATGACAACCGACTTCAATATTCTTCCCCAGAAACACCATGGACAGTATGAAAAAGTAGTAATATATAGATGAACACAAATAGGATAGAGACAACATTCATTCATCAGTTCAGCCACTCAATCATGTCTGACTCCTTACAACCCCATGGACTGCACACCAGGCTTCGCTGCCCCTCACCAACACCCAGAGCTTGATCAAACTCATGCCCATCAAGTTGGTGATGCCATCCAATCATTTCATCCTCTGTTGTCCCCATCTCCTTCTACCTTCAGTCTTTTCCAGTGAGTCAGTTCTTCACATCAGGTGGCCAAAATATGGAGCTTCAGCTTCAGCATCAGTCCTTCCAATGAATATTCAGGACTGATTTCCTTTAGGATTAACTGGTTTGATCTTCTTGCACTCTAAGGGACTTTCAAGAGTCTTCTCCAACATCACAGTTCAAAAGCACCAACTTTTCAGTGTTCAGCTTTCTTTATGGTCCAACTCTCACATCCACACATGACTACTGGAAAAAATCATAGCTTTGACTAAATGGACATTTGTCAGCAAATTAATGTCTCTGCTTTTTAGTATGCTGTCTAGGTTGGTCATAGCTTTTCTGCCAAGGAGCAAGATTCTTTTGATGTCAAGCCTGCAGTCACCATCTGCAGTGATTTTGGAGCCCAAGAAAATGAAGTCTCCCATTATTTCTATTGTTTCCCAATTAACTTGTCATGAAGTAATGGGACCAAGTACCATTATCTTTAGTTTTTTTAATGTTGAGATTTAAACCAGCATTTTCACTCTCCTCTTTCACTTTCATCAAGAGGATCTTTACTTCCTCTTCCATTTCTGCCATAAAGATGTTGTCATCTGCATACATAAGGGTATTGATATTTCTTCCGGCAAACTTGATTCCAGCTTGTGCTTCATCCAGCCCGGCATTCTTCATGATGCACACTACATATAAGTTAAATAAGCAGGGTGACAATATACAATCTTGCTGTGCTCCTTTCCCAATTTGGAATTAGTCTGTTGTTACATGTCCAGTTCTAACTGTTGCTTCTTGATCTGCATACAGATATCTCAAGAGGCAGGTAAGGTGGTCTGATATTCCCATCTCTTGAAGAATTTTCCAGAGTTTTTTGTAATCCACATAGTCAAAGACTTTGGCATACTCAATAAAGTAGAAAGTGTAAGTGAAAGTCGTTCAGTCATGTCTGATACTTGTGACCCCATGGACTATACAGTTCATGGAACTCTCCAGGTCAGAATACTAGAGTGGGTATTCCTTTCCCTTCTCCAAGGATCTCCCAGCCCAGGGATTGAACTCAGGTCTCTCTCATTGCAGGCGGATTCTTTACCAGCTGAGCCACAAGAGAAGCCCAAGATACTGAAGTGAGTAGCCTATGCCTTCTCCAGTGGATCTTCCTGACCCAATAGTCAAACCGGGGTCTCCTGCATTGTGGATTCTTTATCAACTGAGCAATCAGGGAAGCAGAAGTAGATGTTTTTGTGGAACTCTCTTGTGTTTCTGATGATCCAGTGGATGGGGGTAATTTGATCTCTGGTTCTTCTGCCTTTTCAAAATCCAGCTTGAACATCTAGAATGTCTCAGTTCACATGCTCTTGAAGCCTCACTTGGAGAATTTTGAGCATTGCTTTGCTAGAGTGTAAGATGAGAACAATTGTGCGGTACCTTGAACATTCTTTGGCATTGCCTTTCTTTGAGATTGGAATGAAAACTGACCTTTTCCAGTCCTGTGGCCACTGCTGAGTTTTCCAGATTTGCTGGCATATTGAGTTCAGTACTTTCACAGCATCATCTTTTAGAATTTGAAATAACTCAACTGGAATTCCATCACCTCCACTAGCTTTAGTCATAGTGTTGCTTCCTAAGGCCCACTTCTATTCACATTCCAGTATGTCTGGCTCTAGGCAAGTGATCACACCATCCTAGTTATCCGGCTCATGAAGATCTTTTTTGGATAGTTCTTCTGTGTATTCTTGCCACCTCTTTTTAATATCTTCTGCTTCTGTTAGGTCCATACAATTTCTGTCCTTTATTGAGCTCATGATGGCATGAAATATTCCCTTGGTATCTCTAATTTTCTTGAAAAAAATCTCTAGTTTTTCCCATTCTATTGCTTTCCTCTCATCGCATTGATCACTGAGGAAGGCTTTCTTATCTTGCCTTGTTATTGTTTGGAACTTCGCTTTCAAATGGGTATATCTTTTCTTTATTCCTTTGCCTTTTACTTCTTTTCTTTCCTCAGATATTTTTAAGGCCTCCTCAGATAACCATTTTGCCTTTTTGCATTTCTTTTCTTGGGAATGGACTTGATCACTGCCTCCTGTAAAGTGTCACGAACTTCCATCCAAAGTTCTTCTAGCATTCTGTCTATCAAATCTAATCCTTTGAATCTTTTTGTCATTTCCACTGTATAATCATAAAGGATTTGATTTAGGTCATATCTGAATAGTCTGGTGGTTTTCCTTACTTTCTTCAATTTAAGTCTGAATTTGGCAATAAAGAGTTCATAATCTGAGCCACAGTCAGCTCCCAGTCTTGTTTTTGCTGACTGTATAGAGTGCCTCATCTTCAGCTACAAAGAATATAATCAATCATATTCTGGTATTGACTGTCTGGTGATGTCCATGTGTAGAGTTGTCTTATGTTGTTGGAAGAGGGTGTTTGCTATGACAAGTGTGTTATCTTGGCAAAACTTTGTTAGCCTTTGTTTTGCTTCATTTTGTGCTCAAAGTTCAAGTTTGCTTGTTATTCCAAGTATCTCTTGGCTTCCTACTTTCATTCCTGTCCCCTATGATGAAACAACCATCTTTTTTTCGGTGTTAGTTCCAGAAGTTCTTGTAGGTCATCATAGAACCATTCAGCATCAGCTTCTTTGGCATTATAGACTTGGATTACTGTGACATTGAATGGTTTTCCTTGGAAACAAAGAGATCAGTCTGTCATTTTTGAGAATGCACCGAGTACTGCAGTTTGGACTATTTTGTTGACTATGAGGCCTACTCCACTTCTTCAAGTTATACTAGCCCCATTTCAAAAAGTCACAAGAAAAAGAAAAAAAAAATAATAATAGTTGATTAAGTGAGGCCATATTTTAAAAATCTTTTACCATAAATGCTCAACAAAAGTATATTTAGTAGATCTCACCTGATCCAATTCCTCATCAATATTCTACTTTGTATGAAGAACAATTAAAGGCCTGGAATTTTACCCTATTGCTAAGCTAACAAGTTAGTCAGTACACACCATGGACACTGCAGATAACAGAACAACCTTTGGTCACAGCACTGTAGACAGTATGAACTTCATCTTGTCACTAGCTTTCTTTTACCTCAAGTCAAACAGGGACAATGCATAGAAATCTGGATACGGACTGTGCACAGAGTAGAGCTGCATAAAACTAAACAATCATAAATTTAGGAACCCCAGGATTTTATGATGGGATGCAAATTAAGCCTGCCCAAACTTTGTCCAAGAGGAGTTTATTTATTTATTTTAATCTGAACAGCAAATCAAGTCTGCCACCTATGGGACACAGCAAAACAATTCTAAAAGGGAAGTTTATAACAATACAGCCTTACCTCAAGAAACAAGAAAAGCCTCAAATCAACAACCTATCCTTATAACTAAAGCAACTAGAGAAAAACAAGCAAAACCCGAAGTTAGAAGAAAATGAATCATAAAGGTCAGAAATACATAAAATAGACAAAAGAAAGCAAAAGCAAAGATTAATGAAGCTAAAAGCTGGTTCTAGGAGATAAATACAATTGATGATTCTTTAACCAGGCCCATCCAGAAAAAACATTAGAGGACTCAATAAAATTAGAAATGAAAAAAGAAAAGTTACAATGGATACCATGAAAGATCATAAGAGACTACTACAAACAACTGTATGTCAATAAAATGGGCAACCTAGAAGAAAAGGACAGCTTCTTAGAAAGTTACAACCTTTCAAGATTGAACCAGGAAGAAACAGAAAATATGAACAGACCAATCATGAGCACTAAAACTGAAACTGTGATTAAAAATCTTCCAACAAACAAAAGTCCAGGACCAGATGGTTTCACAGGCGAATCTATTGAACATTTAGAAAAGAGTTAATATCTACCCTTCTGAAAATCTAACCAAAATTTGTAGATTAAGAAATATTCCCAAGCTCATCCCATGAAGCCTCCCTCACTGTGAACATAAACACAAAAATCCTCAACACATTAAATCCAATGACACCTTAAAAGGATCATACACCATAATCAAGTTGGATTTATCCCAGGAATGCAGGGATTTTTCAATATTTGAAATTAGTCAGTGTGATATTTTATACACTACTTGAAAAAATTATAGAATAAAAACCACATGATCATCTCAGTAGTTACAGAAAGAGCTTTTTAACAAAATTCAACACTGATTTAAGATAAGATAAAAAAAAAAAAAACTGCTGAAGACACAGAGAATAGACTTGTGGAAACAACAGGGGAAGGAGAGTGTGGGAATAACTGAGAGAGTAGCATTGAAATATATACATTAGCATGTGTAAAATAGCTAGTGGAAAGTTGCTATATAACATAACACAGTGAATCAGCCTGGTGCTCTGTAGTGACCTAGAGAGGTGAAATAGAGGGTGGGAGGGAGGTTCAAAAAAGAGCTAATATATGTATACTTATGTTTGATCCATGTTGTCTTATGGCAGAAGCCAACATATTATAGTAAAGCAATTATCCTACAATTAAAAAAAAAACCTGCAGAAAGTGTGCATAACAGGAGACAATCTCAACATATAAAGGGACTATATGACAAAACTACAGCAAACATCATTATCAGTGGTGAAAAGCTGAAAGTATTTCCTCCAAGATCAGGAATAAGATAAGGACATCCACTCTTATTCAACATAGTTTTGAAAGTCCAAGCCATAGGGATCAGAGAAAAAACACAGTGAAAGAAGTCCAAGTTGTAGATGAAGAAATTAAACAGTTACTGTTTGCAGATAACATGATATTATACACAGACAACCCTAAAGACACTACGAGAAAGTTACTGGAGCTCATCAATAAATTTGGTAAAGTTGCAGGATTCAAAATTAATACATAGAAATCTCTTGAATTACTATAAACTGACAACAAAAATCAGAAAGAGAAATTAAGGAAACAATCCCATTTATTGTCACATCAAAAAGAATAAAACACCTAGGAATAAACTTATGTAAGGAGGGAAAAGATCTGTACTCAGAAAACTCTAAGATACTGATGAAAACAATCAAAGATGACACAAATGGATGGAAAAATACACTGTGTTCTTGAATTGGAAGAATCAGTATTGTGAAAAAGGTTATACTATCCAAAGTAATCTACAGATTCAGTGGAGTTCCTATTAAGTTGCAAAGAGCATTTTTCACAGAATTAGAGCAACAACAACAAATCCTACAATTTTTATGGAAACCCAAAAGACCCTGAAGAGCCCAAGCAATCTTGGAAAAGAGAAACGGAGTTGGAGAAATCGGGCTCCCTGGCTTCAGACACTACTACACAGGTGCAGTAATTAAAGCAGCATGGTCCTTTCACACAAACAGAAATATAGATCAACAGAACAGGATAGAAAATCTGGAGATAAACCCATGCATCTATGGTGACCTAATCTATGACAAGGAGGCAAGAATATACAGTGGAGAAAAGGCAGTCTTTTTAATAAGTGATGCTGGAAAAACTGGACACCTACATGTAAAAAATGAAATTAGAACATTCCCCAACATTGTATACAAAAATAAACTCCAAATGAATTAAAGATCTAAATGTAAGCCTGGACAAAATAAACAGTTAAAGCAAAACACTCTTTGACATAAATTTTGAAATATCCACCTTCTAGAGCAATAAAAATAAAAATAAACAAATAAGACCTAATTAAACTTAAAAACTTTTGTACACCAATAAATAAATAAATAAGATGGAAATACAATTATCAGAATGAGATAAAATATTTGCAAATGAAGCACCCGACAAGGGATTAATCTCCAAAATATATAAACAGTGCATGTAGGTCAGGATTTTTTTTTAAAATCCAATAAAAAAGTGGGTGGATGGAAGATCTAAATAGACATTTCTCAAGAGAAGACATATATGTGTCAAAGAAGCACATGAAAAAATGCTCAGCAGCACTAATGCCTGGAGAAATGCAAATCAAAACTGTAATTAGGTTTTGACCTACAGATTCTGACCTCACACTGGTCAGAATAAGCACTCTCAAAAATCTACAAAAAATAAATGTGGAGAGGGCATGGAGAAAATGGAGCCCCCTTGTACTGTTGGTGGGAATGTAAATTAGTACAACCTCTAGGTAAAACAGTCTGGAGGTTCCTTAAAAATACTAAAAATAGAGATACTATATGATCCAGCAATCCCAGGATATATTTCCAAAGAGAACCATAATTTGAAAGGATACAAGCACCCCAATGTTGATTGCAGCACTATTTACAATGGTTAGGGCATGGAAGCAACTTAAATTTCCATCAACAGAGAAGTGAATAAAGAAAATGTGGTTCATATACAGTGGAACACTACTCCGCCATTTAAAAGAAAAAAAAAATAATGCCATTTGTAGCAACCTAGAGATTGTAATATTGAGTTAAGTAAGTAATATAGAGAAAGACAAACATCATATGCTATCATTTATATGTGAAATCTAAATATAGGTACAAATGAACTTATCTAAAAGACAGAAATAAAATTAGGGATGTAGAAAATAAAACTTATGGTTACCAACACATAAGATGGGGGGATAAACTGGAAAATAAACTGACATATACACATTGCTATAAAATAGGTAACTGATAAAGACCTATTCAGTAGCACAGGGAAACTTTGTCTAATACTATGTAACAGCTTATCTGAGAAAATAATCTATGAAAGAGAAAAACAAATAACCAAAAAAGTTACTCTTTGAAACAATGAATATCTTATTAAACTAAAGAGTCATAAAGTTAAGATAAACATTTACCAGAAGTAAATATAAAGAAACTGGAAAGTCAAAACAATAATTAGTAAACAAATAAGTATAGAGTTCATAAGAAAATGGATGATCAGATCAGTATAATTATTATTTTTTCATGAAGAAAAAGTATATATAATCAAATATATGATTTTATACATATTTATCATAATAAATGACATAAATTTATATGTATATATTTTTGAAATAATAATAAAAGTATTCTAATTTTGGTATTTATTGCCTTAAAAATGTTCTATCATTTATCCATTCAAAATGATTCATTAAAGACTAATTGAAATTGTAAATCCCAAAGTAATAAATGAAAATACAGTTATATGAAAAAGGAAAGGAAACAGGTTTAAACTAACAAAAGTAATTAGATTGACTTCAGTTCTCAGGAAGTCTCATGGCACCTGGTTTTACACAAACTTACTGCTACCTTCAATCTCCAACCACATGACTAACAATATAGATTTCCTAGAGATTTCTATGCTCATTCCAAGTGTTCACTGGAGTAATATAACTCTAAGAAGAATATACCTAGCACCATGGTGCAGTTTCTTTTGAATAGTAACCAAACTGGTTTTAGTGTGTTTTTCCCTCTTAAAAATTTGTAGACACAAAGAAAAGTAATCATATGCTTGCCATTCAGCTAGTTCAGTGAAAAGAAAAATGCTCTCCATGAAACATTTATTTTCAATTGGAAGCCATAAAGTATCCATTCATTTTATTGTGCTATAGAACTAACACAACATGAAGTCTCATAGCAGATAAAGATAGATGAGTGAAGTTTCAAGCCCACTAAGAAAGCTATGGTGACAGATTGATACAAAAGAATCACATATTGTGGTTGACAAATGGGTCATATAACAGTATTTTTTATAGAGTAGGCTTGATTTCTCATCTACCCATTTTCCAAATGTGATTGTAAAAGGACATACTCAATCTTCATGGGTAAATGATATGTATGATAAAGTGCACTAGAATTGCAATCAGATGAGAAGTGCTATGTTTATTCTACACAGTGTTTCATGTGAATGACATTGATTGTTAGTTAAATTCAAGCTACTTTACAATTTCCCCATCCATCTGTTCCCTTAAAGGGAATTAGGACATATGCAAATGTATTTATATCTCCTTCAACAGTGAGAATTTTAATTTCAATAAATATGAACTGTCAGTCAACTTTTGGAGTAGGAACCAGGTTATGAATAGAAATAGAAATTAAGGTATAAGACTAAGAAAGAGAAGACAATTTTCTCTGCTTAAGTGCAGGTAAACAATGAACGGATTAAAAATTAAGGTCTATATAGAAAATAATATTAATATTCAGAATACCAATGCAAACATATATACAATGAAGGAACAATTTATTGAAAGTGAGAGAGATAGTCATCAAATTTTAAAAGTAAGATATAATAAATGGGAGGGTTAGTTGAAAATAAATAATTTACAAGATAGGATAATAAGAACAACAATAGAGAATACTAGGGGAATTGAGGCAACATGGAATATAATAGTTTGAGCTACATCTATTATTTTGAATGTTGTTTTAGCAAATATCATATTGCAAATGCAGATTGTATTTCAGCAAAACAACAGTATCTACTCTATTTAATTAACAATGTAAATGCAGGTGCTATGAAGTCAAAAGTTATGCTTACTGTTAAGATATATATTTCTGTGTAATTTTAAGTAACACTGTGATAAAAATATTAGTGATCACTGGATATCCATCAACTGGCTTTTTTAAAGAAATACTGACTTGGTCATTGCACTGGAATATAACAACAAAGGAGTGTTTCTTGTTCAAAATCTTGCCTAAAAAACTTCATACAACTGAGTAGAATCATATACTGCTTAATGAAACAGTTTAAACTTGTTGCCAAATAATATTAGCTGTAATATGTAAGTACAGATTGGTCTTCCCCTGTGGCTCAGTGGTAAAGGATCCATCTGTAATGCAGGAAGTCAGGGTTCGATCCCTGGGTTGGGAAGATCCCTTGAAGGAAGACATGGCAATCCACTCCAGTCTTCTTGCCTGGAGTATCCCATGGACAGAGGATCTTGTTAGGCTACAGTCCATAGGGTTGCAAAGAGTTGGACATGACTGAAGTGAAAGAGCTCGCACACACAAGTACAAATTAGCCTTTAAATCCTACAATTGCATTAATTTCTACTGTATATTAGAAGGATATCCATGCTGAGTCTATTTTTTAATTTTTTTTTACAATTCAATTTTGCAACAAAAGATGGAATTTCTACCAAAAAAAAAAAAAAAGGCCTACAGATAATTATTAATTTTGCCAGCTGAATACTGAAAGGCTTGCTGTTGAAGCTGAAGTGCCAATTTTTGGCCACCTGATGCAAAGAGATGACTCATTGGAAAAGACCCTGATGCTAACTAAGAAAGATTGAAGGCAAAAGGAGAAGGGGGAGGCAGAGGATGAGATAGATAGTGTCACTGACTCAATGGATATGAATTTGAGCAAACTCCAAGAGATAATGGAAGACAGAAGAGCCTCGTATGCTACAATCTGTGGGGTTGCAAAGAGTTGCGCGTGAATTAATGACTGAACAACAGCAGCAACATACTATCAGGTCAAGCAATGTGCTAGCATCAGTGTCTTCCATGCCAGATATATACCAAAAAAATTGTCCAGGAAGATGCATTTGGAAACCACCAAATGGAGAGCTTTTACAGACTTTGAAATGAAAGGGAGTTTGTAGTTTTTCAAATATCATAAAAGAGCTATTGCCCTTTTGTTGTTGTTGTTTAGTCTCTAAGTAGTGTTTGACTCCTATGATCCCATGGACTGTAGCCGGCCAAGCTTCTCTGTCCATAGGATTTCCCAGGCAAGAATACTGGAGTGGGTTGCCATTTCCTTTAAGGGGGAATCTTCCTCACCCAGGGCTCGAATCCATGTCGCCTTCCCTGGCACGTGGGTTCTTTACCACTGAGCCATCAGGGAAGTCCGAATGGCACTTTTAAGGGCAATGTAACTTTGAAACTAAGACCAAAGCTTAGGAGTTACAAGGAAGCAGAGAATGAAGAACTTATTAAGGAAATAAGTTTTTGGTAAAGTGACATGTTCCCCTGATTGGTACAAACACAGTCATGATGCTCCCACTCAAGCTACATCAGAAAAGAACTTTCTCTCCAAAGAAATAACTTGAACTAAAGGTTCTTAAGAATACCTAGAATTGTACACATTAATTTTCTCTATGAGGAAATGTAGCTGGAGGATACATAAAATTCTGAGACAGAGACATTAAATTCTTGGCAAGAGTTACATGTTAATAAGTGAAATTCTTGTCTTTTTGTAGGTTGTCTCTATAGTTTAACCCGGAAAACATTCCTAGTGATTTCATTTACTATCAAACATTAATGGTGTTGCAATAGTATTGGCACTTAAAATTTAAGAAACCATTAACTCTATAGCTCATCTGAATCAATATTTTTTAAAGTCTTGATTAAGTCATGTCATTATTTGCCATGAATTCTTCATAGCTTTTCTAACATTCTTTCCCACTGTGTCCTTTATAGACATTATTTGCCTGTCCTTTATAAGTGCCTGGTGGCTCAGATGGTAAAGAATCTTCCTACAATTCAGGAGACCCGGGTTTGATTCCTGAGTTGGGAAGATTCCCTGAAGAAGGAAATGGCAACCCACTCCAGTATTCTTGCCGAGAGAATTCTACGGGCAGAGGAGTGTGGCAAGCCACAGCCCATGGGGTCACAAATTGTCTGACATGATTGAGCAACTATCACAACAGTGTAAGATTTATCATTGTTTCATTATTTTAAATTCCAGTTTTTCATGTGTGTATGTGTGCTTAGTCACTCAGTCATGTCCAACTCATTGTGACCCCAGGGACTGCAGCCCTCCAGGCTCCTCTGTCCATGGGGATTCTCCTGGTAACCATACTGGAGTGCATTGTCAGGCCCTCCTCCAGGAGTTCTTCCCAACCCAGGGATCAAACTCAAGTCTCCCACACTGCAGGCAGATTCTGTACCATTTCAGCCACCAGGGAAGCCCCCAAAAAGTCATTTTGGCACTTTTCTTGTTTTATTAATATTTGTTATGGCTATCTTATATTTTATTTCACTTGGAAAATCATCTCTAATAATATTTTCCTTTTAACTCCTTAGTGTTTAATTCCATTAACTTGAAATACTTTTTAAAGCAACCTAAATATCCAATAATGTGAGAAGTAGAAAGTATATACATTAAGTCTCAGGTTAATAGAATAACTCATCCATGAAAAATGATCTAAGATTTAAGATTTATAAAAGATTTGAATCTTAAGAGTTAAGACTGATAAAACATCAATGTAGTAAAGTATGGTTAATAAAGATTTGCATTTGAACTATGATAGGTAAACTCACATAGCAGATTGATTATTATCAGTGCCGCAATGTCTCCATTCATGTTCTTCCCTGGAGGGAAACCTAAAACTCCTTTCCCAGAAAAGAATAGGAGAAGCTATTATTCTCTCTTGTCAGCTGTGGGCAGCCAGCTGAGATCATTGGAGATGACTTCCTCCACTTCCCAGATGTGCTTCAGTGGATTACACTCTGAAGAACTGTAGGCTTCAAGGAACACCATGGTAGTTTCCAGCTGGAATTGCAAGATTTAGCAAATTAAAATACAGTGCAATCAGTTGAATCTGAATAGCAGAAAAACAATGAATGCTTTCTAATGTAGATGTGTCCTATGCAATGTTTGGGACATAGTTAGTCAAAGAAAAATGTTGTAAATCTGAAATTCAATTTTAACGAGGCATACTGTGTTTTTTCTCTGGCAACAGAACCTCCAGGACCTCTGGGTATGCTCTTGAAAATGATTTGTTTTGGTTCCCAGAGGCAGCTGGGATCACTGGTGGCTGCTTCACTCAATCCCTGGGGTGCTGCACTTTCATATTTCCTGAAAACATTTTCCCTGAATTTCTTACTTTCAGCCTATATGTTTTTTAAAGTTTGTAACTATCTGTGATAAACCAGCAAACTTTTTTCTTTTTAAAACAGTTTATACATTCTGCTCCTTAAATGAATGCAGACAGATACAACTCAACAGATAGATAATATGTAGATAGATCTTCTAAATCTATAACTATTTCATGTCTTATATTCAAGAAAAAAGACATAAATTTATATATTGCTTATGGGTCATTTACTTTTCAAAATTGTCTTCATTTTTATGTTTTTGATATGTTGCTATAGTACACCAAAATGTCCTTAAATAAGTGGCTTAAGGGTACATAAACTGTTGTGTTCTTTATCAATTCTCCTATTTATACAAAAAATTTAATTATTTGAGTCAAGTAGTCTGCAAGTACTCAGCTTTCTCTATTTCTGTTTAAGCTCTGATTCATTATAAGTATTAAATCTAAAAGGATTCTATAGAAACAAATAGTTATAGGACAAAAGATTTTCATAGCACATTGCATTATACTTTTATAGATCCCCTACTGACAGTTAAATTGCATCTTAAGGAAATTACCAATAAAAGTATAAACCTATTAGGTTGATTAAAATGAATGGATCACAATATGAAATGTAATTATTGTTAGACCTATAAAAAAGAAAATTATCTCTAAAAAGGCAATGCTCAATGGAATTAATTTATCTCTCCAAACGTGATAAGGTTTTTTTTATCAAATATTTTAAATAAAATATATGGTGGGTGCATTGTTCGTATAACTAAACTGGATCAATAATCCATATAATTCAGTATATCAATATTTTTCAAGGAGTTGACAGCTCTGGATATAACCTTTTAAAATAGTTTGAGAGAAATGCAGATAGCCAACATGCATATGAAAAGATGCTCAACATTGCTAATCATCAGGGACATGCAAATCAAAGCCAGAATGAGATATCACCTCATTTCATATATGTGTGTGTGTGTGTGTGTGTGTGTGTGTGTGTGTGTGTGTGTATTTATGGCTTTCCAGGTTTCATAGTAGTAAAGAATCCACCTGCCAATGCAGGAGACACAGGAGATGTGGGTTTCATCACTGGGTCACAAAGGTCCCATGGAGGAGGAAGTGCAATCCATCCCAGCATTCTTGATTGGAAAAAAATTTCATGTATAGAGAGGCCTGGTAGGCAACAGTCCATGGGATTGCAAGGGAATCAGACACAATTTAGTAACTTAGTGAACACACATGCACACATATGTATATACACACACATATATACCCTACTCAGGGCTTCCCAGGAGGAGCTAATGGTAAGGAATCTGCCTGCCAATACAGATGCAGGTTCAATCTCTGGGCCTAGAAGATTGCTTAGAATTTTTTTAATAAATTTATAACTAAAGATGATAATTCCAAATGATGGCCAAGATCATGAAAAAAACACATGGTCACAGATATTATGTGAATCCTCCTGAAAACATATAATGTAGCATCATTTATGAATTACTATTGAAAAATGAACATAAAATTTCCTAGAGAAGGAACCATTAATTTCTGTGAGAACAAAAAAATAAATTACCTGGTACCACAGGGAAGCAATCACCAGAATTCACTACAGTACTAATAATTAAACTTTTAATAAACATGATAAGGCAGAAACAAAGAACAAAAGAAAGAGAGTATATGTTTTCTAGGACTTCCCTAACAAAGTGCCACATTCCTGTGGCTTAAAAAAGAGAAACTTATTTCATTAGAATTCTAGAGATAGCCATACTGAATTAGTGTCCAGGCCAATGACTTCATTTTATGTTAAAAGTGTGTGTTCAGTCATGTCTCACTCTTTGCTGCACCATGCACTGTAACCTGTTAGGCTCCTTTGTCCATGAAATTCTCCAGGCAAGAGAAGTGGAGGAGGTTGCCAATCCTACTCCAGAGGATCATCCCAACCCAGGGACCGAGCCTGCATCTCTTGTGTCTCCTGTATTGGCAGGTGGATTATTTACCACAGCACCACCCAGGAAGCCTGGGTAACTACTTCTTTAAAGCCCCATCTCCATCCACAGTGGACATTCACAGTTATTGTGAGTTAGGATTTCAACATACAAGAAAGTGTAGGTTTTCCAGGTGGCTCAGTGGTGAAGAATCTGCCTGTAATGCAGGAGTCACGGGTTCGATCCCTGGGTTGGAAAGATCCCCTGGAGGAGGACATGGCAATTTACTCCAGTATTCTTGCTGGCATAATCCTAAAAACAAGTATTAAACTGCATATAGGTCAAATAAGGGTTTAAAAAAAAAAAAAGAACAATTTCACATAAACAGTGAAAAAGAATGATGGCTGCCAGGGCTTAGAGGGAAGGGAAAATGGGGAAATATAGGCCAAAGGGTACAAAATTTCAGTTGTAAGAATGTTCTGAGGATCTAATGTATAACACAGTGGCAATAGTTAACATATTATATAATATAATAGTTATATTAACATATAATATAATATAATCATATAATATAATTAATATATTATGTTAATATAATATATAAATATTATATAAAATATAATATATATAATATAGCATATTTTATAATATAATAATTATATTATATAATATATTATAGTTATATATATAATAGTTAATACATGTAAATCCATGGCTAATTCATTTCAATGTATGACAAAAACCACTGCAATGATGTAAAGTAATTAGCCTCCAACTAATAAAAATAAACGGAAAAAAAAAAAAACAATGTATATTGTGTACTTGAAAATGCTGAGAAGGGATCATTTAATCATTCCTTAATGTGCATATATGTATATAATCAAATCACCACATTATACATTTTGAATATATACTATTTTTCAATTATTTCTCAATAAAGTTGGGGGGAAAATTCCACTTGTCTCATTTTGGTATAATGTTGAAGGTGACTATACAAGATTATTTAAGAATGCTGTTTCATTTCTTTCTATTCCAACTACATTTATGTGTGTGTGTGTGAGCAGGGGTATATTTCTTCACATATTTTCATTAAAACAACAGATATCAACATTTTGAATGCAATGCAAGATGCAAGAAACAGCAGTCTTTTATCACACAAAATATTAAAGAGATCTGCAAAAATGTAAAGGAATACTATACTCGTCTCACTTTTAAGGGAGAAATACAGTTCTTTTTTTCATTAAAGATGTGGAATTTGTGTTAAAACGGACTTTTTACTATTGTTTTTAAATGAATGAAAGCATAGTAAATCTAATTTCTTAGTTTTAATTTATGATAAAATAAATATCAATAGATAGCATAATAAGGCAAGAGATTCTTGCAAATGTTAATATTTTTAAGAGTATACAGATTCTCTGATACCAAATAATTTGAGAGCCACCACAGGAGATAATCAGACACATGTACAATTTAACTAAGTATTTAAATACTATTGAGAAGTTATTGTTAAATATCTTAAGCAAAATAATGTTATTGAGGAAAACACTGAGATTTGAGTCAGATCATTTACAAATAGATATTAAAGTATTCATATGAAATAATTCGATATTTGGGATTTTATTAAAAATGACTGAGGATAGTGTTGTGTTGTGCAGTGTAGAGAACTAACATTAAATAAGATCGTAGGTAATTTTCCAAGTACTGAAGCAAGGCGATGTATACTTGGCATTTTAACACAGTACTATCCTTACTTTTGCATAATGCCAATTATTTTAATTTCTAAGCATACTATAATTATTACATTCTGATTATTTCAGCTTTTTATTGCTTCATGGCTTCACTTATCATTTGTGTTGATTGACTTTAATTTTCATTATCTACTTTCTAGTACTGTTATCTATGTATTCTCAGGAAGTGCCTGTTGAATATGAAACCAACTAATGTCTCTTCCAAACTACTCTGCATATATGTCACTCTCTACCTCATTGTCTGCCCATCTACCTGTCATACGTATCTTTTATACAAAGTCTCCGAGTGAGAAAAGTCCTGGTTTTGCCAACTTTAACCCAGTTAACTGTTTACCTATCAGAAAATATTGACATCTCAAGAGTAAACTGTTATATGTCTGAAATACTGAGTCAGTTTGAAAGATATACTGTGTAACCTGGCCGCTTACGGATGGAGACAATTGTTTTTAAGTCTGCATATAAAGTGTCAAAAGTGGACTTATATGTCTTCAGGATACCTAAGAAAGAATTCCCAGCTCCAAAATATGATGTGTTAGTTCATTTTAACAAGATTTTTCAATTCTATAACTAAAAATATGGCCTAATGTATAAATCTCCCCAGGAGTAGTTAAATAATAATTCATATTAAGAATAAGCATGTGATATTTGATTATTTCCTGAAGGCATATTTAACCAAAGAATAGTAAAAGAGCACCAGATAATTGTAAATATAAGGAAATGCAGAGTCTTGAAAGACAAGAACTACAAGAGTACAGTCACACTTTCAGAACAAACTTTTATTCTAAAAACAAAGATGATAGAAATCTATATATATTGCATTTAGTAAAATATCTTTGAGAACACTATTTATAGATCTTTGACATTCTGTTCACTTAGCTAGATATTGTTTCCCTTGAAAACAGTTAAATTTATTTCTATGAAATTCCTCTAGAAAATGAAAAGAAAAATCTGATATTACTGACTGCAGGCACCATCATTCAAAAATCTTATGGACAAAACAGTATCATCATTCATCAAGTGTTGTGTTATCTCATAGACTTCATCGTAGCATTGTCAGCACCACAGAGTACATCATCAATCTTCTCACCTTCTCTCTCTGTCTCTCTCTCTCTCTCTCTTTTTTTTTTTTTTTTTGGTAAGCTACTATCTGTAACATTTTTGAATGAAAAGAATTACTTTTTTATTCAGCTGGGATGAAGAATAAAAGAACATTTCTTGGTAGCTAAGACATGAGCACTGTGGAATGGAATGGATGCTATGCTATTGGATTCTATTTCATTTTCATTAGCTCATCTATTAAACATATTTTGAAAATTAATTATGTTGCATCATAGTGCTTTATTACTTTACTAGGGCTGTCACAACAAAACAATACAGACTGGGTGTCTTCAACAACATAAATTTACATTCTCATAGTTGTGGAGGTTAGATGTTTGAAGTCAAGTTGTCGGTGGGGTTGGTTTCTCCTAAGAGATGCAATGCAGATGGTTCCTTTCTTGCTGTAGCCTCACATGTCTTTTTCTCTATGCATGTGCTTCCCTGGTATCTCTGCATTCAAATTCCCTCAGTCATATGCAATTAGGATCCACTCTAATGGCTCCTTTTTGTTTATTTATTTTTAATTGAAGTATAGTTGATTTACAATATTGTATTAGTCTCAGATGAACAGCAAATTGATTCAGTTATGTGTGTGTGTGTGTATTAGATTACGTATCTGTATCTGACTTACTTGACTTAGTATGACAATCTTTAGGCCTATCTGCAGTACTGCAAATGGCATTATTTAATTGTTTTATGGCTATGTAATAGTCCATTGTATACATATACCACATCTTCTTTATCCATTCATCTGTCAATGAATATTTAGGCTGCTTTCATGACTTGGTTATTGTAAACAGTGCTGCAATGAATATCGGGGTGTATGTATCTTTTTGAATTAGAGCTTTTGTATTTCTCCAGATATATGCCCCAGAGTGGGACCACTGAATCACATGGAAGCTCTATCTTTAGTTTTAAAGGAAACTCCATACTGTTTTCTGTAGTGGCTGCACCAATTTATACTTCCACCAGTGGCATAGGAGAGTTCCATTCTCTCATCACCTTTCCAGCATCTATTATTTTCAGACTTTTTTTTTTTTTTTAGATTTCTTGATGATGACCATTGTGATCTCATTGTGATTTTGGTGTGCATTTCTCTAATAATTAGTGGTGTTGAATATCTTTTCATGTGCCTTTGGCCATCTGCATATCTTCTTTAGAAAATGCCTATTTAGATCTTCTGTTCATTTTTTGATTGGGTTGTTTTGTTTTGTTTTTCTTTATGTTAAATTGTATGAACTGTATATATTTTGAATATTGACACATTGTTAGTAAGTATTTTCTCCCATTCTGTAGGCCATTCAGCCATTTTGTTGACAGTTTCCTTTGCTATGCAAAATGTTTTAAGTTTGAGTAATTCTCATTTGTTTACTTCTGCATTTATTCTTTTGCCTTGGGAGACTGATCTAAGAAAAGATAGCTACTTATCGATGTCTAAGAATGTTGCCTATGTTATCTTCTAAGACTTGTGGTATCATATTTTATCTGTGGTCTTTAAACCATTTTGTGCATATTTTTGTATATGGTGTGAAAGAGAGTTCTAATTTCATTGCCTTGCATATAGCTGTGCAGCTTTCCCACTTGCTTAAGATACTGTCTTTTTGCCATTGTATATTCTTGCAATGACTTATTTTAAAGGTAATCATTTATTCAAATTAGTGACATTCTGAGGTACTGTGGGTCTAGTGATCCCCTCTAATCTGTAAGTCACTATACTTCAGGAAAGGGGCAAGTTAATGCCTGGATTTCCATTCAAAGAATGTAGTCAAGAGAGTACATATGGTAGGCCTCTACCATGCTTAAAATCAAGACTGTCAGCATCTCTGATAGAGCCACCTCTAACATGGACATATGGAAGATATGTCTAAGAATTCCAAATTTATTTAAAATAAATAAAATTGAGACTAATCTTTGTTCTTAGAGACACCGTTAAGAAAAAACCAAATCAAAATTGTCCTCTTGTCCATTCTATCCTATGCACGAAATGACTGAATGATAAGCAGGAGTGGGTAAATCAAGATGTGGCAGCAAGTGTTTCTTGAGAAGTGTATTAGAGCTGGGGGCAAACCCTGGTGTTTCTTTAAAATTCTCAGTAAAGTTAAGAAAAATGACAATGACATCATGGTGAGAACTTTCTGAGAGGTAATGGGTAACCAAAATCTTCTTTAACTTAAAATAATCATGACTGGATCAGATAAAAATGACAGAGAAGGAAGATCCTGAGATCAATTACTCCCATGAGTAATTGCAGGTATTTACTGCAAAACTATCTCTGAAAATAACCTGAAGATGAGCAGAAAAGATTTTTTCATAATTAATGATATAAAGAAAGAGACACATGCAACATCTAGAGGAGTGAAGAAACCAAGGCCACATTGATATTCCCAGATTCGGGGTCCTTCCTTGGGAAGACAAGCATTCAAAATGGTCTACATGAATCAGAGGGTTGAGGGCCACCAAGCCTCAGATCTTAAAAGGCATACACAAATTTCACATGTTCTGAGTCCCACAGAGAGGCAGTAATTTGAAAGGTTCCTAGATCAAACTCATTTGTTGACCTTGGAGAGCCTTCCAAAGAAGCAGAGATAGCTGGTATTCTCACTGGGGACTGAGATGCTGGCAGCTACCATCTTTGTGATCTCATTCTATCGTGCTGACACCAGCAGTGGCAGGTTCCATGTTGGAATCCCGCTTCTAATCAGTTAGTGCTGGGGACCATCAGCACATACACAACAGTCACACACTGCCTGATCTTGTATCCAGGGACCTACTTCACCCATGAAAGCACCATTAGGAGTCACTAAAAGGCAGGGCTCACAGCCAGAGGCTTATCCTGCCCACCAGTGCACTGGCTGCACTGCGCAAAGTAGGACCTCACAGGCTATTGGGCCGAGGGCCTGCCTCAGCTACTAGAGCACCAGCAGTAATTCGCCGTGATACAACAGAAGAGTGTCCACAACCCACATAGAAAACACCAGTGGAGCATATAGCTCTGGTGGCCAGTGGGCAGCATTTGGCTGGGCCACACAATGCATCTGCATTAGGACACTTTTCCAAGATTGAGAGACATATGGACTTATCTAAAACAAAGAAATAAAGACAAAAAATTAGTCATAGTGAGGAAACAGAGAAATATATTCCAGATGAAGGAATAAGACAAAATGTCAGAAAAGTCACTAAACAAAATGGAGATAGGCAATTTACTTGATAAAAAGTTCAAGGTAATAAGCATAAAGGTGTTCACCAAACGTGGGAGAATAGTAGATGAAGACAGAGAGAACTTCAACAGAGAGTTCAGTTCAGTTCAGTTGCTCAATCGTGTTTGACTCTTTGCGACCCCATGAATCGCAGCATGCCAACCCTCCCTGTCCATCACGAACTCACAGAGTTCACTCAAACTCATGGTCATCGAGTCGGTGATGCCATCCAGCCATTTCATCTGCTGTTATCCCCTTCTCCTCCTGCCCCCAATCCCTCCCAGCATCAGGGTCTTTTCCAATGAGTCAACTCTTCATGTGAGGTGGCCAAAGTATTGGAGTTTCAGCTTCAGCATCAGTCCTTCCAGTGAACACCCAGGACTGATCTCTTTTAGGAAGGACTGGTTGGATCTCCTAAGAGTCCAAGGGACTCTCAAGAGTCTTGTCCAACACCATAGTTCAAAAGCATCAATTTTTCAGGGCTCAGCTTTCTTCACAGTCCAACTCTCACATCCATATATAACCAAAGGAAAAAGCCATAGCCTTGACCAGACACCTTTGTTGGCAAAGGTAATGTCTCTTCTTTTTAATATGCTATCTAGGTTGGTCATAACTTTCCTTCCAAAGAGTAAACGTCTTGTAATATCATGGCTGCAATCACCATCTCAGTGATTTTCGAGCCCAAAAAAATAAAGTCTGACACTGTTTCCACTGTCTCCCCATCTATTTCCCATGAGGTGATGGGACCAGATACCATGATCTTAGTTTTCTGAATGTTGAGCTTTAAGCCAACTTTTTCACTCTCCTCTTTCACTTTCATCAAGAGGCTTTTTAGTTCCTCTTCACTTTCTTCCATAAGGGTGGTGTCATCTGCATATCTGAGGTTATTGATATTTCTCCCAGCAGTCTTGCTTCCAGCTTGTGCTTCTTCCAGCCCAGCGTTTCTCATGATGTACTCTGCATGTAAGTTAAATAAGCAGGGAGACAATATACAGCCTTGACATACTTCTTTTCCTATTTTGAACCAGTCTTTTGGTCCATGTCCAGTTCTAACTGTTGTTTCCTGACCTGCATAAAGGTTTCTCAAGAGGCAGGTCAGGTGCTCTGGTATTCCCATTTCTTTCAGAATTTTCCACAGTTTATTGTGATCCACACAGTCGAAGGATTTGGCATAGTCAATAAAGCAGAAATAGATGTTTGTGCTGGAACTCTCTTTCTTTTTCAATGATCCAGGAGATGTTGGCAATTTGATCTCCAGTTCCTCTGCCTTTTCTAAAACCAGCTTGAACATCTGGAAGTTCACAGTTCACATAGTGCTGAAGCCTGGCTTGGAGAATTTTGAGCATTACTTTACTAGTGTGTGGGATGAGTGCAATTGTGAGGTAGTTTGAGCATTCTTTTGGATTGCCTTTCTTAGGTACTGGAATGAAAACCGAACTTTTTCAGTCCTGTGGCCACTGCTGAGTTTGCCAAATTTGCTGGCAGATTGAATGCAGCACTTTCACAGCATCATCTTTCAGGATTTGAAATAGCTCGACTGGAATTCCATCACAACCACTAGGTTTGTTTATAGTGATGCTTTCTAAGGCCCACCTGACTTCATATTCCAGGATGTCTGACTCTAGGTGACTGATCACACCATTGTGATTATCTGGGTCATGAAGATCTTTTTTGTATGGTTCTTCTATGTATTCTTGGACCTCTTCTTAATATCTTCTGCTTCTGTTAGGTCCATACCATTTCTGTCCTTTATTGAACCCATCTTTGCGTGAAATGTTCCCTTGGTATCTCTAATTTTCTTGAAGAGATCTCTAGTCTTTCCCAGTCTGTTGTTGTCCTCTATTTCTTTGCACTGATTGCTGAGGAAGGCTTTCTTATCTCTCCTTGCTCTTCTTTGGAACTCTGCATCCAAATGGGAATATCTTTCCTTTTCTCCTTTGCTTTTCACTTCTCTTCTTTTCACAGCTATTTTTAAGGCCTTCTCAGACAACCATTTTGTCTTTTTGCATTTCTTTTCCAAGAGGATGGTCTTGATCCCTGTCTCCTGTACAATGTCATGAACCTTTGTTCATAGTTCACCAGGCTATCTGTCTATTATATTTAGTCCCTTAAATCTATTTCTCACTTCCACTGTATAGTCATAAGGGATTTGATTTAGGTCATACCTGAATAGTCTAGTGGTTTTCCCTACTTTCTTCAGCTTAAGCCTGAATTTGGCAATAAGGAGTTCATGATCTGGGCCACAGTCAGCTCCCAGTCTTGTTTTTGCTGACTGTAAAGAGCTTCTCCATCTTTGGCTGCAAAGAATATAATCAATCTGGTTTCAGTGTTGACCATCTGGTGATGTCCATGTGTAGAGTCCTCTCCTGTGTTGTTGGAAGAGGGTGTTTGCTATGACCAGTGTGTTCTCTTGGTAAAACTCTATTAGCCTTTGCCTTGCTTCATTCTGTATTCCAAGGCCAAATTTGCCTGTTACTCCAGGTGTTTCTTGACTTCCTACTTTTGCATTCCTGTCCCCTATAATGAGAAGGACATTTTTTTGGATGTTAGTTCTAAAAAAGGTCTTATAGGTCTTCATAGAACCATTCAACTTCAGCTTCTTCTGCGTTACTGGTTGGGGCATAGGCTTGGACTACCATGATATTGAATGGTTTGCCTTGGAAACAAACAGAGATCATTGTGTCATTTTTGCTATTGCATCCAAGTACTGCATTTCAGACTCTTTTGTTGACCATAATGGCTACTCCATTTCTTCTAAGGAATTCCTGCCCACAGTAGTAGATATAATGGTCATCTGAGTTAAATTCACCCATTCCAGTCCATTTTAGTTCGCTGATTCCTAGAATGTCAACATTCACTCTTGCCATCTCCTATTTGACCACTTCCAATCTGCCTTGATTCATAGACCTAATATTCCAGGTTCCTTTGTAATATTGCTCTTTACATCATTGGATCTTGCCTCTATCACCAGTCACATCCACAAGAAAACATGAAAAACAACCAATTACACCTGAAGAATACATCTAAAATAAAATATACACTAGAGGAAATTAAAAATCAAGGTAGATTAGATGATGAAAAGAATGGATTAATGATCTGAAAATCAGAGTAGTGGAAATCACACAAACTTAATTGGAAAAAAAAAAAAGAAGATAGTTTAATGGCTATCTGGGAAAACAACAAATGTGCTAACATTCGCACTATAGGGATCACAAGAGGAGTAGACAGGAGAAAGAAGCAAAAAATTTATTTAAGAAATAATTTATTTGGAAACTTCCTTAACCTGAGAAAGAAAACAGATATCCAGGCCTGGGAGGCACAGATGGTTCCAAATAAGATGAAGTCAAAGAAGACCACACCAAGACACTTTGTAACTAACTGCCAAAAATTAAACATAAACAGAGAATCCTAAAGCAGCAAGAAATGTAGCTAGTATTGTATAATGGAACCCCTAAAAGATTATCAGCTGACTTTTCTGCAGAAACTCTGCAAGGAGTGACAAGATATATTCAAAGAGCTTAAATGGTTAATGCCTACCATTAAGAATAGTCTAGATACCAAGGTTATTAATAAGAATTGAAAGAGATAAAAAGTTTCACAGTCAAGTAAAGCTAAAGGAGTGCATGACCACTAAACAAACCTCAAAAAGAAATGTCAAAGGGGCTTCTCTAAGTAGAAACAAAAAGCCACAGACAAATTAAAATTAGGAGAGAAAACAATCTCACTGGTAAAGGCAAGTACATACTAAAGGTAGTGGATCAGCTCCTTACAAAGCTAATAAGAAGGTTAAAAGACAAAAGAAACAAAATTATTTATAGCTACAATCAGTTAATAAATATGTAAAATAAAAAAAATGTATAACATAATATTAAAACATAAAAAGGTGAGTGAACATCAACTTAAAATAAATGCCTGTACATAGAAGTTGTTATATATGAACCTTATGATAAACACAAATAAAAAATAGTAATAAATACACACACACACACACACACACACATACACACACACACACACAAAGAGAAAGGAAGCCCAACATAACATTAAGGATATCACCATATCACATGAGAAATGATCAAGAGAAGAAAGTAATAAAAACAAACTGCAAAACTACCAGAACACCACAAAATAACAATAAATATTCACCAATAATTACTCTAAATGTAAATTGATTAAATGCTATAAGAAAAAGACATTGAAAGACTGAATGGCTAAAAATAACAAGAAATTAACATGTATGCTGTCTACGAGGGATTCACTTTAAATATAATGATATAGATAAGTGAAGAGATAGAAAAAGATATTCCATGCCAACAAAACAAAAAGAATCTGAGGTAGCATCTCTTATATCAGATAAGCTCACCAAGAATATATAACATTTGTAAATATATATGTACCCAACATAAGAGCACCTAAATACACACAGTGAATATTAACAGCTATTAAGAGAGAAATTGAGAATAGCACAATAGTAAACAACATTAATATTCCTACTTATATCAACGGATAGATCATCAAGACAGAAAGCAATAGGGAAACATTGGACTTAAATGGCATATTAGATCAGATGAACTTGAAAAATATATGAAGAACACATCATTAAAAAACAGCAGAATACACATTATTTTCAAGTGCACATGGAACATTCTTCAGGATAAATCATGTTACGCCACAAATAAAATCTCAGCAAATGTAAAAGAATAAACTCAATATTTTCTTACCACAAAATGTGAGACTAGAAATAGGCAAACTGAAAAAAAAAAAAAAAAAAAAGAGAGAGAGCCCACAAACAAATTCAATCTAAGCAAAATGCTCTTGGACAACAAATGGGTCTATGAAAAAAGTAAAGATAAAATTAAAAAAAAAATACATTGAAATAAACAAGAAACACAGTGTCCCAAATTCTGTGGAATACAACAAAAACAATTCTAAGAGGAAAACGTATTAATAGCAATTAAGGCCTACTTCAGACAATAATAAGGGTATCAAATAAACAATCTAGCCTTACACATAATGGAGTTGTAAAATAACAAAATTAGTAGAAGGAAGCAAATAATGAAAATCAGAGAGAAAATAAATAGAAGCTAAGAAAAACAATAAATCTATTGAGGTAATCATATGGTTTTTATCTTTCAATTTGTTAATGTGGTGTATTACATTGATTGACTTGTGGATATTAAAGGATCCTTGCATTCCTGGGATAAAGCCCACTTGGTCATGATGAATGATTTTTTTAATATGTTGTTGGATTCTGTTTGCTAGAATTTTGTTAAGGATTTTTGCATCTATGGAAGCTGTGGTACATATACACCATGGAATATTACTCAGCCATTAAAAAGAATTCATTTGAATCAGTTCTAATGAGATGGATGAAACTGGAGCCCATTATACACAGTGAAGTAAGCCAGAAAGATAAAGACCATTACAGTATACTAACACATATATATGGACTTTAGAAAGATGGTAACGATAACCCTATATGCAAAACAGAAAAAGAGATTCAGATGTATAGAACAGACTTGTGGACTCTGGGAGAAGGCGAGGGTGGGATGTTTCAAGAGAACAGCATTGAAACATGTATATTATCTAGGGTGAAACAGATCACCAGCCCAGGTTGGGTGCATGAGACAAGTGCTTGGGCCTGGTGCACTGGGAAGACCCAGAGGGATCGGGTGGAGAGGGAGGTGGGAGGGGGGACTGGGATGGGGAATACATGTAAATCCATGGCTAATTCATTTCAATGTATAACAAAAACTACAAAAAAAAAAAAAAAAGAAAAGAAAAATGATACAAAGGATTGATGAAACTAAGAGACAATGATTCAAAATGAAAAATAAAATTGATAGCCCTTTAATCAGACTCATGAAGGAAAAAGGGAGGATTCAAATAAGAAAAGTTATATGAGGGAGAAGAGGTTACAATCAACATCACAGAAATACAAAGGATCATAAGAGGTTACTAGAGGAAAATTACATACCAATTGACTTAAAAATCTAAAAGAAATGGATAAATTTCTATAAATGTATAATCTTCCAATGCTGAAACAAGAAGAATAGAAAATCTGAACAAACCAATTGCTAGCAATGACATTGAATTAGTAATTTAAAAACTCAAAATACAGAAGTCTAAGATGAGACAGTTGCACAGGGAAATTGCACAAAGATTTATAAAAGAGTTAATTCCTACAGTATTAATTCCTGCACTATATTCCTTCTCAAACTCTTCCAAAATACTGAGGTGCAAAGAACATTTGTGAACTCATTCTAGTAGGCTAGAGTCACCATGATATTAAAATGAGACAAAGCTCTACAAAGAAAAGAAAATTATAGATCAAGATACCTGATGATTACAGATGCAAAAATCCTCAACAACATATTAGATCAAATTGAACAATAAAATTAAAGGATTATAAATCATGATCAAGTAGGATTTAACCCAGCTATACAAGGATTGTTGAATATCTGCAAATCAATGTGATATATCACATTCACATTAACAAATTAAAAAACAAAAAATATATGGTCATTTCAATTGATGTAGATAAAGATTCTATCAAAATTCACCATTCATGTATGATAAAAAAGAAAAAATACACTCATCAAATAGGTTTAAAAGGAACATACTTTAACATAATAATGGCCATATATCACAAACTCACCATCAACATCTATTCAATAGTAAAAATTGAAAGCATTTCCTGTAAGATATCTAAGATTGGGAACAAGAGAAGGAAGTCCATTTTTACCACTTTTATTCAAAATAATATTAGAATTTCTAGCTGTAGCAATTATTAATACAACAAAAATAATAAATAAAGAAATACAGATTGGAAAAGAAGTACAACTGTCACTGTTTTAGATGACATAATTTTATACATATAAAAAACACATAAAGCATCCACCAAAAAGCCTATTAAAACTAATAAATGAATACACTAAAGTTTTAGGATACAAAATTAATATACATAATCCTGCTGTGTTTTTATCCACTGATAAAGATTTATCAGAAAGAGAAATTAAGAAAACAATCTCACTTACAATTGCGTCAAAAGAATAAAATATCTAGAAATAAATTCAACCATGGAATGGTGGTTGTGGTTTAGTTGATCACTCATGTCCATCTCTTTGCCATCCCATGGACTATAGCCCACCAGGATCCTCTGTCCATGGGATTTTCTGGGCAAGAATACTGGAGCAGGTTGCCATTTCCTTCTCCAAGGGAACTTCCTGAACCAGGATCAAACCCGGGTTTCCTGCACTGAAGCTGGATCCCTTACCAACTGAGTCATCAGGGATTGGAAAGACCTATATTCTGAAAACTATAAGACGTGATGGAAGCAGCTGAAGATGACACAAATAAATGGAAAGATACAGAGTCCTCTGTATATAAAGAAATCATATTGTTAAAATGTTCATATGATCCCAGGCAAACTACAGATTTGATACAATCTGTATAAAAATACTAATGGCATTTTCCATAGAATTGGAATAAATAATCAAAAACTTTATATGGAATCACCCAAGACCTGGAATAGACAAAGCAATCTTGAGAAAGAACAGCAACGCTGAAGGAATCACATTCCCTCATTTCCAACTATACCACAAAGCAAAACAGTAGGGTACTGGCACAAAAACAGACATAGGATCAATGTAATAAAATAAATAATTATATAGTAAAGGTGGATTTACTATATCTTTTTAAGAAATAAATTCATATTTATATGATAAATTAATCTAGGGGAAAATAAGGTAAAATATTTAATAGGAAAATCTTCTTAATGAATGATGTTGGGAAAACCATACATTTACATGCAAAAGAATGCAACTTGGACACTTTTTTGTACTATATATAAAGAATCAACTTAAAACATTCTGAAGTCTTAAATGTAAGTCATAAAATTGTAGATTAAACATACAAAGTCAACTATTTGACATTGGCTTTAGCAATATATTTTTGCTTCTGTCTCCTCAGACAAGGACAACAAAACAAGATAAACAAATGGAATCATACCAAATTGGAAAATGTTTTGTATAGGAGGAAGGATAGCAGCAGCAAAATGAAAAATCAACTTACTGAATGGGAGAATATATTTGCAAACCATATAGCCAATAATGAGTTAACATCTAAAATACACAAAGAATTCACAAGACTTAATATCAAAAAAACAATAAACAATACAATTAAAAGCTATACAGAGTAGTTAAATAGACATTTTTCCAACAAAGATATAGAGGTGGCCAACAGACACATTAAAATACACTGAACATCACTAATCGTCTGGGAACTGCAAATTAAACCGCAGTGAGATATCACCTCACTTCTGTCATATGTCTATCATCCAAAAGATGAGAAATAACAAGTGTTGGTTAGGAGCATGTGAGGCAAAGGTAATTGCCATCTGCTGTTTATGGGAATATAAATTGGTGCAATCATTATGAAAAAAAACTATGTAGGCTTTTCAAAAAATAAAAATAGAACTACTATGTGGTTCAACAACTCCATCTCTTGGTATTTATCTAGAGAAAAGTAAGACATCACTGTGACAGAAACATATGTCCCCTTATGTTCTTTGCACCATTATTTACAACAGCCAAAATATGAAGACAATCAAGTGTTTGTCAGTAGATAAATGAGTAAAATAGAAGTGGTGTGTGTGTGTGTATATATATATAGATATATTTGTTAGGTTTTGTAAATTATACATATACATATATATATATATATATATATGTTAGGTTTTTAAATTATACCTCAATAAAGCTTTGTTTTTAAAAATCCATGGAACAATATATATATATATATATATATATATATTGTCACATATATATATATATATATATATATATGTGAGTGTGTGTGTGTGTGTGTGTGTGTATATCCATTTGCCATAATATGGATGGACCTAAGGAGCATTATGCTAAGTCAACATATCAATCAGACAGAGAAAAACAAATGCCATATGATTTTATTTACATGTGGTATCTAGTAAATGGAACAAATGAACAAATAAAGCTAAAACAGACTCAGATTTAGAAAACAAACTTGTGGTTGCCAGAGGGTGAGGGGCTGGAGATTGTGCAAAATAAGTGAGGGGGATTAAGAGATACACTATTCTAATTATGGAATAAGTAAGTCATCAGGATATAACATACAGCATAAGATATGTGGTCAATAATACCATGATAATTTTGAGTAAGTATAGATGGTTACTAAACTTACCATGTTGATCATTTTGTAATGTATTTAAATGTTGGATCATCATATTGTACACCCTGAAATAAATACAGCATTGTACATCAGCTACATTTCTGTTTTTTTAACTGGAGGACAATTCCTTTACTATATTTGTGATGGTTTTTGCTGAACATCATCATGAGTTGGCCACAGGTATACATCAGTCCCCTCCCATTTACCCCTCTCCCACCTCTCTCCGAATCCCGTCCCTCTAGGTTTTCAAAGAGCTCAGGAAACACAAGCTTTGGGGTCCCTGCATCATACATCAAACTCCCACTGGCTATCTATTTTGCATATAGTAATGTATATATTTTAATGCTAATCTCTCAAATCATCCCATCTTCTCCTTCTCCCACTGTGTCCAGAAGTTTATTCTTTATCTCTGTGTCTCCTTTGTTGCCCTGCACATAGGATCATTGGTACTATCTTTCTAGATTCCATATATATGCCTTAATATATTATGTTTTCCTTTCTCTTTCTGACTTACTTCATTCTGGATAATAGGTCATCCACCTCATTAGAATTGACTCAACTGTGTTCCTTTTGATAGCTGAGTAATATTCCATTATCTATATGTACCACAACTGTCTTATACATTCATCTGTTGATGGACATCTGGGTTATTTCCATGTCCCAGCTAGTGTAAATAGTATTGCAATGAACACTGGGTTCCATGTATCTTTTTCAATTGTGGTTTCCTCAGGATATATGTCCAGTAATGAGATTGCTGGGTCGCATGGTAGTTTTATTCCTGGTTTTTAAAAGAAGCTCCATACTGTTTTCCGTAGTGCTTTATCAATTTGCATTCCCACAAAGAGTACACTTCAATATTTTTTTTAGTTGAAATTAAAAAAAAAAAGGTGATTGAAACCATCTCAGAGAACTATATAAAGATATTTTCTTCATAGAAAGGGCTCCAGTGGTGATTTTCAAAGGGAAAGTATTAATTTTCTTCATTTCTTATACCTCCAAGAATCTAAGATATTTCTTACATAATTGCTAGGATTTTTGCTCATACTCCATCAGCACAAAGTCAGTACACTCCATCCCAATAGCTGTGACTTCCCCCATATTTCAATCACATGTTACTTGTACACAAACGTTTAGTCCAAAATGGATAGGTACAAGAGGGACAAAGGTATTTTTTAATTTACACAAAATCTTATGTCCCTACTTTGGCCTTACAATTGGCTAATATAGAGATACTGGGCAGGCTGTGACTCAATCAAGTGGTCACCTCATACTTATGATCTAGTAATACATCAATTCAATAAGATAATTCATATTGCTGAAATATATTTATATTTAAATCTCCTAGATCCCTTTTTGGAAGACTGCCATCTAGGTATGTACTAACTGACCTGGTATAGGGTTGTGGTTAGGAGAAAGAAAGAAGTATCATGCCTAGTAATTACCAGGGTCAAACCCCAAGTTTTTAATATATAGATATATGTATCTTTCTATCAATTTCATACTGCTCGTGAACCAAGAAGTGGACATGAGTAAATGACCCCTTACTCAAAATAGCCACATTCAGTGTGTGTATGTGTCTGTGTGTGTGTGTTTTGTTGACAACTTCAATAGCAACGGCAGAGATAGCCTCTGTGGAGATTATTTTATAAAGGAGACATAAAGTTAATACAATGGTCATTTGTAAATCAGGGGCTGATTCCATTTGAAAATACTGCTCATGTGAAGGTTCAGAGTGTCCCAGGGGAGAATGTTGGAAGATTTTATAATATTTCCAAATCTTCTGGAAATAGGTCATTGACAGAGAAGTTCACTGAGGAATAGGTCATGGATATAATTCATGTTAGCATTTAAAATATACATTTGCATGTAATAATACTTTCTGAGTAAATAATTTAAATGATCTATCTGGGTTGTGAATAAAAATAAGATGTGGTTGCCCTGCCTTTCAAGCCAGTTATAACAATGTACTTTATGAAGAGTTAAAACAATAAATATTTATTAATTTTGAAGAAGATATCTAACATGTGTATGGAGATTCAAGGACAAATGCTGTAATATCTCTGATCATTTATGGATGAAACTGACTTTCAAGAAAGATAAATGAATAATGAATACTTTATGAAGTGTTAGATAAATTAAACTTCAATGCTAAGAAATACTGTCATGTTTAAGAGGAAAAAATAATTAATATTTTGTTAATAGGTGTGTAGTATTATGTAATCAATTAACAAAAGTTTCCTGTGTTTGGTTTCATTTATTCACAAAAGTGAAACTATACAGTGGTGCAAAATATACCATGACCTCTATTTGACAAGATTCTCTGAGAATTTGTCTGGTCACATTTTGTGATTCAATCTCTGTTATGTTTTCACTACGTTAATATTATTTGACACACAGTGTTCTGATACAGATGGAGAGATGAGTAGGACAAATGTGCTTCCATCTTTTTGGTTATATTAAATCAGGAATAAAAAGCTGTAAATTATTTGAGAGTCAAGCCTTCAAATGAGGTATGATATTTCAGAAACATACCTACCTTGATGGTTTCCCAAAACTGGGAATAACTTAACTTCAACATAGCAATTTTACTGAATAAAAGATCTACATAAATTAATTTACAGGGGTGATTAATCAAGGAAAAGCAAAGCACACGAGGTCCAAAAGTTCTCAGGCAAACAAAAGGAGGGAAAAGAAAGGGAAATGAGATGAGGTGTCAGATATTGAAACAGAAGAGAATCCATGTGGGTCTAGGGAAAGGAAAAGAAGGCTGTAAAATTTACTAGACAGGGTGATCAAAGAAGAAAGAATTCAACTCTGTACTGCATAATCCTCGGAGGGATTAGTAGCATGAAATGAAGGTAATATAGAGATCTTCATGGAGATTGGATGAGTCAGTTAGTCATGGGTATAGTTAAATAAAAGGAAATGGTAAATGTTAAAGAGATTGTTTTGCTGGGGAATTATTTTCCTATTAAACCAACTGATCATCTAGATTCCTTAATTGAAGCAACTATAGTACTAACAGCCACAATACTAAAATGTCCGTTAATTCCTCATTGCAATTGTCTGTATTCTCTCATCTATAGCACCAGAATTAAGTTACAATGTATTTTGAAGATACAACTTGTCTTGATCTGATTTCTTATAAAGACCTTCTCCACTTGGAAAATTTCTACTCCAAATAGAATTGGTTTCATGAAAAAGTTCTTGAACTCTCTCAAGGAAATTTCATTTTTATTTATTTATTTATTTATTTATTTATTTATTTATTTAATGTCCCTTTAGTAATGGTTTGAGCTGTTAGTCATACAGTATTCTAATTTACTTACATTTCTTTTCCACCCCTCGCAGTACAAACACCACAAAAATGTTATCTTTCATTTTTCTGTCTATAGCCCAGTGCCTGGCATATGACACGTATTACTGAAATGAAAATTATCAAATGAAGTTTTTCTTCCTGAATTATTGCATGTAGTGAAATAATTGGATATTTTATATAAGGCACAGCAAGAGGACTTTTGTGAGGAACAGCATTTGGCACAGTAGAATTATTGGATTCTCTGAGATTGTACTATGGCATATCTAGAGCAAGAAAAAAAAAATTCCCTCTCTTTGCCCAGTCTAGTTACTAGTTATGTTGTTACTGCAGTAGGATCTTGGTTCACATACAAGCATAATTGTTCATCAGAACCAATGACTGAGTGTGGGGTTCCCCCTGCTGAACTTTTCCTTATTCTCTTATCACTGCCTTCCTAGAAATCAAGAAACCCTGGCCAGCTGTTGATTCTTTGAGATATTTAGGGCTATTCAATTTGTAATTGTAGAGCTAATCAATATTCCTAATTTGTTATCTCTAAGAAACATTCAATGTGTTACTACAGATTATGTTACATACTTAAGAGTGTAGAAATTATACAGCTAAAGATCCATGGGGAATATAAAACATTTAATTATGCAACTGTAGTTGAAAATGACTTCAGTATTTTAAAATCAGCTTTCTTGTTTGTGAGCAAAAAAGTGCAGAATGCCCATGGACTCATTCGATCTGTGCACAGATACATTCCACTCTATCTTCTCTGGCATGTGAGTGTGGGTGGTAACTTCCTTGGTTCTATGAAGTTAAGCCTAGCCATTTGGTTGGCTTTTGTAAATGAAGTGCTAGTGTAAATGAAGGGCTAGTCACTTAGGGTGGAAGCCTTTAAATTACAGCGCATGATTGGCAGACACTTCTCTCCCTTTGCATTCACAAGTGCCAAGAAATTTCTCCTTACAGAGAGGCTAGGTCATCTTGGCTCACAGAATAAGAATGATGTCAGTCACAGCCTCTATGTTCCCACTCCTTCTCCATGAACACCAACCTGAAATAGACACAAACTGTGAACAAAATAAAAGCATGCATTGTATGAAGTCCCTGAGACTTTTGTCTCATTATCTCTGCAACTCAGCCTGGGTTATCTCAATTTACACAGTACCAGATATTAAAATGAAAATAGCCACCTTATCTGTGCTACATTCCATTTATTTATCACAATCACATAATATTGTGAGAAGGAAATTAGGTTACTAGTCCCCAGGAATATGAGTGACTATTAGTTTTCATTCATTCTGCTTTCCTCAAATCATGAGTAAACATTACTTCTACCAAGGGAAAAATAATTGGATCTGCACAGAATCAAGAATATTAGTTTATGACACCTTCAGGGGAGAAATAAATACATTTAGAGGCATGTTTTCCTTCTATGTATTATTCAAATGACCCACTTAAGCATCCCGACGAATTGAGGTAGAAGCTGTGTATGAGTCAAATGAAATGGTTACACAGTCACTGCATCATTCATTGTCCCCAAAACCTGCTGCCAGGAAGTTTTGTCTTGAATTTTCAAAATATTTTCTTTATTTGATTATGCTATTGGGAAAATAAATAGCAAATATGCTAATAAAAATGAAAAAGTAATGAAAATCACTGAATGTGATACAATTAAAGAAACTTGAAAGTTATCTAGAAAAATTAAAAAAAAAAAACTATCAAATTCGAATAGCTAGTTGATTAGAGGACTGCTATGAGTGATAAAGATGAAGGCCCCATGGAAAATAGGAAATACACCACCACTGATGAGAAGATATAAAACAATGATATAGTGAGGATATGACACTGTAGACTTTTATGACTGTTTAAAATTCACTTCAGTTTTTCCCAGCATGAGGGTCTTTTCAAATGAGTCAGTTCTTCGCATCAGGTGGCCAAAGTACCGGAGTTTCAGCTTCAGCATCAGTCTTCCAATGAATATTCAGGACTGATTTCCTTTAGGACAGACTGGTTGGATCTCCTTGAAGTCCAAGAGACTCTCAAGTCCTCTCAAGACCAAGGGACTCTCCAACACTACAGTTCAAAAGCATCATTTCTTTGATGCTCAGCTTTTTTTATAGTCCAACTCTCACATCCATACATGGCTACTGAAAAAAACACAGCTTTGACTAGACAGATCTTTGTCAGCAAAGTAATGTCTCTGCTTTTCAATATGCAGTTAGGTTGGCCATAACTTTTCTTCCAAGGAGTGAGTGTCTCTTAATTTCAAGGCTGCAGAACCATCTGCGGTGATTTTGGAGCCCAACAAACTAAAGTCTGTTACTGTTTCTACTATTTCCCTATCTATTTCCTATGAAGTGATGGGATCAGATGCCATGATCTTAGTTTTATAAAACTAAGGAGGGTTAGAGTATATGGTTGTATTCTACTTCCAAAAATCTTCATCACCATCTTAGGATAAAATGTCAAATAGCACCCATTGATCATTAGAGCTAAATATTTGAATGTAAAAGGCCTTGATTTGCCTCCATTTCCCAAGCAAAAAAATGGCATTCTCCAAGTTCATGCTCATTTCTGAAATAAACTCCCATTTCCCATATGGTTATTTCAAATTTCTCCACCTTCCAAAGCTTAATTGTAATTCAGTTCTGTTCAGTCGCTGTTTGACTCTTTGCAACACCATTGACTGCAGCACAAGAGGCTTCCCTGTCCATTACTAACTCCCAGAGTTTACTCAAACTCGTGTCCATTGAGTCAGTGATGACATCCAGCCATCTCATCCTATGTTGTCCCCTTCTCCTCCCACCTTCAATCTTTCCCAGAATCAAAGTCTTTTCCAATGAGTCAGGTCTTTGCATCTGTTGGCCAAAATACTGGAGTTCAGCTTCAGTATCAGTCCTTCCAATGAATATCATGTCCTTTAGGATAGACTGGTTGGATATCCTTGAAGTCCAAGGAACTCTCAAGAGTCTTCTCCAACACCACAGTTCAAAAGTGTCAATTCTTCGGTGCTCAGCTTTCTTTAAAGTCCAACTCTCACATCCATACATAACTACTGGAAAAACCATAGCTTTCATAAGATGGACCTTTGTTGGCAAAGTCATGTCTTTGCTTTTTAATATGCTGTCTATGTTGGTGATAGCTTTCCCCCCAAGAGGCAAGCATCTTTTAATTTCATGGCTGCAGTCACCATCTGCAGTGATTTTGGAGCCCAAAAAATATAGTCTGTCATTGTTTCCATTGCTTCCCATCCATTTGCATGAAGTGGAGGGACTGGATCCATGATCTTAGTTTTCTGAATGCTGAGTTTTAAGCCATCTTTTTCACTCTCTGCTTTTACATTCAACAAGAGGCTCTTTCATTCTTCTTTGCTTTCTGCCTTATATAAGGGTGATATCATCTGTATATCTGAGGTTATTGATATTTCTCCCAGCAATCTTGATTCCAGCTTGTGCTATGCAGCCTTGACTCATCCCTTTCCTGGTTTGGAAACAGTCTGTTGTTCCATGTCTGATTTAGTATGCTGCTTCTTGACCTGTATAACCAAGGTGGTCTGGTATTACCATCTCTTTCAGAATTTTCCACGGTTTGTTGTGATCCCCACAGTCAAAGGCTTTGGCATAGTCAAAAAAGCAGAAGTAGATATTTTTCTGGAACTCTCTTGGTTTTTTGATGATGCAGCAGATGTTGGCAACTTGATCTCTGGTTCCTCTGCCTTTTCTAAATCCAGCTTGAACATCTGGAAGCTCACGGTTCACATACTGTTGAAGCCTGAATTGGAGAAATTCTGAGCATTATTTGTTAGTTTGTGAGATGAATTCAACTGTGCGATAGTTTGAACATTCTTTCACATTGCCTTTCTTTGTGATTGAAATGAAAAGTTTCCAGTCCTGTGGCCACTGCTGTGGTTTCCAAATTTGCTGGCATATTGAGTGTAGCAGTATAACAGCACTGTTTTTTTAGAATGTGAAATAGCTCAACTGGAATTCCATCACCTCCACTAGTTTTGTTCATAGGTATGCCTCCTAAGGCCCACTTGCCTTCACATTCCAGGATAAATGGCACTAGGTAAGTGATCATACCATCATGGTTATCTGGATTATGAAGATTTTCTCTTTTTTCTTGTCACCTTTTCTTAATATCTTCTGCTTCTGTTAGGTCCATAGCATTTCTGTCCTTCATTGTGCCCGTCTTTGCATGAAATATTCCCTTGGTATCTCTTATTTTCTTGAAGAGATCACTAGTCTTTCCCATTCTATTTTTTCCCTCTATTTCTTTGCATGTATCACCGAGGAAGGCTTTCTTATTTTTTCCTGCTATTCTTTGGAACTCTGCATTCAAATGGGTTTATCTTTCCTTTTCTCCTTTGCTTTAACTTCTCTTCTTTTGTCAGCCACTTGTAAGGTCTCTTCAGACAACAATTTTGCCTTTTTGCATTTCATTTTCTTGGAGATGGTCTTGATCACTGCCTCCTGTACAATGTTAGGAACCTCTGTCCATAGTTCTTCAAGCACTCTGTCTATCAGATCTAATCCCTTGAGTCTATTTGTCACTTCCACTGTATAATTGTAAGGGATTTGCTTTAGGTCATAGCTTAATGGTCTAGTGGTTTTCCCTACTTTCTTCAATTGAAGTCTGAATTTGGCAGTAAGGAGTTCATGATCTGAGCCATAGTCCATTTCCAGTCTTGCTTTTGCTGACTGTATAGAGCTTCTCCATATTTGGCTGCAACAAATATAATCAATCTTATTTTGATATTGACCATCTGGTGATGTCCATGGTAGAGTCTTTTCTTGTGTTATTGGAAGATGATGTTTTCCATGACCTGTGCATTCTCTTGGCAAAACTCTTTCATCCTTTGCCCAGCTTCATTTTGTACTCCAAGCAAAATTTGCTTGTTACTCCAGGTATCTCTTGACTTCCTACTTTTGCATTCCAGACCTCTATAATGAATAGGACAACTTTTTTGGTGTTAGTTCTAGGTGTTGTAGCTCTTCATAGAACCATTCAACTTCAGCTTCTTCAGCATTACTGGTTGGGGCATAGACTTGGATTACTGTGATATTGAATGGTTTGCCTTGGAAATGAACAGAGATCATTTTGTTGTTTTTGAGATTGCACCAACTCGAGTATTGCGTCTTGGAATCTTTGTTGACTGTGAGGGCTACTTCGTTTCTTCTAAGGGATTCTTGCCCACCATAGTAGATATAATTGTCATCTAAATTAAATTCACCTGTTCCAGTCCATTTAGTTCACTGATTCCTAAAATGTCAATGTTAACTCTTGCCATCTCCTATTTGACCAATTCCAATTTACCTTGATTCATGGACCTAACATTCCAGGTTCCTACGCAGTAATTTTCTTTATAGTGTCGGACTTACTTCCGTCACTAGTCACATTCACAACTGGGTGTTGTTTTTGCTTTGGCTCGATCTCTTCATTCTTTCTGGAGTTATTTCTCTAGTCTTCCAATAGAGTACTTGGCACCTACTGACCAGGGGAGTTCATCTTTAAGTGTCCTATCTTTTCCCCCCTTCAAACTCTTCATGTGCTTCTCAAGGCAAGAATACTGAAGTGGTTTGCCATTTCCTTCTCCAGTGGACTACGTTTTTCAGAATTCTCCATCACAGAATTTTCATAGCCTCACAGAAAACTGAGTACCACCTGAGGAGGTGGGGGGAAGTATATTTTCCTTTTTGGCCTTTCTTTTGTTTGTTTTTCTATTTCCTAAATCATTATCCATAGTTTGATAATTAATGATCATTTCACCCATTAGGAGTTCAAGGGAGACTAAGTAGATTCTACTGCTGGTCCTTCCCTAACTGAAAGCTCCAGCTCATTAGATTTTATTTAATCTGTTCTTGTACTGTCTCAGCTTCCCTGGTGGCTCAGACAGTGAAGCGTCTGCCTACAATACAGGAGACCCATGTTCGATCCCTGTTTTGGGAAGATCCCCTGGAGAAGGAAATGGCAACCCACTCCAGTACTCTTGCCTGGAAAATCCCATGGATGGAGGAGCCTGTTGTGTTGAGTCCATGGGGTCTCAAAGAGTTGGACACGACTGAACAATTTCACTTCGCTATACTCTTTGAGAATCTATGGGGGTCAGATGTTAGCAAAAATATATTATTGTCTAATTATTGGAAAATATTGGGAAGATGAACAAATTCTAGACCTTAAAATACATTTGACCTAGAATCTAATCTGTTCATAGTTTTAAAGGGCCAGCCTTTCTAAACTCTTGAAATGATGGACCATTATAAGTAATGAGAACAACAACATAAACATCTGTTCTTTTTTAAATTCTGAAATGTACTTTTATCTTTGGGTTATTTATCAATTATTAACTGTCCCTATCTTAAAGGAAGCATATACTATCTTTGCTTCCCAATGAGTCTCTACATTTGTGATATGGATATATTTAAAAGTTAATCTATGAGGTTTTATAGTAAAATGATTAATTGTATATAAAATAATCCTATAATTATCCCAAAGTTGCTAACAATAAACAGTTCTTGTATTTAAAGGTAATGGTTGCAATGAAATATGTCTATTAATGCAAAATTTTTCATGGGACTTAAATAACAGGAAGTTTATGCCATGTTGTGTTAAATTTTAACATGAAATTTTGAATATTATATAAATACAAAAAAAGACTGTTATTAATTCTTACAAGCTCCTTGTACCAAAAAAATGAGATAATGTTCAAATTTTCTTCTAAGTTAATGATGTGTTTTTCATGTGCTTGTCAGTTTCATAATATCTAATTGAATATATTTCTTATACACCTGATATGTAATGTGTGCTGTGCTTTGTGAAAACACAACATGAAAGAATATTTACCAGCAAGTTAATAGAGATCACTTAGCTAGGCGTGATACAGAGGTGTTTTCCATTTGTTATCACACAAACTGAAACACATCAGGTGTGAAATCCATAATTTAAAGCTTAAGAGTAATTTCAGATTGGCATCCATCATACACATTTAATTGCCAGTTTAATATTACATTTCCATAAAGATGACTTATTAATATTAGGCAAAACACAAATTGAAATTACCAGCATTATCTCATATTAGTCAAAAGATATTTGTTGATGTCTCAGCATTTTGCTGAAGGTTAAATTCATTAAATAAACAATTAATAATAATACTTTAGGTGGTTATTTGATTTTCTTAAGAATTTTTTTTTAAGTTTTTGGTTTATAGAAAAAAATGTGAAAACAGGGAATTTCCATATACTACATATCAAACTTCCCTATTAACCTCATAGGAGTATGGTACATTTTGTTAATTTCTATTTTAATTTTGAGATTTAAAGATTATTTTCATGTTCTGGATATAATCCTTTATCAGATATGTATTTTGGAAATGATGTAACCCAGTCTGTTCATTGCATTTTATTATCTGTTCATTGTATCTTATTATCTGTTCATTGTATTTTATTATTTTAACAGTGTATTTGGCAGAGCAGAATCACTTCATTTTAATAAATTCCAAATTACCTGTTTTTGTTTATTTTATGGATCATGCTTTTGGTATTCTATTGTATATGGATCATCAAATCAAAACTCATAAATTTTCTTCTATAAGTTTTATAGTCTCTCATTTTGCATTTAAATCTATGGTCCATTCTGAGTAAATTGTTGTGGCATGTGTAAGGACAGAGTCTGTGCTATTTATTTTGCAAATGGTCATCCAATTTTTCCAGGGCCATTTGTTGCAAAGACAATACTTTATCCATGAAATTGTCTTTGCTTTTTTGGCAAAGATCTGTTCACTATGTTTTTAAACTTTAAGTTATGCTCCATTAATGGATTCTGCTTTATTAATCTACAGATATGTTCTTTCAACAACACCACACTGTGTTAATCATTGTCATCTTGAAATTAGAATGTATAAGTGCTCTACATTTACTTATCTTCTTTAATATTGTGTGGGCTATTCTGTATTTTGTCATTCCACATAAATTTAAGTCATGTTTCTGACCATAAAATAGCTTTATGTGATTTTTTTTTTTTGCATTGTGTTGAATCCACAGATAAAGTTGAGAATATTGGCATCTTAAAAATGTTGCTTCTTAAAATTAATTGACATGAATATTTCTCTGTTTATAGAGGAGTTTGATTTAACTCATCAGCATTTAGTAGTCTTTCACATACAGATTTTACACGCATTTTACTAGCTTGGTAATGAACTATTTTATTTTTAATGCTACTGTATAGGTAATTTATTTTAATTCTCAAGTCCTAATTAGTCACTACTTGTATAGAGAAAAACAATTGACTTTAAAAAATTAATTTATTTATTTTACTTGGAGGCTAATTACTTTACAATATTGTAGTGGTTTTTGCCATACAATGACATGAATCAGCCATGGGTGTATATGTGTCCCCCATCCTGAACCCCCTTCCCACCTTCCTCCCCATCCCATCCCTCAGGGTTGTCCCAGTGCACTGGCTTTGAGTGCTGTGTTTCATGCATCGAACTTGGGCTGGTGATCTGTTTCACATATAGTAATATACATGTTTCAACACTATTCTCTCAAATCATCCCTCCCTCACTTTCTCCCACAGAGTCCAAAAGTCAGTTCTTTACATCTGTGTCTCTTTTGCTCTCTAGCATATGGAGTCATCTCGCATATACTAACATCTTTCTAAATTCCACATGTCTGCGTTAATATACTGTATTGGTGTTTTTCTTTCTGACTTACTTCACTCTGTATAATAGGTTCCAGTTTCATCCACATCATTAGAACTGATTCAAATACATTCTTTTTAATAGCTGAGTAATATTCCATTGTGTATATGTACCCTGGTTTTCTTATCCATTTGTCTGTCAATGGGCATCTAGGTTGCTTCTGTGCCCTAGCTATTGTAAACAGTGCTGTGATGAACATTGAGGTACACGTGTCTCTTTCAATTCTGGTTTCCTTGGTGTGTATGCTGAGCAGTGGGATTGCTGGATTGTATGGTGGTTCTATTTGCAGAATTTTAAGGAATCTCCACACCATTCTCCATAGTGGCTGTACTAGTTTGCATCCCACCAACAGTGTAAGAGGGTTCCCTTTTCTCCACACCCTCTCCAGCATTTATTGTTTGTAGACTTTTTAATAGCAGCCATTCTGACCGGCGTGAGATGGTACTTCATTGTGGTTTTGATTTGCATTTCTCTAATAATGAATGATATTGAGCATCTTTTCATGTGTTTGTTAGCCATCTATATGTCTTTTTTGGAGAAATGTCTATTTAGTTTTTTGGCCCATGTTTTGATTGGGTCATTTATTTTTCTGGTATTGAGCTGCATAAGCTGCTTGTATATTTTTTAGATTAATTCTTTGTCAGTTGCTTCATTTGCTTTATTTTCTCCCATTTTGAAGGCTGCCTTTACACCTTACTTAAAGTTTCCTTCATTGTACAGAATTGTTTAAGTTTCATTAGATGCCATTTGTTTATTTTTGCTTTTATTTCCATTACTCTGGGAGGTAGGTCATAGAGGATCTTGCTGAGATTTATGTCAGAAAGTTTTGCCTATATTTTCCTCTAGGAGATTTATAGTTCCTGGTCTTACATTTAGGTCTTTAATCCATTTTGAGTTATTTTTGTGTGTGGTGTTAAAAAGTGTTCTAGTTTAATTCTTTTACAAGTGGTTGGCCAGTTTTACCAACACTACTTGTTAAAGAGATTGTCTTTTCTCCGTTGTATATTCTTGCCTCCTTTGTCAAAGATAAGGTGTCCATAGGTGCGTGGATTTATCTCTGGGCTTTCTATTGTGTTCCATTGATACATTTCTGTCTTTGTGCCAGTACCGTACTGTCTTGTCTTTTTATTTTAACCTTGTATCCTACCACTTTACTATATTGTTTCACTAGTATCTAAAGTTTTGTTTGTTTGTTTGTTTGTTTTGTTTTTATTGATTCCTTGAAATTTTCAACATGAAAAATCATGTTATCTGTAAATAAAATCAGTCTGATTTCTTCTTTTCAATTTTTAAACATTTTTATTTCTGTTTATTATCTTATTCAACCAACCACAACTTCCTATGTAATGTTAAGTAGTAGTGATCAGAGATGAAATCCTTTTCTTTTCCTTATCTTAACATGTATTGCTGACCCTGCTCACAGTGCCCAATTATCTCACTGTTCACACTCTGTGCACTGTCCCTTGAATCCATGGTAGAGACTGGAGCCATAAGAACTGCAGACACATTTACTCTCTCCTGGCTGACATAGCAGCTGCTGCAACCCTTGCATAACCTAACACAACACAGCCTGTCCCCTGGCTGGCGCAGCAGCCACGGCAGTGTTCTCTCCTGGCTGACACAGCGCCCGAGCAGCAGGCACAATATATTCTCTGCTCTCATGGCTGACGAAAATGGACACCGTCGTGACGCAGCAGTAATGCCGCTGCTTTCTAAGTGGAGCTCATGAATCTGTACAGCACAAAGTAGCTTGTGACCAAGTGAGGACCTCCTGACATGCATGTGCAATGCTACAAGTGATCTCAGCTGTTACATAAACCTTGTGATAGGCATGCATAGTGCTATAAATGATCTCAGCAGTTACATAGTCATTATTTACAAAATGTGGGATGAGAGAGCCTGAACACGCCATTTTGGCTAAATTGCTCGCGCCCCACACTCCACCCCTTCAGGCTCTCTCACCTCACATTCTGTGCACAGTCCATCTTCTATGATATTCTCTTTTTTTTTTTTTCATGTACATATTTTATTTATTTTTTAATACAATTTATATACTGTTTTATTTTCTTTTTTTTTAATCTTTTTTTTTTTAATTAGTTGGAGGCTAATTACTTTACATCATTACAGTAGTTTTTGTTATACATTGAAATGAATTAGCCATGGATTTACATGTATTCCCCATCCCAGTCCCCCCTCCCACCTCCCTCTCCACCCGATCCCTCTGGGTCTTCCCAGTGCACCAGGCCCGAGCACCTGTCTCATGTACCCAACCTGGGCTGGTTATCTGTTTCACCCTAGATAATATACATGTTTCAATGCTGTTCTCTTGAAACATCCCACCCTCGCCTTCTCCCAGAGTCCACAAGTCTGTTCTATGCATCTGAGTCTCTTTTTCTGTTTTGCACATAGGGTTATCATTACCATCTTTCTAAATTCCATATATATGTGTTAGTATACTGTAATGGTCTTTATCTTTCTGGCTTACTTCGCTCTGTATAATGGGCTCCAGTTTCATCCATCTCATTAGAACTGATTCAAATGAATTCTTTTTAATGGCTGAGTAATATTCCATGGTGTATATGTACCACAGCTTCCTCATCCATTCGTCTGCTGATGGGCATCTGGGTTGCTTCCATGTCCTGGCTATTATAAACAGTGCTGCGATGAACATTGTGGTGCACGTGTCTCTTTCAGATCTGGTTTCCTTGGTGTGTATGCCCAGAAGTGGGATTGCTGTGTCATATGGCAGTTCTATTTCCAGCTTTTTAAGAAATCTCCACACTGTTTTCCATAGTGGCTGTACTAATTTGCATTCCCACCAACAGTGTAAGAGGGTTCCCTTTTCTCCACACCCTCTCCAGCATTTATTGCTTGTAGACTTTTGGATAGCAGCCATCCTGACTGGCGTATAATGGTACCTCATTGTGGTTTTGATTTGCATTTCTCTGATAATGAGTGATGTTGAGCATCTTTTCATGTGTTTGTTAGCCATCTGTATGTCTTCCTTGGAGAAATGTCTGTTGAGTTCTTTGGCCCATTTTTTTGATTGGGTCATTTGTTTTTCTGGAGTTGAGCTGGAGGAGTTGCTTGTATATTTTTGAGACTAATCCTTTGTCTGTTGCTTCGTTTGCTATTATTTTCTCCCAATCTGAGGGCTGTCTTTTCACCTTGCTTATAGTTTCCTTTGTTGTGCAAAAGCTTTTAAGTTTCATTAGGTCCCATTTGTTTATTTTAGCATTTCCCCTGAAATCAGGAACAAGACAAGGGTGCCCACTCTCACCACTACTATTCAACATAGTTTTGGAAGTTTTGGCCACAGCAATCAGGGCAGAAAAAGAAGTAAAAGGAATCCAGATAGGAAAAGAAGAAGTGAAACTCTCACTGTTTGCAGATGACATGATCCTCTACATAGAAAACCCTAAAGACTCTACCAGAAAATTACTAGAGCTAATCAATGAATACAGTCAAGTTGCAGGATATAAAATTAACACACAGAAATCTCTTGCATTCCTATACACTAACAGTGAGAAAACAGAAAGAGAAATTAAGGAAACAATACCATTCACCATTGCAACAAAAAGAATAAAATACTTAGGAGTATATCTACCTAAAGAAACAAAAGACCTATACACAGAAAACTATAAAACACTGATGAAAGAAATCAAAGAGGACACAAACAGATGGAGAAATATACCGTGTTCATGGATTGGAAGAATCAATATTGTCAAAATGGCTATACTACCCAAAGTAATCTATAGATTCAATGCAATCCCTATCAAACTACCAATGGTATTTTTCACAGAACTAGAACAAATAATTTCACAATTTGTATGGAAATACAAAAAACCTCGAATAGCCAAAGTAATCCTGAGAAAGAAGAATGGAACTGGAGGAATCAATCTGCCTGACTTCAGACTCTACTACAAAGCCACAGTCATCAAGACAGTATGGTACTGGCACAAAGACAGAAATATAGATCAATGGAACAGAATAGAAAGCCCAGAGATAAATCCACAAACCTATGGTCACCTTATCTTCGACAAAGGAGGCAAGGATATACAATGGAAAAAAGATAACCTCTTTAACAAGTGGTGATGGGAAAACTGGTCAACCACATGTAAAAGAATGAAACTAGAACACTTTCTAACACCACACACAAAAATAAACTCAAAATGGATTAAAGATCTAAATGTAAGACCAGAAACTATCAAACTCCTAGAGGAGAACATAGGCAAAACACTCTCCGACATAAATCACAGCAGGATCCTCTATGACCCACATCCCAGAATTTCAGAAATATGATATTCTCTTGTTACATAACACTGACCCTTGGATTTACATCTTACAACAGGAGTAACTGTTATAAAAACAAACAGTTGCATCCTCAATACATAGCAAGACTCAATGCCGGACATCACCTGGAACTCATGTTGCAGTCCTTGCCCTCAAGGTGACGGAAGAGCCAGCCACCACATGTGGAGCATGTTTGTCTTTCATGGCCAAGTCCAGTCCTCAGTCTGTCCTTGAAAAATTGCAGGAAAGCCTCCACAGGCACAACCCCACCCCTGTGGGGGTTTTTATTAAGAATCTGACCCCCACCCAACAGGTTCAAGGCCCACCCCTTCAAGGAAATGATTTTTGTGGCATTCACAGCCCACCCACAAGATTCCAAATGCTTTCACACTGTTCTAAATCAGCAAGACAATCAGAGGTTAGTACAACATCACAGGACACAGCCTTCACAGCATACTTCACACAGATCAGCCCACATTTGCATCCACATAACCTGGATGGGACCCCTGTCAGCTTGGGTCCCCTTTGGGGTCTTCACACTTTTAAAAGGGCATCTTGCATGCTGTCTCTCTACTTCTCTCACTGAGGACCCATAATGCTGCCATAGGCATCAAGCCCACCCCTGTGTCCCAGAGGCACAAAAGCCAAGCTGCCAAGGTTTCCTCTTGCTTCTGCCCAAACGACTTACCTGAGTTGACCAACTCCATCTGAGTGTATGGTCGATAAGTCATGAACTTAGTCACGTTGGCAATCTCTCGAAGACACCCTCCCTGAGCCATAATCTCATGCTTAACTTTCTGCTGAACGATAAGCCTCACTGCCAAGCAACGACCTGCAGTCTCATAATGTTCATCATCACCATCTCACCGTCACTTACTGCTTCACTGTCAGAGATGCTGGGTTCTTCAGGGCCCCAGGGTTCTTGCTCTAATGCAAGTGTACATTGCTCTAGTTCTTCCAAGTGTCTCTGCACATTGCACACCAGCATGGTATCACATAAGAACTGATCCATATTCACCTTCACCCTACGATGATAGTGACAGTCCATGCCACCTTGTTCAGCAAGTGGGAACTCACTGCCTGTAATGCTTTTTCAATGCTATACCATGAGCCATCCACCTCCTCCCAGTCTTCCACTGGAGCCCATGCAGAAAAGACAGCAGCCATGTGGTACCACATGCTATATGGTAGCCACGGACTTCCTCCACCCAGTGGAGCCTCAGGCTCTTCAACCTGCTGGGTATCCTATGAATTATGCCAATTGTTTCCCTGACTCTGCTCACAGTGCCAGTTGTCTTACACGTCACACTGTGCACACTGTTCCTTGAACCCATGGTAGGTAAGGTATGAGCTAAGAGGCTGGGAGAAGATGAGTAACCACAGGAAGTACAGACACATTCAGTCTCTCCTGACTGATGCAATAGCTGTAACAATATTTTCTCCTGGCTGATGCTAAAGCCCTAGCAGTAGACAGGCTATATTCTCTTCTCTAATAGCTGTGCTGCTCCTCACAGACACAAACATGATGCAGCTGTAATGCCACCACTTTCTAGGTGGGGTTCATATACCTGTACAGCACAAAGTAGCCCGTGACCAAGCAAGTACCTCATTAAACACATGCACAGTGCTACACGTGATCTCAGCTGTTACATAAACCTCATGACATGGATGCACAGTGCTATAAATGATCTCAGCTGTTAATAGTCATTATTTACAAAACATGGAGCAAGAGAGCCTGAACATGCCATCTTGGCTAATTTGCTCTCTCCCGATATAAGGGTAACCCATCTACTTCCTCACCACTACATATGATATCATCTGCAGGTAACTGTAGATGTTCTTCATCAAGTTTAAAGTTGAATAGGTGTTTTCCACTCCTAGCTTGCTAAACATTGTTTTCACTCTTTTAACCATGAATATGAGTGTTAATGTGTTCAATTTTTTTTTTTTCTGTGTTTGGTCATTTGTCAATTTGATCACTAGTCAATTATCATACAATTGTCTTCTTTAGCCTACTGATATGCTGAGTTACACTGATTGATTTTTGAACATTAAACCAGTCTTTCACACCAAAAAAAATTCTACTGGGTATGGGGAATTACATTTTTTTACACATGAATAGATTCAACTCACTAAAAATTTTGAGGTTTATGCACTGAAGTTCATGAGAAATATTTGCCTATAGTATTCCTCACTTGGAATATTTTTATATGGTTTTAAGACTAAAGGTAGTGTTAACTTCATAGAATGTGTTAGGAAGTGGTATTTTTGCTTCTATTTTCAGGACAAGACTTAGGAAAATTGGTAACATTTATTACATGTGTGATAAAATACATCAGTTAAATCATCTTCACTATGGAGCTTATTTTATCAGTTTAGTCGAGTTGCTCAGTCGTCTGCCTCTTTGCGACCTCACGGACTGCAGCACTCCACGCCTCCCTGTCCATCACCAACTCCCAGAGTTTACTCAAACTCATATCTGTTGAGTCAGGTGATGCCATCCAACCATCTCATCCTCTGTCATCCCCTTCTCCTCCCGCCTTCAATCTTTCCCAGTATCAGGGTCTTTTCAGATGAGTCAATTCTTTACATCAGTTCAATTCAGTTCAGTTGCTCAGTCAGTTTAAAAATGTACATAATTCAAAGTTTGTGTGTGTGTGTGTGTTGTGTGTGTGTGTTTATATATATATATATATATATATATATATATATATATATGCTGTTTAGTTGCTCACTTGTGTCCAATTCTTTGTGACCCCATAGACTGAAGCACTCCAGGTTTCCCTGTACATCACCAACTCTCAGAGCCTGCTCAAACTCATGTCCATCAAGTCGGTGATGTCATCCAGCCATCACATTCTCTGTCATCCCCTTCTCCTCCTGCCTTCAATATTTCTCAGCATCAGGATCTTTTCAAATGAGTCAGTTCTTTGCAGCAGGTGGCCAAAGTGTTGGAGTTTCAACTTTAGCATCAGTCCTTCCAATGAATATTCAGGACTGATTTACTTTAGAATGGACTGGTTGGATCTCCTTGAAGTCCAAGGGACTCTCAAAAGTCCCCTCCAACACCACAGTTCTAAAGCATAAGTTCTTTGGTGCTCAGCTTTCTTTATAGTCCCAACTCTCACATCCATACATGACTACTGGAAAAACCATAGCCTTGACGAGACAGACCTTTGTTGGCAAAGTAATGTCTCTGCTTTTTAATATGCTGTCTAGATGGTCATAACTTTCCTTCCAAGGAGTAAGTGTCTTTTTATTTAATGGCTGCAGTCACCATCTGTGGTGATTTTGGAACCCAAATTAACAAAGTCTCTCACTGTTTCCCCACCTATTTGCCATGAAATAATGAGACAAGCTGCCATAATCTTACTTTTCTGAATGTTGAGTTTTAACCCAACTTTTTCACTCTCCTGTTTCACTTTCATCAGGAGACTCTTTAGTTCTTTTTCACTTTTGGTCATAAGGGTGGTGTCATCTGCATATCTGAGGTTATTGATATTTCTCCTTGCAATCTTGATTTCAGCTTGCACTTCATCCAGCCCAGCATTTCTCATGATGTACTCTGCATATAAGTTAAATAAGCAGGGTGACAATATACAGCCTTGACATACTCCTTTCCCGATTTGGAACCAGTCTGTTGCTCCATGTCCAGTTCTCACTGTCGCTTCCTGACCTGCATACAGATTACTCAAGAGTCAAGTCAGGTGGTGTTGGATTCCCATCTCTTTCAGAATTTTGCAGAGTTTGTTGTGATCCACAAGCTTTGGTGTAGTCAATAAAGCAAAAGTCATTTTTTCTGGAACTCCCTTGCTTTTTTGATGATCCAGTGGATGTTAGCAATTTGATCTGTGGTTCCTCAGCTTTTTCTAAATCCAGCTTGAGCATCTGCAAGTTCACTGGTTCACTTACTGTCGAAGCCTGGCTTGGAGAATTTTGAGCATTACTTTGCAAGTGTGTGAAATGAGTCCAATCGTGTGGTAGTTTGAGCATTCTTTGGCATTCCCTTTCTTTGGGATTGGAATGAAAACTGACCTTTTTCAGTCCTGTGACCACTGCTGAGTTTTCCAAATTTGCTGGCATATTGAGTGTAGCACTGTCACAGCATCATCTTTTAAGATTTAAAATTGCTCAACTGGAATTCCATCACCTCCACTAGCATGTTCTGACAAAATATGGTTCACTGGAGAAGCGAATGGCAAAACATTTCAGTATCCATGCCTTGAGAACCCCATGAACCGTATGAAAAGGCAAAAATACAGGGCACTGAAAGATGAACTCCCTAGGTCGATAGGTGCCCAATATGCTACTGGAGATCAGTGGAGAAATAACTCCAGAAGAATGAAGAGACAGAGTCAAAGCAAAAATAACACCCAGCTGTGGATGTGACTGGTGATGGAAGTAAAGTCAGATGCTGTAAAGAACAATATTGCATAGGAAACTAGAATGTTAGGTCCATGAATCAAGGCAAATTGAAAGTGGTCAAACAGCAGATGCCAAGAATGAACGTTGGCATTTTAGGAATCACTGAACTGAAATGGACTGGAATGGGTGAATTTAACTCAGATGACCATTATATCTACTACTGTGTGCAAGAATTCCCTAGAAGAAATGAAGTAGCCATCATAGTCAACAGAAGAGTCCAAAATGCAGTACTTGGGTACAATCTCAAAAAGGACAGAATGATCTCTGTTCATTTCCAAAGCAAACCATTCAATATCATGGTAATCCAAGTCTATGCCCCAACCAGTAATCCCAAAGAAGCTGAAGTTGGACGGTTCTATGAAAACCTACAATATCTTCTAGAACTAACACCCCAAAAGATGTCCTTTTTGTTATAAGGGACTGGAAAATCAAAAGTAGGAAGTCAAGAAATGCCTGGAGTGACAGGCAAATTTGGCCTTGAAGTACTGAATGAAGCAGGGTAAAGGCTAACAGAGTTTTGCCAGAAAACATGCTGGTCATAGCAAACACCCTCTTGCAACAACACAAGAGAAGACTCTACACATGGACATCACCAGATGGTCAATACTGAAATCAGATTGCTTATATTCTTTGCAGCCAAAGATAGAGAAGCTCTATATAGTCAGCAAAAACAAGACTGGGAGCTGACTGTCACTCAGATTATGAATTCCTTGTTAGCAAATCAGACTTCAATTGAAGAAAGTAGGGAAAACCATTAGACCATTCAGGTATGACCTAAATCAAATCCCTTATGTTTATACAGTGGAGGTGAGAAACAGATTCCAGGGATTAGATCTGACAGAGTGCCTGAAGGACTATGGACAGAAGTTCATGACATTGTACAGGAAGCAGTGATCAAGACCATCTCTAATAAAATGAAATGCAAAAAGCCAAAATTGTTGTCTGAGGAGACCTTACAAATAGCTGTGAAAGAAGAGAAGTAAAAAGCAAAGGAGTAAGTGAAAGATATAGCCATTAGAATGCAGAGTTCCAAAGAATAGCAAGGAGAGACAAGAAAGCCTCCCTCAGTGATCAGCGCAAAGAAATAAAGGAAAAAGAATGGGAAAGACTAGAGATCTCTTCAAGCATATTAGACATACCAAGGGAAAATTTCATGCCAAGATGGGCATAATAAAGAACAGAAATGTTATGGACCTAACAGAAGCAGAAAATATTAAGAGGTGGCAAGAACACACAAAAGAACTGTACAAAAAAGATCTTCACGACCCAGATAATCATGGTGATCATTGAGCCAGACATCCTGGAATGCGAAGGCAAGTGGGCCTTAGGAAGCATCACTACATACAAAGCTAGTAGAAGTGATGGAATTCCAGTTGAGCTTTCTTTATAGAAGATTATTAATTATTGGACCAATTTCTATAATAGACAGAGACCTGTACAGATTATCTATTTATTTCTCCTTATATGAGTTTGGGTAGTTTATGTTTAAAGAAATTGGTTCATTTTATACAAGGTATCAGTTTGCTGGCATAGAACTCCTTGTAGTATTCTTTATGATTCTTTCAATGTTCATATGATAAACAGCAATGACTTTTATTTCTGAAGTTGATATTTTATGTCTCCTATCTGTTGTATTGATTAACCTTCCTAGAGGTTTAATCATTTTTATTGATCTTATAAAATGACTAACTTTTGATTTTGTTAAATCTCTCCATTGTTTTACTGCTTATCATTTCATTGACTCTGCTCTATCTATTATTATTTCATGTTTATCTGTTTACTGCAGGCTTAACTTCTCTTTTTTATAGTTTCCAAAATGTTGTGACTTAATTTGTTGATTTTTGATATATATTTTTCCTCTTTTATGCATTTATTATGATAAATTTCTCCCTAAACACTGCTTTGGCTGTGTTTCATAAATGTTAAAAACATTTCTATGCTGAAGTGAGTCTTGATTAGCCAGAATTCAGAACTCAGTTACAAATACCAATGAATGAGTCTGGGATTACAGAATTGGATTGATAAACTATTTTGTAAACATTCACATAGTAAATATTTCAAGTTTTCAACCAAATTATCTTTGCTATATCAACATTGATGTTGTAGCAAAAAAGCAATCACAATCAAAACCTAAATGGGTGAATGTTCTACGATCCCACAAAATTTTATTTGTAGACACTTGAATTTTATACCATTTTTATGTGTCATGAAATGTTATTCTTTTTCTAACATGTCTAAGCATATAAAAAATGCTATAAACATTCTTACCTCCTGGGCCATACAAAATCAAGCAGTTGACCAGATTTGCCAGCATCTGTTAGAGAGGATGACAAGGATATAAGTAATCAGTAGTAATTTTTTCATTTATTTTCTCCTTGCATTTTTACAGTGATATAGGTAAGGTAAGGTTAGTAACAATAATTTATCATTTAGTTTCTCCTGATGTGTATGATATTAGTTCCAAATAATGGTTTAAACTCTCAAATATGAATTTGCTCCTCTTACAATCTTTTAAAAGATAATTTATCTATATGTTCACTCTTTTCTTTTGAGATAATTTTTGTTAGTTTCTTTCTGGGATAGGTTTTCACTTAAAGTTGTTATTACTAAAAAGTTTGTTAGTTTTTGTCAAGCTGAAAATCTTTCTTAAGTGAAAGATTTTTCTGGCAAACAAAAAGAATTGACAGTTATTTTTCTTCAGGACTTTGAAGAAGTTCCTGTGTTCTCTTCTGGTTAAAGTAAGTAAGTTTTGACCTTTGCAAAGGATGTAAAATAACCATAAAACAACCCTCTCACTGTGAATCCACATATCATGTTAATCCAAAAACTATGGTCACAAGAGCCTCTTCAGTAACCACAACTGTAGAAGAGGTTTTTGTTGCTCTGACAAAATGGTTTCCAGCATGAGTCTTAGAAAATAAATAAAAAGTTATAAAAATCCTGAGATTAAGTGAGTTTGGTGCCAATTATTAAAAAGGACAGGTATCTAAATACCTTTCTACAGACTTCTTAAAGGTGCAAATTTAAACTAAATATAAAAATATTAGGGTTTTCTCTTAGTAATATTGTGAGAAGAATTATATTTCATGTAACAGTAAGGAATGTTAGATTCTTGTAACCAGAAAGAAAACCTCTAGCCATCTATACTGAAACTGTAAGGAGCCTGACTGTCATTATTCCTTAATTCATTCTGCTGCACTAAAGAAAAGGTTCTGAAATAAAGACAGAGTATCTTGCTAAGGAGTAAAACTAGCTATAGTGCTTTCTGGTCTCATAAGCCCTTCTGCTTGCAGTAAGGATTTGCATGTGAGAAATTCAAGTATGAAAATATTACATAAATCTGAGGACAAAGATCATCAGAATACAGTCCCTGAGGGAAAGTATATATATATATATATATATATATATATATATATATATATGTGTGTGTGTGTGTGTGTGTGTGTGTGTGTGTATGTTTGGTGGTTAGAAGGGCATATTTCTAAAGTACATGTCATGGATTCACATATATCCTAATGCCAGGTACTATAACCCTTTTAGCTATAAAGGCATTATTTTACTTTCAATAGCACTTACAGTATTCAAAGGAACAAATATGGCCAAAACTTGTCTGTTCCTATCTTCACTAGGCCTATATTAAAGGATCAAGCTTAGGAGCCATATTTCCCAGACACTTAAGATACCTTTCAAACAGGATAGGCAGAGAAAGCAATTGGTAGTGAAATCAAACACTGTTCCTACAGTTCATGCACGGTAGCCTCATATATAATAGCTTCATGTAGTAAATGTCTTCCTTTTGAACAGATAAGAGTATGTGATGAATATAGCAGAGTGTTAGTTGTAGATTGTGACTGTATTTTGCTAATATCACAGTTATATTAAAATTTTTCAAGCAGTAAAAGTGGGCACACTTAATTTTATGATTAGAGTTTAAATAATTTATAGAACTTTCTTTATTCACCATACTTTGCTGTTAGAAATAGTGGTTTGATTCTTAAGGGTTTGTACTACTCAGTAGACTTACTTTTAATAGATATTGATTGTCTTACTGCTAAATAATTACAAGCTATTTTATAGATTTATTCCTTGATTTGTCTATTTTATACATTTATTGGTTCACTTTTAGTTTAGTTCATTTTCAAGAAAATTTCAATTCCACTAAAGAGAGAAGGCTGACACTCCAAGTAACTATGAAACTTTGCCTATTTTTTTCCCCAACAGATACTTTCCAAACAAGATTATTTTTGACTATCATGGTTTCTGTGGCTTAACTAAGTTTTATAGTATGCTGCAACAACAGACATACTGAGAGAAAAATATTGGATGTCTCTGTAAGGAGGAATTAAAAAATATGTAATAATATTACAGGGTTTGGGTATTTGTTAGGTGACTCAGAAAGGGTACAAGAAAATGGAGTTTTTCCTTTGTGCTGATGCTGTCAAGAAGGGTAATTCTCTGACTGAGCATCTTCATTAATCTATCTACAAGGTTTGAAGATAGACACAGATTAAAGCTTTAGTTGGGCTCCCCTGGTGCCTCAGGTGGTAAAGATTTTGCCTGCATTGAGAGAGACCTAGGTTCAATCTCTGGGTTGTGAAGACCCCTTGGATGAGGACAAGGTAACACACTCCAGTATTCTTGCTTGGAGAATCCCCATAGACAGAGGGCTATGGGGGCTACAGTTCAGGGGGTCCCAAAGAGCTGGACATGACTGAGCAACTAAGAACAAAGCTTTAATTAGGGTTTCCCAGGTAATGCTAACAGTAAAGAACCTGTTTGCAGATGCAGGAGACTTGAGATGTGGGTTTGATCCCTGTGTTGGGAAAATCCCCTGGAGAAGAGCATGGCAACACACTTCTCTGGTATTCTTGCCTGGAGAATCCCTTGGACAGAGGAAACCGGCAGGCTATATAGTCCATGAGATCGCAAAGAGTCAGATAGGACTGAGTGACTTAGAACACACACAAAGCTTTAATTGATAAACATTTGCTCATATAAACTGAGATTTGGAGTTATTAGTATTTTTGTGATTGGTACAGTAACCTCATTTTGCTTGTTTATTTCTTTTTCTCACTTTATCTTAGTCCTTTCGCTACTTCATCTGATCAACAGAAGTTGTCAGGCCAGATTCTAGACATCATGGACTGTGTTTATCTTTCTCAATCCCTGCCACTCTCTTTTTCCTACCTCCACCTCACTTTTCGGTCAAGAGCAGATGAAATTAAGCACACAAACATTAGTTCACCGACATCCTGATTTTCATCATTGTCAATACTTGCTGATTAGTTTGTTCAGAGAAGATTGTCTGGAGCTGGACCAGGATCAAGTTTTCCTTTTCTTTTGTTCTGAGTTGTCAATTCTTCAAAGATGGCAAGGCTACACAGTAGCATTTAAGATTCTGAACATGATACATTCACCACCTGGAACAGGCAGAGTTACCAGAAACAAGAAAATACTTAACTAGTTTTTGTAATGAGCATTGAGAAAAGAAGAGAAAAAAAAAAAAAAGAAAAAGCAAAGGCGATGGGGAAAGATATAACCAACTGAATGCAGAGTTCCAAAGAATAACAAGGAGAGATAAATGTTCTTAAGAGAACAATGCAAATAAATAAAGGAAAACAATAGAGCGGGAAAGACTAAACATCTCATCAAAAAATTAGAGATACCAAGGGAAGGAACATTTCATGCAAAGATGGGAACAATAAAGGAAACTGAAGTACCCAAGAGAAGCAGAAGAGATTTAAAAGAGATGGCAAGAACACACAGAAGAACTCTACAAAAAAGGTCTTAATGACCCAGATAACCAACATCATGTGGTCATTTACCCAAAACCAGACATCCTGGAGTCTGAAGTCAAGTGGGCCTTAGGAAGCATTACTACAAGCAAAGCTGGTGGAAGTGATGGGATTCCAGCTGAGCTATTCAAATCCTGAAAGATGATGCTGTTAAAGGGCTTCACTCAATATGCCAGCAAATTTGGAAAACACAGCAGTGGCCACAGGGCTGGAAAATGTCAGTTTTCATTCCAATCTCAAAGAAGGGCAATGCCAAAGAATGTTCAAACTACCACAAAATGGCACTCATTTCACACGCTAGTAGGGTGATACTCAAAATCCTACAAGCTAGTCTTAAGTAGCACATAAACTGAGAATTTTCATATGTAAAAGCTGGATTTAGAAAATGCAGAGGAACAAAAGATCAAATTGCCAAATTCCATTGGATCATAGAAAAAGCAAAAGAATTACAGAAGAACATCTACTTCTGCTTTATTGACTATGCTAAAACATTTGACTGTGTGAATCACAACAAACAGTGGAAAATTCTTAAAGAGATGGGAATACCAGACCACCTCACCTGCCTCCTGAGAAACCTGTATGTCAGTTAAGAAGCAACAGTTAGAACTGGATATGGAACAATTTACTGGCTCAAAGTTGGGAAAGGAGTAACATTAAGGCTATATATTGTCTCCCTGTGTATTTAACTTATATGTGGAATGCATCATGCCAGGCTATATGATTCACAAGCTGGAATGAAGATTGTTGGGAGAACTATAAACAACCTCAGATATGCAGATAATACCATTGTAATCACAGAAAGTAAAGAGGAACTAAAGAGTTATGAAAGTGAAAGAGGAGAGTGGAAAAACTGGCTTAAAACTTAACACTCAAATAATGAAGATCATGGCATCCAGTCCCATCACTTCATGGCAAATAGATGGGGACACAATGGAAACAATGACAGACTTTATTTTCTTTGACTCAAAACTCACTGTGAACAGTGACTGCAGCCTTGAAATTAAGATACTTGCTCCATGGAAGGAAAGTTATGACAAAACTACACAGCATATTAAAAAGCAGAGACATCACTTTGTGGACAAAGGTCTGTATAGTAAAAGCTCTGTTTTTTTCCAGTATTTGTGTATGAATGTGAGAATTGGACCATAGAGAAGGTTGAGAGCCAAAGAATTGATGCTTTTGGACTATGGTGCTGGAGAAATCTCTTGATATTCCCTTGGACAGCAAGGGGCTCAAACCAGTCAATCCTAAAGGAAATCAGCCCTGAATATTCACTGAAAAGACTGATGTTGAAGCTGAAGCTTCAATATTTTATCCACCTGATTCAAAGAGCCAACTCATTGGAAAAGACCCAATTGCCAGGAAAGATTGAAGACAGGAGAAGGGGATGACAGAGGCTGAAATGGTTGGTTGGACCTAAGTTTGAGCAAGTTCTAGGAGATGGTGAAGGACAGGGTAGCCTGGTGTGCTGCTGTCTGTGGGGTCACAAAGAGTTAGACATAACTTAGTGAGTGAACAACAGATATGAATATTGAATCCAGGGCCCTAGATAGTAAATCACAGACAATGAAAACATGACCTAGAATTCAGCAGTCTGTTTAAGAAAGTAGTTGGTTGGTTTGTCTGTTTGGTTTAACCTACTCATAAACTACTTTAATTGCTCTGTAGTATGTAGGTATGGGCTTCTCTGATAGTTCATGGGGTCACAAAAGAGTTGGACACAACTTAGTGACTAAACAATAGCAACCACATAGGTATGCCAAGAGGAGTTCATTATAGTAGAAACCACTGCTTGTCTGGCTAAAATTGTTTATTTTTGAGCCCCAAAGTTTAATAATGATATTAAGTGAGTATCCATGTAGAATAAAATAATTTTTCTAAATTTTCTGTCCTGTAGTCATCTCTTGTGTCTGGAGAAAAGAAACATTGATTACTTTGGTTAAATGTAATAATTAATATAAATTGCTAATTATACTAGGTACAAGCATTTCAGAAAAATATGAATTTAGAAGTAAAAAAAGTAATGTTCACTATCTTTTTATTAAAATTGTTCTTATGATTTATTCAGATGGAAATTTTAATTTTAAATATACCTGATTTTATTTAATATACTATTACATTTTAAAGCTTTACATTATTACAATTGATATACTTAAGCCTGCCTAAACATACATTTAAAGTAATAATTATGAATCCTTTATAGAAAATTATTATATGAAAAACATAAGATCAGAATCTGTGGTCATTTTTGCTGCAAAATTACTGAATTATTTTATGCTAAGATTACTAGAACTTTATTTTGTTACCAAATTATTGTTAATTCTCTATGCTTTTTAATATACTTTCAAAATATTAAAAATTAACTTTTATTATATGGGTTAAATTCATAACAGTTATTGTTTATTTTTTATCATTACTTGTAATTATGACTTTATATACTTCTAAGTTATATTTCTTATAGAAGCTATAACTTCTAAGTTATATATATTTGGGCTTCCTTTGTAGCTCAGCTGGGAAAGAATCCACCAGCAATGTGGGAGACTTGGGTTTGATCCCTGAGCTCGGAAGATTCTCTGGAGAAGGGAAAAGCCACCCACTTCAGTATTCTGGACTGGAGAATTCCATGGACTATACAGTCCATGGGGTTGCAAAGAGTCGGACAACTGAGCACTTTCACTTTCAAGTTATATTTTATTTTCTCTAACACCTGTACTTGATTCTGTCTTTACCAAAATCTTAATAATAAAATTGTTAAGATCTTTTATGCTGAATTTATCTTTTGGTTTCCTAAAAGGGTCATTAAGTAACACTGAGATTTGCTTCATCACTATATTAAAAAGGAAGACAATAGGAGTAATTGTATTTGTTAAAAATTATTCAGATTAAAAGTAAATGCAAAACTGTTATGAAAGTGTTTGCCTAACAAATTTGGAACACCTGGAAAAACAAAAGAAGTTATCTTTGTAGACAAATCATTAGTATAGTGTAATATGCTAATATAAATATCTCAACAATGTACATATTTTTCAGCTATACTCATGTGTAAATACAAAGGCTATTACAATATCTGTCTCCTAAATGTTTATTTCCCCAGAATTCTAAATTAGAATACAACACGAAATAAGGCCAAATCAAGAACATGACTCATAGGTCTTTCTAAAAAGAGCTTTGACTTGAATAAAGTGACCTTAGTACATCTTTTCAGTTAAATAAAAATGGATCAGGTAAAGGAATCATAAAGTATCATCCCAGGAAAGCCTGATAAGTTAAAAGTATCAATAATTAAGCTGACATAATGAGAGAAAGGTGTGATTATGTACAGATGATGCTGAGTGAAATTAAACAAGTACCAGTGTATTTTCAAAGGCTCTATTATGAAAAATGCCTTCAGTTTGGGTTAAAAGAGACCTTGACTCAAAGAGATGTAAAATGACAGAGAATGCAAATAACTTTGGCAGCAAGCAAGCAGGAAAAGCAGAATGGCTGCCAAGAAAGGTATATTCCCAACTTCCTTTTCAAATCTGGTCAGAGAGGATAATGAAACAGGAGGACTTAATGTGAGGAACCAAAACCAATGAAGAATAAAAGAGAGTATCTAATCCCAGAGGGTAGAGCCAAGGCCCAATCAAAAACTGTGACCTAACTGAAGAATAGGATGACCTTGCAACATCTGCCCTTCTGGCTGAATTTCAAAATTCTCAAGAACCAGAGATGGCCTGTGTGCTTTCCATTTATCACATGTAATCTATTGTAGTCATTTTAGCCCTTTTATCTACCATGGGGTGTGTTGTGCATATGTGTGAAGCAGATGACCTGTTTTTGTCTTCTTGGTTTTCTGAATCAAGAGACACCAGTTCCAGAAATGGATTAGATCCAGACTTGACTTTAACCTTGATTTTAAGCTTGAGACAATGATTGGATAAGAACTCAGATGTTTTGAAAAGGGATAAGTACACTTACTCTGCAGGAAGGATAGAAATATTTATACCCAGTGGACTGTGGTGGGTTGTAATATTCACTCACAATTTTCATTTCCTTCCTATTTTTGCCATTCTTATCTTATCCCATGGACTCTGTGCTGGGTCATATGATCTGCTTAGGCCAATAAAATGTAAGCATACATGAATGTGGGAGTTTTAAGTGGAAGCTGGAAACTTTATTTATATTATTTGACCACTCCCTACTCCTTCTCTTCACTGTAAGAGCAATGACTATCAGTAAGTTCTTAATACCTCTATTTATATAAATATTATTATGAAATATCTATATAAATAATGTTTAGAAACATAAAGTTTCAGGATCAAGGACAGATGATTTCTACTTACATCAATAACTGCAATAATTCACCACTTCCCAGTTCCTCTTCTTTCTGGGGCAGTGTAATGAATGACAGATGGTTAGGCTAGCACATGCAGATGGGTTTCTTGCACCACAGGAATGGAACACTGAAATTATGAATCTGGTAGTTTACATGGTAATGGGACAGCTGTTCTCTCTCCCTCTGACAAGGGAGAAAACCCCCAGATCTCCAGTCATTTATAATCCTTTGGAATATAAACCACTGGCCCCAGGTTTCTGAGATTTAATCCCCCTCTTCCTAGAAATGTAAACTCACACTTGAAGGAAGAAACTTTCTCATTACTTATTCAGACATTACTTAAGACATTATCCATGGCTTATCTTTTACTAGAAGTCAATTGGTGGCTCAGATGATAAACAATCTTCCTGCAATGCAGGAGACCTGGGTTCGATTCCTGGTCAGGAAGATCCCCTGGAGTAGGAAATGGCAACCCATTCCAGTATTCTTGCCTGAAGAATTCCATGGACAGAGGATTCTGGCAGGTTACAGTTCATGGGGTCACAAAGAATGGGGCATGACTGAGCAACTAATACATACATAATCATGAGTTCTGTAAGGATTAACTAAGCAGAACCACAATTTATTTTATTTTCATTTCTACATTTATTCCTGCATCCTGGGCTTGGATATAGACATAGGGAGATGTCTGAGGCCAATTCAAGCCCAGTTGAGCCCAGCAGATCTGCTGTTGTCCACAAATCTCACATTGCCTGCATAGGAAAAAACTATTTGTTGTTTAAATGCCTTGAGATCTTGAGGTTGATTTTATGCATGATAAAACTATCAAAGCTGAAAGTTAGCCTTTTCAAAATCTTTCCTCACTCTTCAAAACTGATTCCAGTTGAGCTCTGTTGAAGAAAACTAGAGCTAGACAATAGTTAAAGAGTTTAAACAGGACTCAATTTCAAATAAAAGGAAAGTGGGGATTTATGGTCAAAGAAAAATATTGTAGAGATTGATAAAAGGAAAATTACTTGTTAGTTTTGGTAAAGAATTGGTAGAATGACTCTTTGCTAAACTGACCTAAAAGGTTCTTGTTAATGATAGGCCAGGGTGGTCAGATATCTTCTGTGGGAGTGATGGTGGTGAGGAATTTGACCATATATTAAGAATGATGAGATACTGAAGGTAGGAAATTCTAAGCTAAACCAACTTACAGGAAGTTTTACTAAAAGTAGGCAAAACCAAGACTTACACAGAAATTGAAAAACCTAGACCTGTTGGGAAGACAATTCAGAGGAGCTTGATTAAAGTTTAACCAAGGAGAGACTTTGTCATTTACTTAGATATTTCCATGATTATAAAGTCTCTTTCCTCTAGTATTGATCTAGAATAATGTGTTTATTGTTTGAATCAGATTGCATCAAAAGTATAAAAATATCTAACTGGGATCAGTAAATAAACATTTGACTGTGCATCTAAATTTTGTTGTAACAAAGACTTAGATAATTTGTACATGAAATGTAGTTTTAAATTTTACTGTTAGTAAATAATTGTTTTTAAAATTTGTATTTAAAATTATTATATATTTTTAATATGCTTGACTAAGACCTTAAAACAAAGCTTGCCATGTAGGAAGTAAAAAATAACTGATAGGGAACAGAGAGAAGGGATTTCTCTGCATCTGTTCTGCTTGACAGTCCACTGTCATATGACACATTCACTTCACTTTTCATACAAGAATGATCTGTTGTCTCTTGAGATACTATTTCTTGGGAAGGATCAGTCAAGAAGAGGACAGTTTGAAGTCTGCTAGTCTTTTAGTATGAGCGGGTGAATGATGGAAATTCTTACTTAAAGCTAAAGAGAAATGAACACAATTTAGAAGATTGTTTTGAGAAAACAAGAATAAAAGGGAGAAGAAATTAGATAAACTCCTATCCATTTATAATGAGAAACACTATTAAGCTCAAAAGGAGCAAAAAATTCAGTCAAAAATTGTGAGTTTCAAATTCTCACTTATTGCCATTTTAGTAACAATTTATATACCTATTCTAAACATTTATTTTATTTCTCTAGAAATGGAGGTGGTTATTTTTAAGGTTTTTCCAGGAATTACATGGGACTATACATCTTAAAACGTCTTGGGATAAGTGTCAAGTGATTATTAATCTACTTTCATATAGCTTTCTCCCATTATCACCTTCAACAGTTTCTATTGTTACCTAAGCCAACATTAATTTGCTCTAAATTGTGCTATATTGCCTCAAAATATCTGCTTTTTATGTCAAGTAGAATAACAATATGCATTGGAGATGGTGTTGGACAGATTTCTACTCCTGATTTTAGAATTTTTCTTTTGTATCTCTGAGCAATTTACTCAAATTATCTAAACTTTAGTCTTTTAAAGAGTATAGTGTTGAGGCACCATTAAATACTGACATAAATCAATCAGCTCTAATATGAGTATGGATAAAGTAAGAAACTTAAAACTAAAATAAAAATTAAACCTGGAGAAGAAAATTAGGTACAACATACAGAATTTAGTGAATGGAGCTGGGAGGAAGCAGCGAAACACTGCTATTAAAAAATATAACTTGCTTGACTAATTCTTAATAAAGCATGTTCAACACTCAAATGAAAAAAACAATAATTTTTTTTAGGTTACAAGGAGTACTTCAGAAAAATGTCAAAGTATATGAAAAATATACTTGCAATAGTAATAAGTATAAATCTGAGCTAGCATTTGTAAGATCAGTCAAAATATAACTGGGATAATTACCACAGGTAACAAAAGTGAATTATCTATACTAGTAAAACAAAGATAGATTGTGTTTCTTTTAAGATATATTAATAACATATTTACATGTAAATTTAATAGGTTTATACAAACAAATGCAAATACCATAAAATTCACCTGTTTAAAGTGTATCAGTTCAGTTCAGTTCAGTCGCTTGGTCGTGTCCAACTCCTTGCGACCCCAGGGACTGCAGCACGCCAGGCCTCCCTGCCCATCGCTAACTCTCGGAGTTTACTCAAACTCATGTCCATTGAGTCAGTGATGCCATCCAACCATCTCATCCTCTGTCATCCCCTTCTCCTGCCTTCAATTTTCCCCACCATAAGCATCTTTTCAAGTGAGTCAGCTCTTCACATCAGGAGGCCAAAGTATTGGAGCTTCAGCTTCAACATCAGTCCTTCCAATGAACACCCAGGACTGATTTCCCTTAGGATGGACTGGTTGGATCTCCTTGCAGCCCAAGGGACACTCAAGAGTCTTTTCCAAAACCACAGTTCAAAAGCATCAATTCTTCAGCACTCAGCTTTCTTCAGAGCCCAACTCTCACATCCATACATGACTACTGGAAAAACCACAGCCTTGACTAGATGAACCTTTGTTGGCAAAGTAATGTCTCTGTTTTGTAATATGCTGTCTAGATCAGTCATAACTTTTCTTCCAAGGAGAAAGCATCTTTTCATTTCATTGCTGCAGTCACCATCTGCAGTGATTTTAGAGTCCCCCAAAATAAATTATGCCACCGTTTCTCCATCTATTTGCCATGAAGTGATGGGACTGAATGCCATGATCTTCGTTTTCTGAATGTTGGGCTTTAAGCCAACTTTTTCACTCTCCTCTTTCACTTTCAAGAGGCTCTTTAGTTCTTCTTCACTTTTTGCCATAAGGGTGGTGGCATCTGTATATATGAGGTTACTGATATTTCTCCCAGAAATCTTGATTCCAGCTTGTGCTTCCTCCAGCCCAGTGTTTCTCATGATGTACTCTGCATATAAATAAGCAGGGTGACAATATACAGCCTTGATGAACTCCTTTTCCTATTTGGAACCAGTCTGTTGTTCCATGTCCAGTTCTAACTATTGCTTCCTGTCCTGTGTACAGATTTCTCAAGAGGCAGGTCAGGTGGTCTGGTAATCCCATCTCTTTAAGAATTTTCCACAGTTTCTGGTGATCCCCACAGTCAAAGGCTTTGGCATAGTCAATAAAGCAGAAATAGATGTTTTTCTGGAACTCTCTTGCTTTTTCAGTGATCCAGAGGATATTGGCAATATGACCTCTGTTCCCCTCCCCGCCCCACAGAAGTACAGAATCGTGCATGCGTGCATGTCAAGTTCCTTCGGTCTTTTTCAACTCTGTAACCCCATGGACTGCAGCCTGCTAGGCTGCCCATGGTTTTCTCCAGGCAAGAATACTTGGAATGGGTTGCCATGCCTCCTCCAAGGGATTTTTCTGAACAGCCTTCCATAAATCTAACTTTAGAACATTTTCATCAACCTCCCAAAAATGATGGGCCTAATAAATACTATGTAAAGTTTATTAAGTAAATTTGACAGAACTAAAATTTCCTCAGATGATATTTCTCTCAATTAAACATTGAAGATAGGACATTTAAAAGACTGATAAATAATATCAATGTAAAAAATTAAGAACCAAAAAGAATTCTTTTTAAAGAATCATCAAATCTATTTTTAAAATCCTAAATGACCTCAAGCCACTGAAGTAGAATATTTTATAATAATCTCACTCTTCTTTTAAATAAGTCAGCCCACTTTTCAGATTCCCCCAAATTAAATACAAAACAATAAAGATTCTAGATTATACCGTATGTGTGTGCTTTCATGATTTCCTTAAGAGATTAGAAAAGCACTCATTGCAGAAGTGGTTGAGAAGCTAGACTACTAAAACTGAGAATTTATCAAAAGGCACTCTTAGAGTAAAAAAATAAAAACAAAAAAACAAATCCAAAGAGTGGCAGAAGATATTTGTAATTTACTGGTGTTATGTTGTCAATATGTTTGTAATATATTCAAATCCAGAGATAGGTACAAGAAAAGACAGACAGCACTAGAAAAAATAAGCAAATGATTTAACAAAGCATTTCACAAGAGAGGCTATGCACACAGTCAACAAATACATCAAAAATTTATTTATACTTGCTTCTCATTATAGAAATACAGATGAAGACCTCAGTAAGTTTGCTTACTACACAGCCAAAAAAGAAAAAAAAAAAAAAAAGACTACAGCTTTAAAGCTATCAAATATTATCAAAGATTTTGAGCATCTAAATTTCTTGCATACTGCTTATGAGAGGGTAAATAAGAAAAAAAGAAAAAGAAAACCTACTATTAAAAATTGTCACCATTGATTAAACCTTAAGATATCCACAATCTGTGATCCTCCATCTTTACTCTAAGGAAAATCTGGTAAATCTTAGCACCAATACAAGATATTCATAACTATGCTATACTTAAAAGTCACTACATTGAAGTCTTACAAATATTCATCAACAGTAGAGTGAATAAGTAATTTGAACACTGTTCATACAATATAAATCATTATGGCAATGAAACAAAGACGAACTTGACAAATACAGACATTGAAAGAGGACAGATATACATACCTTATGATTCCAATTAGATATAGTCTCTAAGTAAGTCAGGCTTCCCTGATAGCTCAGTTGGTAAAGAATCTGCTGCAATGTGGGGAAGCCTGGTTTGATTGCTGTCTTGGGAAGATCCGCTGCAGAAGAGATAGGCTACCCACTCCAGTATTCTTGGGCTTCTCCTGTGGCTCAGCCATTAAATAATCTGCCTGCAGTGTGGAAGACTTGAGTTCCATCCCTGGGTTGGGAAGATCTCCTGGAGGAGAGTATGGCAACCCACTCTAGTATTCTGGCCTGGAGCATGTCATGGACTGTATAGGCCATGGAGTTGCAGAGAGCTGGACACAACTGAGAGACTTTCACTTTCTAAGTAAGTTTCCAAATGTCTCCAAATAAGAAAATCTAATCTACTGGAAATCAGGAAACAGGTCATAAGTGCGGAAGATTGTGGAACCATTTACTGAGTTTGTATGAGGAAGCTTCTGGAATGCCCATGCTACTTACCTGGATCATGGTGAACTTGCACATGTATGTTTGTTTAAGACCACTTGTATATTTCTATTTTCATAATTTGTTCTTTCCTTATGTACTTTTGACTTCAACAAAAACTTTATTTTCAAAATAAAAGTTGAAAAAATTTCCAAGGGTTAGTTTACCCCTATCAAAGCACTTAATTCACAGGAAATAGATTCTCATCAAGAGTTCCTGAAATAATTTAATAGTTTAGCATCCGGTACATACCTACTGTTGTATATGACTTCGGTATCAGTTCTGGTGTGAAGAACTCCATTCAGAAATGCCAAATAAAGATCTGGATTGCAGTGTTACTTCAGGCAGGAATAATTAACAAAAGCAGTGAGAAATCTCTAGGTAATTTAAGGTTTAGAGAGATGTGCAAAAACTTCTAGGATCCTCTTCACATTAATCCATATTTCACTGTAAGACAGGTATGATTCATTATGTCTTCCCTGAATGATAGGAGAGTCTTTTTGTGGTATTACTTCTTTAAGTTAATATCTGGAAATATTTGAGTAAAAAAAAATTGCTGTATTAATACATCTTATTTTCCAATTTAGCTTGAGAAAGAGAGACAGAATCCATTGAGAACTAAATAAATAAAAATTCATTTTATGTTCAGGGTGACACTTTGGTTATTTTCTCCTTTTCAGAAAGAAAAAGTAATATTTACAATTTTGATATTGAATAACCTCTAATTGCATTTTGTTTGAGTTAAGATACTATGTGGCAAACCATTTTGCCAGGAACTATAAACTATGAGCAAAAGCAAAAACTACTTGACATCACTAGGGAGCAACTGAATGTAGACATAATCTAGAGATATTTACCATTTAATAAGGGAAAAGTACTGAGTGAATTTCCTAACTTTGTAGCATCTAGACCAAACACTGGCCACAGTCTACAGTCTGTACCATAATACACGATTACATTTTTTTATATATAAAAAAAAAAAAAAAAACAGTAGTGTTTGTGTCTTGAAGAACAAAAGGGAAAAATTCGGATCAAACACAACCTCTGCAAATTGGATGAACAAGGAGTTCTGCAAAGGAAATAGCCATAGAAAATGGGTCTAAAAGTCTATGTATAAATTCTGTCCAAATTCAAAAGACCTGATTGGCCTCTGAAAAATGAATGCTTGGCTTCAAGCAACCCATCTATGAATCAAAGAACTGAACTGAGATTTGATCTACTACTCAACAGTCTGCTGGTAGTTTGAGTCCTACAAATCTGACCACCTTCTGAAACAAGAGAGAAGGAACAGGAAAGGGGGAGAAAGATTGAGGAAGAGGGAGAGAGAAAGAGAAGGGAGAAAGGTAGGAAGGGGAAGGGGAAAGGGATGAAGGAAAGACTTTTTGAAGAAGTATCAGCAGAAACTAGGATTGCCAAATATACCCTCACAATATCCATGATATAATACAAAATTAATCAATCTCTAAAGAAAGGAAACAAGCAACACATTCTTAAGAAGAAGAGTGATTGATGGAGACTAAGCTTGTGATGAGTCAGATATTGGAATTCATAGATCATTTACTACTATATACTCAAGGAAAAAATATAATATTACATGAATGAAAAGATAAAGAAATACAGAGAAATAGAAACTGAAAAAATGGAAATTCAGGAGGGTAAACTCCAATTTCTGTTATAAAGTCATTCACTGGATAGGCTAGAGAGCAGAATGGAGATTATAGAGTAGGAAAGAATCAATAAAAATGTCATTATATTTAAAAATATATGGTAACTATAAAGAATCTCAGTAACTTATTCATACTGTTATAGATATATGTGCACATATCAGTTCAGTTCAGTCACTCAGCTCTGTCATCTCTTTTTGACTCCATGGATTGCAGCACACCAGGCTTCCCTGTCCATCACAGACTCCTGGAGTTTACTCATATATACTCATAGATAGATAGCTGATGGAGAGATACTGGCAGAAAATAACTTCTAAAATATAGAAGAGAATTTTGCAATATGTTGAAAACATAAATTTACAATTTCTTGATGCTCAGTGAGTCCTAAGCAGGATAAAAACAAAGAAAACCACACTTATGCATGTCATGCTTAAACTACAGAAACTCAAAAGTTAAGAAAAATTAACCAGAGTAAGATTCATTTCATGTAAGAGAATAATATTATAAATACTTAAATGCTGTTGACTACTGCTCAGAAATGTGGAAGATACAAAACAGTGAAACAACTTGAAGTACTGAAAGGAATTCAAATTTGTTAATCCAGATTTTTTTTCTAGAAAAATAATCTTTAAAGAATGAATATGAAATAAAAACATTTCAGGTAAAAAGAAGATAATGAGAATTCGCTAGAGAAAATACTGCAAGTTCTTCAGGTTGACAGTAAAAAATAAGAGGAAATGACAAATAGTGGGGGAAGATATAAAATTTTGATTCTCAACTATTTTGAAGTAAGGACTACACTTGTGTGTGTGTGTGATCAGTTGTGTCCAATTCTTTGTGACCTCATAGCCTGCCAGGTTTCTCTGCCCATGGAATTCTCCAGGCAAGACTACTAGAGTGAGTAGCCATTCCCTTCTGCAGGGGATCTTCCTAACCCAGGGATAGAACATGGGTCTCCCTCATTTCAGGCAGATTCCTAACCTTCTAAGCCACCAGGGAACCCTTCTGCAGTAATTTGCAAACACAATGGAGGTTTAGTAGGTGATTAGTCATTAAAGTGTTTGTTGTTTAGAATTTACCATAAATTAAAGATATAACTGCATGTCTCCCTCTGATAGGAAAGGTTCCTTTAATGATACAAACTCTTGTAATTTAATGATGTGTCTCTCAGTATGTTGCACAGTTTTTGGTACATACCTACATTTATAAATGTTTGTTAAAATTTTGACAATTTTCAATCTCATAGTATTCTAATACAAATTGTCTTATTTTGTTATTACAATAATCAAGGCCAGTCATTAATTCTTTCCAAGCTTCAGAGATGAATAATTGGAGACATATACAAAGTAACATGTCCAAGATCACTCTAGGTAAAGTACTTGTAATATTTCTACACTATCTATTATACACAGTTAAGAAAATACATATTCTAGATGTTTTCAGATATAAAATCACACAACTCAACCAAAAGTCATGATTGCTTACACTGAGATTTTTTTTTAAGTTTAAAAAAAAATGTATTCAATAGTTAAATGGCTTAACATAATATATGATTTTTTAACTGAAGAAACTATAAATGTTCCATATCCAGTTCTAACTGTTGCTTCATGACCTGCATACAGGTTTCTCAGGAGGCAGGTCAAGTGGTCTGGTATTGCCATCTCTTTTGAAATTTTCCACAATTTATTGTGACCCACACAGTCAAAGGCTTTGGCATAATCAATAAAGCAGAAATACATGTTTTTTTCTGGAACTCTCTTGCTTTTTCTATAATCCAGTGGATGTTGGCAATTTGATCTCTGGTTCCTCTGCCTTTTCTAAATCCAGCTTGATCATCTGGAAGTTCACGGTTCACGAATTGCTGAAGCCTGGCTTGGAGAATTTTAAGCATTACTTTACTAGCATTTGAGGAGCACAATTGTGCGGTAGTTTGAGCATTCTTTGGCATTGCTTTTCTTTGGGATTGGAATGAAAACTGATCTTTTCCAGTCCTGTGGTCACTGCCGAGTTTTCCAACTTGCTGGCATATTGTGTGCAGCACTTTCACAGCATCATCTTTCAGGATTTAAAATAGCTCAACTGGAATTCAAATCACCTCCACTAGCTTTGTTCATAGTAATGCTTCCCAAAGCCCACTTGACTTCACATTCCAGGATGTCTGGCTCTAGGTGAGTGATCACATCATCATGATTATCTGGGTCATGAAGATCTTTTTTGTACAATTCTTCTGTGTATTCTTGCTACCTCTTCTTAGTATCTTCTGCTTCTGTTAGACTGGATCCAAATAGGAAAAGGAGTACATCAAGGCTGAACATTGTCACCCTACTTATTTAACTTATATGCAAAGTACATCATGAGAAATGCTGGGCTGGAGGAAGCACAAGCTGGAATCAAGATTGCCTGGAGAAATATCAATAACCTCAGATATGCAGATGACACCACCCTTATGGCAGAAAGTGAAGAAGAACTAGTCTCTTGATGAAAGTGAAAGAGGAGAGTGAAAAAGTTGGCTTAAAGCTCAACATTCAGAAAACTAAGATCATGGCATCCAGTCCCATCACTTCATAGGAAATAGAAGGGGAAACAGTGGCTGACTTTATTTTTCTGGGCTCCAAAATCACAGCAGATGGTGATTGCAGACATGAAATTAAAAGACACTCCCTGGACAGAAAGTTATGACTGACCTAGATAGCATATTAAAAAGCAGAGACATTACTTTGCCAACAATGGCACATCTAGTCAAGGCTATGGTTTTTCCAGTGGTCACGTGTGGATGTGAGAGTTGGACTATAAAGAAAGCTGAGTGCAGAAGAATTGATGCTTTAGAACTGTGGTGTTGGAGAAGACTTTTGAGAGTCCCTTGGACTGCAAGGAGATCAAACCAGTCCTTCCGAAGGAGATCTGTCCTGGGTGTTCATTGGAAGGACTGATGTTAAAGCTGAAACTCCAATATTTTGGCCACCTGATGCGAACAGCTGACTCATTTGAAAAGACCCTGATGCTGGGAAAGATTGAGGGCAGGAGCAGAAGGGGACGACAGAGGATGAGATGGTTGGAAGGCATCATCGACTCAATAAACATGGATTTGGGTGGACTCCGGGAGTTAGTGATGGACAGGGAGGCCTGGCATGCTACAGTTTATGGGGTCGCAAAGAGTCAGACATGACTGAGTGACTGAACTGAACTGAGCAATCAATGATTTCAAGGTAGTAACTATGTATCATAGTTAACAAATTTTGACCACTTTAGTTTGTTTTGCTTATCCCAAATATATGAAAAAGACCCCTCTTCTTTTTACTCTCTTTCTTTTCTTTATGTTGTTCTCCTAAAATATTTAAATATGTCCTAAATTCGATTAAAGCACTTTTGATAATGCTTTTCTTGAAATATTAATATAGATACATTATTAATAGTGAAAGAAATATCTTCTTTTCATATTTGTAGTCTCACTTTAAATTAAATCTCTTTAGAGAATCTTGGTAAGACTCACAGTTCTCTATATTGACTAGCACAGTGTCACTCTGCCTTTGGTCAGTATTAGGTAGTTGTTGGTGGTAGTGGTTTAGTTGCTAAGTCACAGCCAACTGTTGCAACTAAAGACTATAAACCCACCAGGTACCTTGATCAGTGGGATTTCCTAGGCAAGAATACTTGAGAGGGTTGCCACTTCCTTCTCCAACAGACCTTCCCGACCCTGCATTGCAGGCAGTGAGTTATTGAAAGTCGCTCAGTTGTGTCCGATTCTTTGCGACCCCATGGACTGTATAGTCCATAGAATCTCCATGCCAGAATACTGGAGTGGGTAGCCTTTCCCTTCTCCAGGGGATCTTCCCAACCCAGGTCTCATGCTTTGCAGGCAGATTCTTTACCAGCTGAGTCACAAGGGATTCTTTATCAACTGAGCCACCTTGGGGTTCTCTTTATCCTCTCACTATAAAATTTGGCTCAAGAACCTAGGAATGTAAAAGATACAGGGAAATTAAAAGAAAAGGTCATATTCCTTCTTGTAGCATACAGATTACTGACTTTTTATCATCCATTAATATTCGAGATGGTTGGATGTCATCGCCGACTCAATCGGCATGAGTTTGAGTAAACTCTGGGAGTTTGTGATGGACAAGGAGGCCTGCCTTGCTGCGATTCATGGGGTCGCAAAGAGTTAGACACGACTGAGCAACTGACTGAACTGAACTGAATATTCTTAATACTCTATAGCACTGATTAAAAAGCAGTTGTTTTAACTGAGGTATAATTGCTATACAATTTTCTGTTTCTGCTGTACAACAAAGTGAATCAGCTATATTCCCACTAAAATAAAATGCGGAAGCAAGAAAAACTAATAAGAAAGGAATTCAAAATATTTTGTAATTGTTCACATGCTAATTGATACCTGAAAGTCACTTTTTTTTACACCAACTGATATTCATCAGCATTTATTTGCATATTCCAGAAACTATCCCAATTCAAGGAGGTGATTACTATCAACTTGGATGTCAAATTTCATGATCATGAAACAATTCTAACTCTAGAAATTCCCATAGAAAAGTGCAGAACAGTTTTATTTTCAATAATTTGTGATTGATAGTTTATTTATTTATTTTTTTTAATTTTTTTTTTCCCATTTATTTTTATTAGTTGGAGGCTAATTACTTTACAGCATTGCAGTGGTTTTTGTCATACATTGAATTAGCCATGGATTTACATGTATTCCCCATCCCGGTCCCCCCTCCCACCTCCCTCTCCACCCCATCCCTCTGGGTCCTCCCAGTGCACCAGACCTGAGCACTTGTCTCATGCATCCAACCTGGGCTGGTAATCTGTTTCACCCTAGATATACATGTTATAACTGTTTTGTGTAATCCTATTTAACCTGATGTAAAATGTCAGCGTGCCTTTCTTTGGAGTGAATATGTTTGTTCATCAAGGAGGCAGCAATGCAATGTTGTAAACTCAGGAGATAAATGACTTTGTTATCATCTGGGTTACCTTGCTTATCAAAATGAAAACCAGACAGACAGATAATGTATAAAGATGAGCCCACAGCCATAGATCAGTCTGATTGTCCATTCTCTCAGATATCTTTTTAAAGCATTTGTAAAGATTTTTAAAGAGGAGGAGAAAACTGTAGCATCTTATGCACACCAAAAGACAACTACACGAACTCAATATATCAAACAATTTATTTATATAGCTACTTATGTTGACAACAGCAACTTTTTAATAAATTGATGCAAAGCTACTCTAATAATATTTATTTATACTCCCAATAATACCCCTTTGTAGATGTGAGAGAAAGTGCAAAAAATGTAAATTGATGTATCTTTCCTCTGAATCCCCAAAAGGCATGCGTTTGTGTTCTTTTGCAGTGAGAAAAGAGCATTTTATATGTAGAATAATGTTTAAAAATAATAGCTAAATATCAGCTGTGACATTCTACATCATCATTTGGGAAAAAAAAAAAAAACCTGACAGCACGCAGCCACCATAAATACATGCTTTAAAAATAAATTGTATGCAGATTGCCAGAAATAACCTTACCGATGAAACTGTGGCATGCATGTCTTTGTGCTAATAAACAAATTTGCCTTTGACATATATGCAATCTGTATTTATTATGCATTTTATAGCTTTATGACAGAAAAAGTATGCATCTTTTTTATAACCAACAGAAAATATTTTGGGAGAGTTATAGGAGTTGTATCTGGCAGTTAAAAATAAGACCTCTCTTTTGTTTCATATTTCATATCAGCTTATTTTGACAGCTGTAGTAACAGAGTCAAAGGTTTGATCACAGCTGTGTGGGTTGCATCCACAGTTTCTGCATCCCAGTGGATTTAGTGTCATTTCAATCTAAAAAGTGCCCCCAGACAAATGCAGTAATAAACTGGTGATATAATTTTCAGCCTTTTCTTCTATCAAGATGAACCTGAAAAAGTTGAAAAGTGAGAAAATAGAAATCATAATAAAAGGAAAGCTTTAAATCGTCTACCTAGTACATAGTTTTTGATCAGCAAATGTCAGGACTTTAATACTAGAAAGCCTTTCAAGGACTGGATGAGAAAAGGAATACATAACAGATCATTCTGCACTTTGATCTATTTAATATGCTAAATCCAATATGTATATATTCCAAACATAGAATGTGTTCAATTATCCATGTATTAATAAAGCAAATAATAATAAATCATCCACTTCCATAAAGACTCGATTTTAAGCAAGCATTACTTATTCTTTTTATCCTGTGTCAGGAATATTCCCAGGAGTAGAAAATGGCTCTAATATTCTTGCCTGGAAAATCCCGTGGAGGGAAGAGCCTGGCAGGCTACAAACTCCATAGGGTCCACAGGGTCACAAAGAGTCATACACGACTAAGCAACTGAGCACACACACATTCTCTTGTTAAAGGTAATGGGTTTGTTTCAGTAGCTTAAAAAGTTGCTTTTCTGAGGGCCTGTAAAAAGTAATCTTCATTAAGATATGTTTACTGTTTGGGGAGAATTTTATGTCATACTCACACTGAAAGTGAAAGTGAAATTTGCTCAGTCATGTCCAACTCTTTGCAACCTCATGGACAATACAGTTCATGGAATTCTCCATTGCAGCATACTGGAGTGGGTAGCCTATCCCTTCTCCAGCTGATCTTCCCAACCCAGGAATTGAACTGTGGTCTCCTGCATTGCAGCCGGATTCTTTACCGAATTATCAGGGATGTCCCATACTCACACTGAGTAGATGTTAATTATTTCTAAGTAAACTGTTTTTCAGACAAGAATAATAAAAATCTTATGGGTGTGTTGAATACCAATGATGCAAAGGAATGTGAGGAGATCGCCTCTGGTTTTATTTATGACATGAATTGTAACATCACAGAAATGGTTATTGATTGCTGTATACTGTGCAAGTTTTATAATATCCATATAAAAATCTCCCTCACACACACCCACACACACCACACCATACCAGTGTTTCTCAAACTCAGTATTACTAGGGTTTTGCTCTGCACTGGAAAATTTTTTGTTATAAATGGTTGAATATGTGTTGTAATTGTTTAAACAGCATCTAGTGGGAAACTATCTAACCTCTACCTGATAGAAATCAGTAGCACATCTCCCCTACAGTTGTGACAACCAAAACTAAATCTACATATTGCCAAACATTCCCTGGTGAATAAACTGCCCTTGGTTGTGAATCACAGAGGCAAATATACTACTCCTATACATAACCACATATACAATGTGTGCCTACATAACATTCCATCTTATTTCTATACACCCCTAGACACCTACATACATACATATCAACACCTGCCATGTTGACATCCACATAGTCAATGGCACATGCCTACACTTACACATCCATGTATACACACCTCACTTCACAAGTATACAGCCCTATATATATAAGCACACATCCCTATGTAAATGATACACATTATAAATTTATATAGTAGTATATAATACAATTTTAAGACATTTATAAATACATATTTCTTACCTTGAAAAAACCACCTCTATAAACAAATCTTGATTTTTTTTTTCTCTTATGGCCTGGGCATCCAGTCTTTTACACAACAAAAGTAAATCTTAATATATATTCACAGAATAAATTAACCATTTGTTTGCCTGATGTTGTAAAAGAGAAATATTGCATAGGAACCTGGAATGTTAGGTCTATGTATCAAGGCAAATTGGAAGTGGTCAAACAGGAGATGGCAAGAGTGATCATCGACATTTTAGGAATCAGCGAACTAAAATGGACTGGAATGGGTGAATTTAACTCAGATGACCATTATATCTACTTCTGTGGGCAAAGAATCCCTTAGAAGAAATGGCATAGCCATCATAGTCAACAAAAGAGCCTGAAATGCAGTACTTGGGTGCAATCTCAAAAACGACAGACTGATCTCTACTGATTTCCAAGGTAAACCACTTAATCGCATGTTAATCCAAGACTATATCCTGACTAGTAATGCTGAAGAAGATGAAGTTGAATGGTTTTGTGAAGACCTACAAGACCTTTTAGAAGTAACACCCATAAAAGATGACCTTTTAATTATAAGGGATTGAAATGCAACAGTAGGAAGTCAAGGACACCTGGAGTAACAGGCAAATTTGGCTTTGAAGTACAGAAAGAAGCAGGGCAAAGGCTAATAGAGTTTTGCCAAAAGAATGCACTGGTCATAGCAAACACCCTGTTCCAACAAAACAAGAGAAGACTCTGCACAAGGACATCACCAGATGGTCAACACTGAAATCAGATTGATTATATTCATTGCAGCCAAAGTTGGAGAAGCTTTATACAGTCAGCAAAACCAAGAAAAGGAGCTGACTGTGGCTAAGATCATGAACTCTTTATAGCCTCCTTCAGACTTAAATTGAACAAAATAGGGAAAACTACTAGACCATTCAGGTATGAGCTAAATCAAACCCCTAACAATTATACAGTAGAAGTCAGAAATAGATGTAAGGGAACAGATCTGATAGAGGGCCTGATGAACTATGGATGGAAGTTAGTGACATTGTACAGGAGACAGGGATCAAGACCACCCCCAAGAAAAAGAAATGCAAAAAAAAAGGAAAATGGCTGCCTGAGGAGGCCTTACAAATAACTGTGAAAAGAAGAGAAGCAAAAAGCAAAGAGGAAAAGGGAAGATATACCCATTTGAATGCAAAGTTCCAAAGAATAGCAAGGAGAGATAAGAAAGTTTCCCTCAGTGATCAGTGCAAAAAAATAGAGGAAAACAATAGAATGGGAAAGACTAGAGATATCTTCAAGAAAATTGGAGATACCAAGGGGAATATCTCATGCAAAGATGGGCTCAGTAAAGGACAGAAACAGTATGGACCTAACAGAAGCAGAAGATATTAAGAAGAGGTGGCAAGAACACACAGAAGAACTGTACAAAAAAGATCTTCATGATCCAGATAATCACGATGGTATGATCACTCACTTAGAGCCAGACATCCTGGAATGTGAAATCAAGTGAGCCTTAGGAAGCATCACTATAAACAAAGTTAGTGGAAGTGATGGAATTCCAGTTGAGCTATTTCAAATCTTAAAAGATGATGCTATGAAAGTGCTGCAGTCAATATGCCAGCAAATTTGGAAAACTCAGCAGTGGCCACAGGACTGGAAAAGGTCAGTTTTCACTCCAATCCCAAAGAAAGGCAATGCCAAAGAATGCTCAAACTACTGCACAATTGCACTCATCTCACACACTGGTAAAGTAACACTCAAAATTCTCCGTGCCAGGCCTCAGCAATATGTGAGCCGTGAACTTCCAGATGATCAAGCTGGATTTAGAAAAGGCAGAGGAACCAAAGTTCAAATTGCCAACACCCACTGGATTATTGATAAAGCAGAAGAGTTCCAGAAAAAACATGTATTTCTGCTTTACTGACTATGCCAAAGCCTTCGACTGTGTGGATCACAATAAACTGTGGAAAATTCTGAAAGAGATGGGAATACCAGACCACCTGACCTGCCTCCTGAGAAATCTGTATGCAGGTCAGGAAGCAACAGTTAGAACTGGACATGAAACAGCAGACTGGTTCCAGATAGGAAAATGAGTACATCAAGGCTGTATATTGTCACCCTGCTTATTTGACTTATATGCAGAGTACATCATGAGAAATGCTGGCTTGGATGAAACACAAGCTGCAATCAATATTGTCAGGAGAAATATTAATAACCTCAGATATGCAGTTGACCCCACCCTTATGACAGAAACCAAAGAAGAACTAAAAAGCTTTTGATGAAAGTGAAAGAGGAGAGTGAAAAAGTTGGCATCTGGTCACATTTCTTCCTGGCAAATAGATGGGGAAACTGTGGAAGTAGTGGCAAACTTTATTTTTGAGGGGTTCCAAAATCACTGCAGATGGTGACTGCAGTCATGAAATTAAAAGACGCTGACTCCTTGGCAGGAAAGTTATGACAAACCTAGACAGCATATTTAATAACAGAGACATTACTTAGCTAACAAAGGTAAGTCTAGTCAAGTCTATGGTTTATTCCAATAGTTGTGTATAGATGTGAGAGTTGAACTATAAAGAGATCCGTGCACTGAAAAACTGATGCTTTTTAACTGTGGTGTTGGAGAAGACTCTTGAGAGTCCCTTGGACAGCAAGGAGAGCCAACCTGTCCATCCTAAGGGAGATAGTCCTGAGTGTTCATTGGAAGGACTAACGTTGAAGTTGAAACTCCAATACTTTGGCCACATGATGAGAAGAGTTAACTCATTAGAAAAGACCCTGACGGTGGGAATGATTGAAAGCGGGTGAAGAAGAGGATGGCAGAAGATGAGATGGTCGGATGGCATCACCAACTGAATGGACATGAGTTTGGGTAAGCTCCAGGAGTTGGTGATGGACAGGGAGGCCTGGCTTGCTGCAGTTCATCTGGTCACAAAGATTCAGACATGACTGATTGACTGAACTGAACTGAAATTGCCTGATGTTAATAGAACCTAAAGCATACTTTTATATTTCCTAATCTTTTATTACTAAAGACACACAGAGCCTTTTACAGTCTTAAACATGTCTTGTAAGATATTCTATTTTTCCTTAAATGAATACTGTACAAGGATGTTGACTGAATAAATAAGTGTGAAAATGATATATCAAAATACACTATTATCAGTTTGAATTTGAGTAGGCATAAATGATACATGGTGTCCTTGTTGAAAGAAACTGCATAGTAGTTCAGTATTTATTTTATTATGAACAGAAAAAAAATCACAAAAACATGTGTTCTTAAAGAAATATTATTGAAGTTTGATTTGCTAGTATAATAGAATTTTAAAATAGAATCCATTCACATGCTTTTCTGCAGGCTTAGGAATTACTGAATAACTTTTTAATCCATTGAAAACATGCTCTCCACTTGTATTCTCCACTTTGTAAATTATAGGAACCAAAAATAAAATTGGATAGAAAAGGAGTGCTGAATTATTTTTTAAGAAAATTGATTTTTATGTTGAAATCAAAGTTAATTTGGTCATTTAAAATCATTTCTTCTATTAATTGAGTTCAGTGTTGCCTTGGTCAAAATGCAATGCAAGCTACAAGTTTATGTCCTCAGAGACCTCACAATTTATTGCTGCCATGACAGAATATGTGACTCAGATATAAGTAATATGCTGATTTGTTACAAACACAGTCACAAAATAACAATAAATAAGTCTGTATATTGTATAATTAGACTGAATATTTTGTCATACTGGTATATTTTTTTTTAAAAAGTATATTCTGTGAAGGAAATAAAATGCTATAGCTATGTACCAGATGTGATATATGATTAAAGATTAGAAATTTAAATTTTCTTCTCTGTCTTGAATTAGAACTTGAGTATTACATATTCCAAATAAGATTGGTGTTTGTAATATTTCTTTATTACATTATTACACTACTGATTTAAATGTCAAAATTCAGACTAATCAATGACCTGAATAAGACTCTTCTCTTTGACAAAGGAATCAAACATTGTTTATGTACAAACAAATACTCTCAATCATTAAATTATTAGTTAACAATTTGCTTCTTTTTGGGAGAATATGTATTACATTATTTCTGAAGCTTATTGTTTTAATATCTTTAATAATTATATTTTGTTCACTCAAAAATATATACCATGTTGGCATACTATGAATAGGATTTCAATAATTAATTTTTTTAATTGTATAACTGTCTGATAATGACTGTTCTAACAGTACATTTAAAGATTTTACATTAAAATTTTGCTAACAGTATATTTAGAGATTTTCTAACAGTATGTTTAAAGATTTTATACTAAACTATTACTGACTGTTTTCAGGTGGTATTTTTGATTATTATGCATAAAGACAATCAAAGTATAAATGTGCATCACATGCTTATGCTGTTTTAAAATTTTAAATATTGTGTTAATTTTATATTTATTGAGAAGCCTGTATGCATAAACTATTTTATATAAAATTTAGATAAGTGAAAGAAAAATCTACTTTAGAATGAAAAAGAAAATAGGCAATGCAAATTGATGGAGAGATTATCATGTTCTTTGATTGGAAGAATCAATATTCTAAAAATGACTATAATAACCAAAGCAATCTACAGATTCAATGGGATCCCTATCAAATCACCAAAGGCATTTTTCACAGAACTAGAACAAAAACCTTTGTAATTTGCATGGAAACACAAAAGACCCCAAACAATCAAAGCAATCTTAAGAAAGAAAAAAGGGAAGCTGGAGAAATCAACCTTCCTGACTCCAGACTATAATACAAAGCCATAGACAATAAGAGAATATGGTACTGGCACAAAAAACAAACAAAAGCAGAAATATAGACCAATGGAACAAGATAAAAAGCCCAGAGATAAACCCATGCACCTATGGACACTTCACTTTGACAAAGGAGGCGAAAATATACAATGGAGAAGAGACAACCTCTTCAGTAGTGTTGCTAGAAAAACTGGACAGCTACATGTAAAAGAATGAAACTAGAACACTTCCTAACAGTATACATTAAAATAAACTCATATTGGATTAAAGACTTAAATGTAAGGCCAGAAGCAATAAACTCTTACAGGAAAACATAAGCAGTACATTCCTTGACATAAATCACAGTAAAATCCTCTATGATCCACCTCCTAGAATAATGGAAATAAAAACAAAAATAAGCAAGTAAAATCTAATTAAACCTAAAAGCTCTTGTACAGCAAAGGAAACTATAAGCAAGGGGAAAAGATAGCCCTCTAAATGGGAGAAAATAATGGAAAATGAAACTACTGACAAATGATTAATCTCCAAAATATACAAGCTGCTGGTTCAGGTCAATGCCAGAAAAACAAATAATCAAAAAAGGACTGAAGACCTAAACAAACATTTCTCCAAAGAAGACATACAGATGGTTAATAAACACATGAAAAGATACTTAATATCACTCATTATTAGAGAAATGCAATCAAAACTACAATGAGGTATCACCTCATGCAGATCAGAATGGCCATTATCAAAAAGTCAATAAAAAGCAAATAATAAATGCTGAAGAGGGTGTGGAGAAAAGGGAAATCTCTTAGCTTTTTGGTAGGAATATAAACTATCCAGCCACTATGGAAAATAATATGATTTCTTATAAAAGAAAGAAAGAGAAAAAAAAAAAAACTAGATATATATCTACCATATGTCCCAGTAATCCTACCACCAGGCATATGCCCTGAGGAAACTATAATTGAAAAAGATACACGTATCCCTGTGTTCATAGCAGCAATATTTACAGCAGCTAGTGCATGGAAGCAACCTAGATGTCCAATGACAGATGAATGCATAAACAAGTTGTAATATATATATATGTGTGTGTGTGTGTGTGTACAAAATAGAATAGTACTCAACCAAAAAATGGAGCACATTTGAATCAGTTCTAATGAGGTGGATGAACCTAGAACCTATTATACAGAATGAAGTAAGTTAGAAAGAGAAAAACAAATATCATATATTAACACATATATATGGAATCTAGAAAGATAGCACTGATGAACCTATTTTCATGTCAACAATGGAAACACAAACATAGAGAACATACTTGTAGACACAGTGGGGGCAGGAGCGAGAGATGAATTGAGAGAGTAGCATTACACATATTCATTCCCATGTGTAAAATAGATAGCCAGTGGGAATTTGCTATATGACATAGGGAACTCAAACTTAGGGCCCTGTGACAATCTAGAGGGATGGGCTGGAGTGGGAGGTGGGAGGAAGGTTCAAGAGGGAGGGGACATATGCATATCTATGGCTGATTTGTGTTGATGTATGGCAGAAACCAACACAACATAGTAAAGCAATTGTCCTCCAATTAAAAATAAATGCAGAAAATGAAATGAAAAGGAAAGCATAGGGTAAATACCAGTAGTAATGCTCACTCTTAATATTTAAATAGCATTTTGTTTTCTAATACTTTATTATGATGCTTAGAGATGTTTTTAGGGGATTCCCTGATAGCCCAGTCGGTAAAGAATCCGCCTGCAGTACAGGAGACCCAGTTTCAATCCCTGGATCAGGAAGATTCCCTGGGGAAGGAAATGGCAACCCACTCCAGTATTCTTGCCTGGAAAATCCCATGGACAGAGGAACCTGGCAGGCTACAGTTCATGGGGTCGCAAGAGTCAGACACAACTTAGCGACTAAACCATCAAAAGAGGTGTTTAAGTTTAGTAAAACTAGATTGGTACAAAAGTAATTGTGGTTTCAGACCGTGAAATTTAAATCATTATAACTATGCTCAAGCACATCTTTAATAATCAAAATAGGAACCATTACAATTAATATCCATCTGAATGGGTATCTACCCATCTGAAAGCAGAGTTCCAAAGAAGAGCAAGGAGAGATAAGACAGCCTTCTTATGTGAACAATGCAAAGAAACAGAGAAAAACAATAGAATGGGAAAGAGTAGAGATCTCTTCAAGACAACTGGAGATACCAAGGGAACATCTTATGTAAAGATGGACAGCATACAGGACAGAAACAGAAGGAACTTAACACAAGTAGAAGATATCAAGAAGAGGTGGCAAAAAATATACAGAACTGTACAGAAAAGGCCTTAAGACCCAAACAACCACTATGGTGTGATCATTAGCTTAGAGACAGACATTGTTGGCTCTATGTGAAATCAAGTGGGCCTTCTGAAGCATTACTACAAACAAAGCAAGTGGAGATGATCAAATTCCAGTTGAGCTACTTTAAATCCTAAAGGATTATGTTTTTTAAGAGCTGCACTCAATAAGCCAGAAAATCTAGAAAACTCAGCTGTGGCCACAGGACTGGAAAATGTCAGTTTTCATTCCAATCTCAAAGAAGGGCAATGCCAAAGAATGTTCAAACTGCCGCACAATTGCACTCATTTCACAGGCTAGCAAGATTGTGCTCAAAATCCTACAATGCAAGTTTCAACAGTAGGTGAATCTGAGAATTTCCAGAGGTAAAAGCTGAATTTAGGAAAGGCAGAGGAACCAGACATTAAATTGCCAACATCCAATGGATCAAAGATCAAATTGCCAACATCCACTGGATCATAGAAAAAAGCAAGAGAGTTCCAGAAAAAACATCTCCTTCTGCTTTATTGACTACACTAGAGCCTTTGACTGTGTGGATCACAATAAACTGTGGAAAACCCTTAGCGATGAGAATGCCAAACAACCTTATCTGTCTCCTGAGAAACCTGTATGCTAGATAAGAAGCAACATTTAGTACCAGAAATAGAACAATGGTTGGGTTCAAAATTGGGAAAGGGGTACAGTACATCAAGGCTGTATACTATCACTCTGCTTTAAAATGATATGCATAGTACATCAAAACAAAATGCCAGGCTGGATGAAGCACAAGCTGGAATCAATATTGCCAGAAGAATTATTAATAATCTTAGATATGCAGATGACAACAATCTAATGGCAGAAAGCAAAGAGGAGCTAAAGAGATTCTTGATGAAGGTGAAAGAGGAGAGTGAAAAATCTGGCTTAAAACTCAGTATTCGAAAAACTAAGATCATGGCTTCCAATCACATCACTTCATGGAAAGAGATGGGAGGAAAATGGAAACAATGAAAGACTTTATTTTCATTGGCTTCCAAATCACTGCAGATGGTGACTCCAACCATGAAATTGAAAGATGCTTGCTCCTTGGAAGAAAAGACATGACAAATCTACACAGCATATAAAAAAGCAGAGGCATCACTTTGCAAAAAAGGTCTACCTCAGTTCAGTTCAGTTCAGTCACTCTGTCATATCTGAATCTTTGCAACCCCATGGACTGCAGCACACCAGGCCTCCCTGTCCATCAGCAACTCCCAGAGTTTACTCAAACTCATATCCATTGAGTCGGTGATGCCATCCAACCATCTCATCCTCTGTCGTCACCTTCTCCCCCTGCCTTCAATCTTTCCCCGAATCAGGGTCTTTTCAAATGAGTCAGTTGTTTGCATTAGCTGGCCAAAGTACTGGAGTTTCAGTTTCAGCATCAGTCCTTCCAATGAATATTCAAGACTGATTTCCTTTAGGATGGACTGGTTGGATCTCCTTGCTGCCCAAGGGACTCTCAAGAGTCTTCTCCAACACCACAGTTTAAAAGCATCAATTCTTCAGCACTCAGCTTTCTTGATAGTCCAACTCTCAGATCCATACATAACTACTGGAAAAATGATATAATCAAAGCTATGCTTCTTCTAGTAGCCATGTATGGATGTGAGAGTTGGACCATAAAGAAAACTAAACACCAAAGTATTGATACTTTTGAACTGTACTGCTGGAGAAGACTCTCAAGAGTCTCTTGGACAACAAGGGAATTAAACCAGCCCATCCTAAAGGAAATCAGTCCTGAATATTCATTGGAAGGAGTGATGCTGAAGCTGAAACTCTAATATTTTGGCCACCTGATGTGAAGAACTGACTCATTGGAAAAGACCCTGATACTGGGAAATATTAAGGACAAGAGGAGAAGGGGATGGCAGAGGATGAAGTGGCTGGATGGCTGGATGGCATCACCAATTCAATGGATAAGTCTGTGTGTACACCAGGAGATAGTGAAGGACAGGAAAAGCTGGAGTGCTGCACTTCATGGGGTTGCAAAGAGTTGGACATGACTAAGTGACTGAACAACAACAGCTATCTATACACTTTTGCCAATGAGAAGTATGTTTGTTTATTCCTGTAGTGTGAGTCTTTGCTTCTGGATTCAACAAATTCTTGGAAAGCGTTTTCTGCCTTTTTTTTTTTTTTTTCTGTGTCCCTTTATTTATTTATTATTATTATTGTTTGTAATTTACTTATTTCTTATTGAAGGATAATTGCTTTACAGAATTTTGCTGTTTTCTGTCAAACCTCAACTTTTTGGTTATGGAAGCATTTTCCCTGCAAAAAGTTGTAGAGATGCTTGAAGAAGTGGTAGTTAGTTGGCAAAGGTCAGATGAATATGGTAGATGAGGCAAAGTAGCCCAATTAATAGCCCAATTCATTCAATTTTTGAGGCATTGGTTGTGTGAGTTGTGGTCGAGCACTGTTGTAGAGAAGAATTTGACCCAATCTGTTGAGCAATGCCAGCTGTTGCTGGTGCATCTCTTTAATATCCTCAGTATACTTCTCAGATGCAGTAGTTCACTGGGATTCAGAAAGCTATAATGAGTTACATGGTAGATAACCAAACAGTTACCATGACCTTTTTATTCGGTTCAAATTTGTCTTTGGAAAGTGCTTTGGAGCTTCTTCTCTGTCTAACCCATGAGCTTGTGGTCACAGTTATCATATAAAATCCACTTCTCATCACGTAGCACAATCTGATCCAGAAACGGTTCATTGTTGTTGTGTAGAATAAAAGAATACACTTCAAAATGATGATTTTGTTTGTTTTGCAGTCAGCTCATGAGATACCCACTTATCAAGCTTTTTCACCTGTCCAATTAGATTCAAATGCCAAATGACCATAGAGTGGTCGACACTAAGGTCTTCAGCAACTTCTCATGTAGCTGGTAAGAGGATCAGCTTTGATGACGCTCTCAGTTGGTCGTTCTCAACTTCTGATGGCCAGCCACTAAACTCATTTCAAGGTTCTCATCTCCTTTGCACAACTTCTTGAACTACCTCTGCACTGTACACTTGTTAGCAATTCCTGGACAAAATGTGCTGTTTTTGTTGTGAGTTGTCGCTGCTGCTTTATGACCCATTTTGTACTCAAAAAAAAAAACAAAAAAAAAAAAAAAAAAACACTCGAATTTGCTTCTTGTCTAATATCATTTCTGAAGTCTAAAATAAATATAAAACAAACAGTAGATAATAACTCATTAGCAAAGCAACATAAAGTGAGAAATGCCTATTAAAATGATGTATAATATAACCACATTTTACAATGTATTACAATATCAAATGGCAAAGTTCAATAATGCAAAACTGCATTTACTTTTGCACCAAACTAAGAGTAGAGTTGGAAACATTTTTCTTATTATGCCTTGCTCTGTATGGTAGAGTAAATAATGCCCCCCTCTATGTCAATGTACTAATACCTAGAAGCTGTCATTATGTTATCTTAAATGACAAAGGGACTTTGAAAATGTGATTGAGTTGGAGATTTTGAAACAAGTAACTATCCTGGATAATAATAGGTGGGCCAGATGTAGTCACACAGATTATTGTAAGATAGAAATCAATGTAAACACAGAATCAAACATATCTGAAGATCCTATGCCACTGGCTTGTAAGATGAAGAAATGTGTGCGTGTGAGCCATGGAATAAAATGAATCAATTCAGTTCAGTTCAGGTCCATAGCTCTCTTTGCCAGCCCATGGACTGCAGCACAACAGGCCTCCCTGTCCATCACCAACTCCCCGACCTTGCTCAAACTCATGTCCATAGAGTCTATGATGCCATCAAACAATCTCATCCTCTGTCATCCCTTTCTCCTCCTGCATTCAATCTTTCACAGCATCAGGGGCTTTTCAAGTGAGTCAGTTCTTTGCATCAGGTGGCCAAAGTACTGTAGTTTCAGCTTCAACAACAGTCCTTCTAATAAATATTCAGGACTGATTTACTTTAGGACTGATGGTTTGATCTCCTTGCAGTCCAAGGGACTTTCAAGAGTCTTCTCCAACACCACAGTTCAAAAGCATTAATTTGTTGTCACACAGCTTTCTTTATAGTCCAACTCTCACATCCATACATGACTACTGGAAAAACCATAGCTTTGACTAGACAGACTTTTGCTGGCATAGCAATGTTTCTGCTTTTTAATATGTTGTTAGGTTAGTCATAATTTTTCTTCCAAGGAGCAAACGTATTTGATGGCTGAAGTCAACATCTGAGTGATTTTGGAGCCCCCCCCCAAATCAAATCTTTCACCGTTTCCAATATTTCCACATCTATTTGCGATGAAGTGATGGAACCGGATGCCGTGATCTTAGTTTTTTGAAAGTTAAGATTTAAGCTAACTTTTTCACTCTCTTCTTTCACTTTCATCAAGAGGCTCTTTAGTTCTTCTTCTTTTTCTGCCATAGGGTCGTATCATCTGCATATAAGAGGTTATTGATATTTTTCCCGGCAATCTTGGTTCCAGCTAGTGCTTCATCCACCCTGGCATTTCTCATGATATACACTGAATATACGTTAAATAAACAGGGTGAAAATATACAGTCTTGAGGTACCCCTTTCCCAATTTGGAGCCAGTCTATTGTTCCATGCCCAGTTCTAACTGTAGCTTCTTGGCCTGCATTCAGATTTCTCAAGAGGAAGATAACATGGTCTGATATTCCCATCTCTTTCAGAATTTTCCAGTTTGCTGTGATCTACACAATCAAAGGCTTTAGCATAATCAATAAAACAGAAGTAGATGCTTTTCCAGAATTCTTTTCTTTTTCTATGACCCAAAGAAAGATTTGGCAATTTGAACTTTGGTTCCTCTGCCTTTTCTAAAACCAGCTTGAACATCTGGAAGTTCACGGTTCACATACTGGTGAAGTCTGGCTTGGAGATTTTTTAGCACTAATTTGCTAGAGTGTTAGATGATTGCAAGGGTGCAAGAGTTTAAGCATTCTTTGACATTGCTTTTCTTTGGGATTGGAATAAAAAGTGACCTTTTCCAGTCCTGTGGCCACTGCTGAGTTTTCCAAATTTGCTGGCATATTGACTGCATCTATTTAACAGCATTGTCTTTTAGGATTTGAAATAGCTCAACTGGAATTTCACCACCTCCACTAGCTTTGTTCATAGTGATGCTTCCTAAGGCCCACTTGACTTCATATTACAGGATGCATGGCTCTAGGTGAGTGATCACACCAACATGGTTATCTGGGTCATGAGATCTTCTGTGTATTCTTGCCACCTCTTCTTAACATCTTTTGCTTCTTTTAGTTCCATAATATTTCTGTCATTTATTATGCCCATCTTTGCATGAAATGTTCCCTTGGTGTCTCCAATATTCTTGAAGAGATCTGTAGTTTTTCCCATTTTATTGTTTTCCTCTATTTCTTTGCATTTATCACAGAGGAAGGCTTTCTTATCTCTTCCTGCTATTCTTTTGAAATCTGCATTCAAATGTGTATATCTTTCCTTTTCTCCTTTCCTTTCACTTCTCTTCTCAGCTATTTGCAAGGCCTCCTCAGACAATTTTACCTTTGTGCATTTCTTTTTCTTGGAGATGATCTTGATCACTGCCTCCTGTACAATATCTGGAACCTCTGTCCAAACCTTCTCAGGCACTCTGTCTATCAGATCTAATCCTTGAATCATTTCTCACTTCTACTATATAATCATAAGGGATTTGATTTAGGTCATACCTGAATATTCTAGTGGTTTTTCCTACTTTCTTCAAGTTAAGTCTGAATTTTGCAGTAAGGCATTCATAATCCAAGTAACAGTCAGCTCCCAGTCTTGTTTTTGCTGACTATAGAGCTTCTTCATCTTTGGCTGCAAAGAATATAATCAATCTGATTTTGGTATTGACCATCTGGTAATTTCCTTGTGCAGAGTCTTCTCTTGTGTAGTTGGAAGAGGGTGTTTGCTATGACCAGTGCGTTCTCTCAGCAAAACTCTGTTAGCCTTTGCCATGCTTCATTTTGTACCCCAAAGCAAAATTTGCCTGTTATTCCAAGTACATCTTGACTTCCTACTTTTGCATTCCATTCCCTAATAATGAAAATGACAACTTTTTTGGTGTTAGTTCTAGAAGGTGTTGTAGTTCTTTATAGAATCGTTCAACTTCAGCTTTTTCAGCATTACTTGTTGGGGCATAGACTTGGATTACCATGAGAGTGAACGGTTTACCCTGGAAATGAGCAGAGGTCATCCTGTCGTTTTTGAGATTGCACCCAATTACTGCATTTCAGAAGAGTCCAAATGCAATCTTGGACTTGGATGCAATCTCAAAAATGACAGAATGATCTCTCTTTTGCCAAGAGAACACACTGATCATAGCAAACACCCTCTTCCAACAACACAAGAGAAGATTCTACACATGGATATCATCAGATGGTCAACACCAAAATCAGACTGATTATATTCTTTGCAGCCAAAGATGGAGAAGCTCTATACAGCCAGCAAAAACAAGACTGGGAGCTGACTGTGGCTCAGACCATGAACTTCTTATTGCCAAATTCAGACTTAAATTGAAGAAAGTAGGGAAAACCAGTAGGTCATTCAGGTATGATCTAAATGAGATCCCTTATGACTATACAGTGGAAGTGAAAAATAGATTTAAGGGACTAGATCTGATAGAGTGCCAGATGAACTATGGACATAGGTTCATGACATTGTACAGGAGACAGGGATCAAGAACATCCCCATGGAAAAGAAATGCAAAAAGGCAAAATGATTGTCTGAGGAGGCCTTACAAATAACTGTGAAAAGAAGAGAAGCAAAAATCAAAGGAGAAAGGAAAGATATTCCCATTTGAATGCAGAGTTCTAAAGAATAGCAAGGAGAGATAAGAAAGCCTTCCTCAGTGATCAATGCAAAGAATATAGAAAACAAGAGAATGGGAAAGATTAGAGATCTCTTCAAGAAAATTAGAGACACCAAGGGAATATTTCATGCAAAGATGGGTCTGATAAAGGACAGAAATGATATGGGCCTAACAGAAGCAGAAGATATTAAGAAGAGGTGGCAAGAACACACAGAAGGACTGTACAAAAAAGATATTCATGATCCAGATAATCACAATGGTGTGGTCACTCACCTAGAGCCAGACATCCTGGAATGTGAAGTCAGGTGGGCCTTAGAAAGTGTCACTATGAACAAAGCTAGTGGAGGTGATGGATTTCCAGTTGAGCTATTTCAAATCCTGAAAGATGATGCTTTGAAAGTGCTGCACTCAATATGCCAGCAAATTTGGAAAACTCAGCAGTGGCCACAGGATTGGAAAAGGTCAGTTTTCATTCCAATCCCAAAGAAAAGCAATGCCAAAGAATGCTCAAACTACCACACAATTGCACTCATCTCACACGCTAGTAAAGTAATGCTCAAAATTCTCCAAGCCAGGCTTCAGCAATATGTGAACCGTGAACTTCCTGATGTTCAAGCTGGTTTCAGAAAAGGCAGAGGAACCAGAGATCATATTGCCAACATCGGCTGGATCATCTAAAAAGCAACAGATTTCCAGAAAAACATCTATTTCTGCTTTATTGACTATGCCAAAGCCTTTGACTGTGTGGATCACAATTCTGTAAGAGATGGGAATACCAGACCACTTGACCCACCTCTTGAGAAACCTGTATGCAGGTCAAGAAGCAACAGTTAGAACTGGACATGGAACAACAGACTGGTTCCAAATAGGAAAAGGAGTACGTCAAGGCTATATATTGTCACCCTGTTCATTTAACTTATATGCAGAGTACATCATGAGAAACGCTGGGCTGGAGGAAGCACAAGCTGGAATCAAGATTTCCGGGAAAAATATCAATAACCTCAGATAAGCAGATGACACCACCCTTATGGAAAAAGTGAAGATGAACTAAAAATCCTGTTGATGAAAGTGAAAGAGGAGAGTGAAAAAGTTGGCTTAAAGCCCAACATTCAGAAAACTAAGATCATGGCATCTGGTCCCATCACTTCATGGGAAATAGAGGGGGAAACATGGAAACAGTGTCAGACTATTTTTTGGGGTTCCAAAATCACTGCAGATGGTGATTGCAGCCATGAAATTAAAAGATGCTTACTCCTTGGAAGGAAAGTTATGACCAACCTAGACAGCATCTTTAAAAGCAGAGACATTACTTTGCCAACAAAGGTCCATCTGGTCAAGGCTATGGTTTTTCCAGTGGTCATGTATGGATGTGAGAGTTGGACTGTGAAGAAAGCTGAGCACCAAAAAATTGATGCTTTTGAATTTTGGTGTTGGAGAAGACTCTTGAGAGTCCCTTGGACTGCAAGGAGATCCAACCAGTCCATCCTAAAGGAGTTCAGTCCTGGGTATTGATTGGAAAGACTGCTGCTGAAGCTGAAACTCCAATACTTTGGCTACCTGATGCGAAGAACTGACTCATTGGAAAATACCCTGTTGCTGGGAGTGATTGGGGACAGAAGGAGAAGGGGACAACAGAGGATGAGATGGCTGGATGGCATCACTGACTAGATGGACCCTGGGAGTAAACCCTGAGAGTTGGTTTTGGACAGGGAGGCCTGGTGTGCTGTGATTCATGGAGTCGCAAAGAGTCAGACATGACTGAGTGACTGAAGTGAACTGCATTTCAGACTGTTTTGTTGACTATGATGGCTACTCCCATTTCTTCTAAGGGATTCTTGCCCACAGTAGTAGATTTAATGGTCATCTAAATTAAATTTGCCCATTCCAGGTCCTTTTCTTTCACTGATTCCTAAAACTTTGATGTTCACTCTTGCCATCTCTTGTTTGACCAATTCCAATTTACCTTGATTCATGGACTTAACATTCCAGGTCCCTATGCAATATTGTTCTTTGCAACATCAGACTTAACTTCCATCAGCAGTCACATAAACAACTGGGCCTTGTTTTTGCTTTGGCTATGTCTCTTAACTCTTTCTGGAGTTATTTCTCCATTCTTCTCCAGTAGCATATTGGGCACCTACCAACCTGGGGAGTTCATCATTCAGTGTACTATCTTTTTGCCTTTTCATACTTTTCATGGGGTTCTCAAGGCAAGAATACTGAAGTGGTTTGCCATTCCCTTCTCCAGTGTACCACACTTTGTCAGAACTTGATTTCATTATCTGAACATTTTGTCAGATAAAAGGAATAGAGCTCTACATATTGTATCATATCCCTTGTATGAATCTGAAACAAATAATAAAATCTTGCTTATTTACAAAACATAAACAGATTCACATGCATAATTTTATTCCTGTCTGACCTACTTCACTTGGCCTGACAATCTATAGGGTCATCCATCTTGCTGCAAATGACATTGTTTCATTCTTTTTAGTCACTGAGTAATACTCTATTTTCTATATGTACCATACTTTCTGTGTCTATTCCTCTGTTGATGGAAATTTAGTTTGCTTCCATGTCTGTATTATTGGAAACAGTGCTGTAATGAAACTTTGGGTGTGTATATTTTTTTTGGACGGTGTTTTCTGTGGATATATACTCAGGAGTGAGACTGCACGGTCATATAGTAGCTCTATTTTTAGTATTTTAAGGAACCTCCATGCTTTTCTCATTAGTGGAGGTACCAATTTATTTTCTGACCAATAGTGTAGGAGGGTTCCCTTCTCTCCACACTCTCTTCAGCATGTATTGTTTGTAGATTTTTTTTTTTTTTTTTTTTGCTGATGGCCATTCTGACTGTTATGAGGTGAAGCCTCATTGCAGTTTTGATTTGCATTTGTCAAACAATAAGTGATGTTGAGTATATTTTCATGTGCTTTTAAACCATATATATTCCATATAATGAGTGAAAGTCAGTGTCTTTCTTTTGTTCTTGCTTATATAAAAGTGTAGGTAATCAATGTTAGATTTTTTATAAAATTTAGTAATTTAAAGTTGATCCATAAAATACAGTCTTAATGTTAACTGTTGCCTTCAGACAGATGAGAAAGTGTTTTTAAAATTCACTTATTTTTTAGAGCAAGTATATTTTCAAATTCAGAAAATACATACATGGACAAATCTTTCTCCCTGAAACTCAAATCACATAAAAACAGCATAGACTCAAGCTAATATATTGAGTGTCAAATACATTATTGCTTTAGGTAGTTAATTAGACAGAGAAGGGATTCATAATGAAATCAAGTGATTGACTTTCCCTTAATAGTTTAAGAACAAAAGCAAGCACCCATTCTTTAATTGAAAGGGTTTTTCTTTACACACCTTTTTTTTTTTTTTTAATGAGACTCCCGCTTGTTAGTGATTCTCTCTACATCCAGTTTTAGTTGTGACAGGTATATATCTAGAGCCTGTAGCATAGATTTACACTATCCTGTCAATTGGAAACACTGCACTTCTATTTCCATGGTCATCACCTTTTAAAACTCAATGAGTTTCCAGTTTTATTAGCCTCACTTCTTTCTTAGGTCATGCGAATCTATTGAACTCTAGACTGTTGTTGAATATATATGAAGTGCTGCAATTTTTAGTTTATAAGACATTTTGGATTGTTATATATCCTGCATTATTTTATGGGGAAAATAAGTTTCAGTTGATAGATTATATGGAAGATTTTGGTTTATTATGTGTATATCTACATATCTGTTGCTTAGTATTCACATATATTTACACGCACACCTCTTTTTTTTCTTATTTTCTAATTTATTTGAGTGTACTTATGTGCTCAATTTTTTATTTTCTGAAAATAACACAGTCCCATTTTGGTGCTTCCTTGGTGTTTCAGTGGTAAAGAATCCACCTGCGGTGCAGGAGACACAGGAGAAGCAGGTTTGATCCCTGGGTCAGGAAGAACCCCTGGAGGAGGGCATGACAATCCATTCCAGTATTCTTGCCTGGAGAATCCCATGGGCAGAGGAGCCTGGAAGGTTACAGTTCATGGGGTTGCAAAGAGTCAGATATGACTTAAGTGACTGAGTACAGACTCACACATATGTATAAATATGTATTTCCATATACATATTTATATATATAAATAAATAATATCCTGTGGTTCTTGGTAGATGAATATCTCAGAATTTTCTAGGTGAATTTCTATTAATTATTATCTCTAAAATAATGTAAGTTTTTCTTGAAAACTAAATGATCAATTACTAATGATTTTCAACATGTACAGTATATATCAATATGTGATTTTGTTTAGCTGGTCAATAGCGGAATTAAGGAATCATATGGTAGTTCTATTTTTAATTTTCTGAAGAAACTTCATACTGTTGTTCATATTGACTGCATCATTACATCCCAACCAACAGTGTACAAGGGTTCTCTTTTCTCCAAAGTGTTCTCTTTTCACACTCATGTGTTTTTTCTCAGTCTTCTTGATAACAGCCATTTTAACAGATGTGAGGTGGTATCTCACTGTGCTTTTCATATATGGCTAATAAGTAGTAATGTGAGTACCTTTTCACATGCCTATTGATCATTTATATGCCTTCTTTGTACATAACCTTTTTTATTCTTAATGTTATATGTGTTTATTGGCATTTTATCAATAATTCTTAGGGTAAGAATTATGGTTTTATAAGCATTGCACCAAATATTTTCATGGGAGAATAAAAATAATGTAATATTTATAAAATCCATTTAATTGAGAATTTCATATTTTATAAGTTTTGGTAACAAAATTAAAATTCATTATTCACAGAATTCAAAGGAAAAATCAAAACTTAATGTCCAAAAATATCTTCTCACTCATTTGCTTACCATTAGTTAGTTATCAGTAACTCAATCCTGAATATATTGTGCATCAAACATATTCCAAAGAGGCCCATAGTCTGTCAATATCTATCCTTAAATAAGGGTAGAACCTGGACTTGCTTCTCCACAATAGAATACAGCAAAGGTGAAATGATTGATTTCACTCCAATCTATTACACTCTGTCTTAGCAGATTTGCCTTTTAGTCTTGAAGAGACAGTCAGCCATATTGTGAAATGCTGTTGGTGAGGACCACATGACATGAGGGAAGTATTCAACCCACAGTAAGAATATAGGATCACTGAATTTACAACCACAGGGAAATGGATTCTGCAAAACAATTTGAAAAAACTTGGAAGCGGATTATTCTCTAGTTTACTCTCCCAGTGAGATCACACTCCAGTCAACACTTTGATGGCAGACTTGTGAGACCCTAAGCAGAGAACTCAGCTAGTCCTTGCCCAGATTCCTGACCTGTGAAAATTCATTTAATAATTGCAAGTTTAAAAAGTCACTATGTATGTGATAATGTGTTATGTAAAAGCAAGCAAATATGCTTGGCCTAGTAGTTTTTATTACTTTAAGCATTCTGTAGTCACAATTTCAACCATTCTACCCTAGTAAATTTACCTCTTGCTTCTCTAGACAATTCCTTCTGGTATGGTATCACCTACAATTCTTTAATTCTATTAGATTGTACAAACAGTTGCTTCTAGTCACTCTTCTGTATTGCTAAACATCTTTAAAATCTCACTTCCTTCTTCATCCATTTGGGTTCCATTTGGCTAATCTTTATAATCATGCATCTCCCTCAATTCCCTTAAGTCATTCTCACTTCATCATACAGGTCCATTAAAACTCCAATTTTGAATTAATTGCTTACAGATGAAATTGTCTCATAATATTTTCTAATTTTTAGAAATCAGTTCCATCCAAACAGTAGAACTGACCAAAAAAAAAAGTTTGGGATAATTTTTCACTGTATACTTTCATATTTCATATCCAAATCCATAAGCAAGGCCTGTGAATTTTTAAATATACCTAGAGGCAAGAAAAATTGCTCTAGATATTTGCAGTTCTAATCTTAGTAAATGTCTGCTTAAATCTGACTTTCCTTATGATGTTTACCTGGAGAAAAAGTAGACATTCAACCTAATCCTCTCTCATCCCATAGAACTCAGAGGAGGTAAGGGGTTCTCACTGTTTCAGATGAAACTATAGTTTTAGAGGGTTAACAGTAAGAGTTAAGATTAAAACAAGCTACAAAACTAATGCACTGAATTTTGCTCACTGTCCTTAGATAGGAAAAAAAAGTTATTATGACAACGGGACGGCAATCCCCACTCCCCCGCTGGCAGGCAATGCATCTGTGGCTAATGAGGAGCCATGTGCCAAAGTAGTTGAAAGCTGGAGGCAACAGAGGTGAGAGCAAATGAGCCCCGAGTTTCTGAGCTGTGGCAGAAACCATCTGGTACACAGCAGAGGAGGCAGGGTTCTCTCTGAGTCAAAAAAAAAAAAAAAAGAAAAAAACCTCCCTGTTAATTCCCCACAGGCTAGATTCCCCTGCCTTCCTAATAGCTCTGCACTCCCCTTGGGAGAAGTGTGAGACTTCTTTCTGTTCCTGTAGAAGAAAACACATGGGTGCCTGAATATACACATGTGTGTGAGTGTGTGTGCGCACACACACAGACACAACTTACATGGTTTATGAAAGTCACTTTATTGTGACTTTGTCAGTGTCAAATCAATGTACTGTTAGTGGGAAATGTGTAATTGGCATTCATTTTTTTACCTGTTTGTTCTTTTAGTGCTCATAAAATATCAAAGGAGATTCTCCCATTTAGAAACTGCTGCATATGGAGAATGATTCTTGTTTGTTCCTATAGCGTGCAACAAAAACAATATAGAATCCCAAGAGGTGAAAGGAAAATCACAATCCTGATTAAGGAATTAAAGTCAGCAGAAGTAATGAAAGATGCACTATCTCAACATAGCAGCCCTGCATGGCCAGGGGAAAGAGTTACAAGATGTGGAGTCTTCTAGAGTGGAAATATCATCAGTATTAGCTCCTGTAGCCCCAGCTCTTCCAGACAAAGAAATGACACGTGTGTGTGCATGCATGCATGCTAAGTCGCTTTAATCACGTCCAACTCTTTGCAGCTCTATGGACTGAAGCCTGCCAGGCTCCTCTGTCCACAGGATTCTACTGGAATCCTTTGCCAGGACTGAAGATGCATGATATGCTGCTGAGACATTGTCAAAACTTTTTTTCTTTTTTTAATTCCACTGACACCTAAGATACAGTAGTATGTCTGTCATATTCATTTGAAAAGGCCTCCAGAGAACATCTGCAATGCTTCCCTATGGATACTTAAACTTCTCTGGGATTGGTCACTACTGAGGGTTCATGATATGGCACAGAAGCCAATACTCTCTGAATCCAAAGTTTTTACCACATAGACTAGCTCCAGTGGGTGGCCAAGTCAGAAACCTCAGTCTCCATTGTGAATGCAGTATTATCATATCTTGAATGAAAGAGAAGCTCGATAAACCATGACACAAATCAGTTTCCTATTCACCAAGCTTGAATATTTGAAAATTCCTCTGTTACATCACTGGCCTTCTAGCACCAAAAGGAGTATGATTACCATATATCTTTGAGTATTGCAGAAAATGCATGCCTCAAGTAGACATTTTACTTGACCCTTCATATGGATTACCCAGAAATCAGGGTTCTTAGTTTGGGGCCAGAGTTAATAAGCTATGGTGGAAGTTGACCTCAGTTGTGGCTCTCTGTACTTTTAAAATCCCACAAAAATATCACCCCCTTAGATATGCACCTCTGATCACAGTCTCTGGCAATAGAAGGCCACCTCCACCCAGAGGCATCCTGGGGGGGTTGCATGCATTGCACACACAGCCATCAGGCAAATCCCTTTTGTAAAACAGTTACTAGCCCGCTCCTGATCTTTCCATAAAGCTGAATGGATCAAACATGAACAGCCTGTGGCTTTTGATCTGGTATCACTATTTTGAGATTGGTCAACTCTGACTAAAGGCTAACAATATATGAAGGATCCAGCCAAGTTCACTTTTTGAAAGAAAATTCAAGAGTATAAATGGCCTTAGTGCCATCTCAATTTTGTATTATGGGATGGCAGCTATCCCTTTGAAGGAAATCTTATGTCACATTTCACCACCTGAAGAAGAGGCACTGGCTCTGTGTAAGCCTTGACTGACACAAGTTTTCCTAAATACCTGGCCCCAATTCACTGTTGATTTTGCAAGTTAAAACTAGATAGCGGCTACTGTGATTCCACTGTTGTAACCTGGGTGTCAACCACATCAGACTAAAATCTGGCACAGTCATTCTGGTCACAAGTCAGAAATAAAGGGAATTCTCTTAACCCTGATCACTGTTGCCACTGATGAACTCTATTACATTTTTACTGACTCTTGGACTATTGCCAGTGTCTAGTCTGCCACATTAAATACTGTGGACTAGCAAATTATAGATATCCTATTTGAGGTCTCAAACTGTTAAATAATATTGTTGAGGCTACTGATTGCAGAGTCTGGATCACTCATATACATGCCCACAATAAAGGCCCATCCTCTGAGGAGACTAATTGAAATCACAGCATGACACTTGGGTGCTCATTGGACTAAAGGTGGCAGTGCAAGGCACCCAGTAAAGAACTACATGTTCTTATACAAAAGCCACCACTGCATGCAATTGTGACTGCTGCCGAAGCTTGGCCCATTTGCCTCTATGAATAAAACCACATTGTATGAGGTGTAGCCCCTCTCTTCCCTGGAAAATTGACTAATCAGACATTAGACCCCTTCCAGGGACTACTAATAGTGCCTCACAACTTTTGACATCTTTTGGGACTATGCTATTGCATTTCTCTCTCGTTGTGCGTAATTAATTATCACAAATAAAATAAGTGCACCCAATGACCAGTCCTGAGTTCTGCAAGTTGTAAGTCTAGCTTTAATGTGGCTGAATTTCTCTACTCAGAGTATTCCGAGGCCAAGGTGTTGGACAAGCTGAGTTGTGGAAGAAAATTCACTTCGAATCATATTTTTGATACATTCCTATCTAGAGATTAGAAGACTGAGGTCCCTATTTCCTGGCTGGCTGTTAGTAGGAGACTGCTCTCAGTTCCTAGAACCTACCCACATTTCTTGTCAAATGATCCCTTCCAATTTCAAGCCAGTCATGGCATTTGGAATCCATCTCATACTTTAAATCTGTGACTTCCTCTTTTGCCACCCAGAGGAGAAGACTCTGCTTTTAATGGGATCATGTGATTAATTTGAAAATATTCTTATTTGGATCTGAATTGTAGAGAACATAATATTATGTTATGAAGTGAAACCTTATTTAAGCTACTAGGAATTACATAGAAGAGGGAAGGACAGTGTAGGAAATCTTGAAAATCATTTTAGAATTCTGCCTAGCACAGCTGTTACTAGCCCAGTCCAATCGTTTTACTCTTAAAACAACATTATGTCTCCTGAAATTAATCTGGGTTTTGTATTCACCTTTTTAGACCATCTACAGTCTATCCATGAGATTATTTTATTGCAAACACTAGAGAACTTTGGACTGGTAATAAGGATATTTGATGGATACTCCACACTCCCTCTCATCCTTAAGTATCTGGTATTTTTCATTTGAAATGACCTTTAAAAAATAATCAAATTTACAGAGATGGAAAATAAAATAACAGTTGCCACGGGAATGGGAGGGAGGGTTGAACAGGGCATTATGTTTAATGGGTACAGTTTAGTTGGAGGTAACGGAAAGTTCTGGATGTGAATAGTGATGACAGCTGCATAAAAATGAATTGATAAGCATTAGTGAATGCACTTATGTCATTAAAATGAACTGCATACTTGCAATTATTAAAATGGTAAATGTTTTCTGTATATGTTAACCCCAATAAAAAAAAAAATCAACTTGAAAGGTTTCTGACTCTGCTTCTCTCATCTTCTCTTTTGGTTAATAAGGGTGGCCTTCCCCATAAAGAGATCATCTCACCTGGGCCACTCGCTGGGTAATAATTGCTATGAAAGGATGGTAGACTGGATGGGATAATATAGATGATAATCACTTGGTTGAGATCAGAAACTAGAATTAAAATGTTTTTAACTTTATAATTAATATTAGAAAGTATGCATATGGTTATATATAAATATTTCACACATTCCATTAAGCAATTAACTAGGTACTTCATGATCTTCAGAATAAAAATAAAAATTCATAAGCCTGGCATGTTGTCAATTAGAAAATATTCAGAAAAGCTGCTTCTTGAACTACTCTACCATATAATCATAAACAAATCATGTCTTATTTGAAAAAGATGTATATATCAGAAAAAGTATTAAAGTGAATTTAATTTTCCCCTCTGAAATTAAACAAAATCTTGACATGAGTTTTATTGAAATTGAATATACTGCACAAGCTACTCAATAACACAACATCTTCTCAACACAATTAACTTTAAAATTTAACTTTAGTCTTTGGACAAATACCTGGAAATAATCTGAAGATACTTTTTCAAAAGAAAATAATTTTATCCTTTAAAGTAATTGAAAGTTTAAGGAATATGACTACAATGTGATTTAGAAAAATGATTCACTTATAATGCTAACCCAGGACCTAGTGAAATAGTATCACCTTTTGTGTTTGATAGCAAATGACATAATTGATCTTTGAAATATTAATACAATAATATTCATATAGAGAGTAGGAAAAGTTAATTTATAGAAGCTTTCTGATTATAGCAATGCCATCAATGGTTTTTTAAAAAGGTAAAAGTCACTTTCACAGAAATGATGGCACTGGTTAGTCCAACAATCCTGAAAGGACAGAGGGAAGTAATTGTCATCTGACATGGAGACACTGAAACTTAAAGTAGTTGAGTGATTTATCTATAGCTACAGAGCTACATAATTTTGTATCCTCAAGTAAAACTTTCATATCACACTGATATTTCTGACATAGCATGCAGATGCATACAATAATGTTTTCAGTGACTTTCAGTTTTCAGTTACAATAATGTTTTCAGTTACTGTGTGTTAGGTAGAATAGTATACCCTTTCAAAGGTGTTTTATGACTTAATTTTTGGAACCTGTGAATATGCTTTATTATAAATATAAAAAGGACTTTGAAATGTAATTAAATTTAGGATTTTGAAAGTAGAAGATGGTCTTATTTCATCTTTGTAGGCTCAATGTAAGCAAAAGTCCTTAAAAGATGGAAGAAGGAGTCAGTAAAGGCAGAGTGTAAATCAGAGAAGAAGATGTGATAACTGATGCAGAGGTACAAGCAAAGCAATTGCCAGAAAGGGGCCCGGAACCAAGGAATAAGATCAGTCTCTATCAGCTAGAAAAGGTAAAGAAGTGAATTCTCTTCTAGAGTCTTAAGAAGGGACATAACTTTGGGGAAACCTTGATTTTAATTGACTAACAGCTACTTCAGAGTTCTTACACATAGAACTGGAAGATGATAAATTTGTTACTTTGAACTACTAAATTTGTGGCAATTTGTTGCAGTATCAACAACCACAACAACAAAAAATATATACTTGATTTAAATATTTTAAAATACACATTAACTATCTTAAAGTATCAAAAAACTCATTTATATTTCTATAAATTTGTTACAAGAGTGGTATTATCTTATGGTTTTGCAAATCTTTCAATATCTGGCATAACAAAGAGAGCTGAATTTTCATATCCGTTTTCACCATCTATTGTGATATGCATGTTGGTTGGTATACAAAATGAAAATCCACCCTACATACATATTTATATAGTTGGAAATATATTTGGATCATGTACCAGAAAATGTCCCCCAGGCAGGTGATGCAAATATAGAAATATAAGATATTTATTAAAAGAGATGTCTGTGAGAGACAAAAAGGAAAGTGAATAAGATAAGCTGGGGAGGACTTGCATACTGTGATACTGGGCAGGAAGAACAGAGAAAGTGAAGAAAAAAGGGTCTGGGAGGAAGATTTCAGCTATCAGTGCAGCTTTCAAGAATTTTGGCCAAATGAATGAGGAGCATCAGAGCAAAGACTGACAATTAGTGGAGTTCCGTCTCAAACATAATGGTACAGCTCTGGTATCTACACTCCTCAGTCACTGATGGGGCGCAACTGGCATAGAGCAATGCTTCAGCCTTCAGCCTTGTTGAAGTGAATCTCAGAGATTGTAACATCTGAAAGCTCCTCTACACTTTTCATTTTTTGTTATTTTCTTGAAGATTGATTAAAGTGATGTACCTCTGCAACTGTTCCATTATTCTTTTCTGATGACTGGAGATATTCTTTGACACTGTGCCCTAACTCAACAAGTGATCATTTCTTAAAATTTAGATGTGATATATTATCTGAAACTATTAAGTTCTTTGATACTTGGCTTCATTAAAAACCATTGGTCTATCTTGCACTTTGAATGGATGTTTTATTCTTGCTTGATTTTGTAACATCATGGATTGCTCATTTGTAAAATATTGGCTCACTGAATTACACATATCTTCAAGGTTGACATATTTTATTATAACATATACTTTAGAAGATCATAAATGTTAATGTCTCTATCAATCTTATCAGAAAACTCTAAGCATTGAGAAGCTGTCAAAGTCACAATAGTGAATATTAAGTTTTTAGAGTTCTACTTTTAGAAATTTCATTAGTCAATGGACTGAGAGTATCTAGATATAGAAATTAGCTATGAATATTACCCTAAAAATGATTGCCAGTGACAATGAGCACTGTTAGTTATAGCTCTTTCCTTCAAGTGTCAGATTCACTTCATTTCTGTTTTGAAAAACTGCTAGATGCCAAGGTCCAAGTATTTATAGTTGGTAAATTGTTTATTCAAACAAAAATGGTATTTCATGGAAAAAACAGTTGAGGATTTTACTACGTTACAAGTGTGTTTTGGAGAAGGAAATGGCAATCCACTCCAGTATTCTTGCCAGGTAAATTTTACTGACAGCAGAACCTGGAGGGCTATGGTCCATGGGGCCACAAAGAGTCAGAATGAGCAACTAACACGCTTTCTAGAGAAAAGTCATGGTACTGGTATGTATATGGCAGAACTGAGTTACACAGAATTCTGTTTGTGGCACACATAATATTATAAGGATGACATTCAAGAGTCAATGTTTAATAAAATTAATAATTTTCTATTGATGTTTAATCAACAACTGTCTTAGATGAGAGGGTTTTTTTTTTTTTTTTTTTGTATCATAGTTTGAATCTTGAAAAAGCTTGTACTGTTACACATCACTGTTTTTTCTACCATGAGTGCAAATGTCAATATAATTTCAAAAAGCAAGTAATTTCTTAGTATTTTTCCTTAACCTAGAAGACACCTTGACAACATCTCAGGGGTCCCTAGGGATCTGTGGACTACACTTTGAAAATCAATGGCCCACAATCCATAGTCATCAAATTCAATATTAGTACTCATGTTAACATTAACGCAGCCTAGAGCTGGTTTCACTGTATATAATACAAGCTCCTTACTTTCCCTCTGAATCATAGAGGAAAGATTCTACCAATCCCCTTTTCTTTTAGAACTTCTTTTATGTCATTTTTTTCTTTTCCCTCTAATCTATGAATTAAATTAAAATTGTATAATTTCTCAATTGGTCAATTTTCTATATTGACATCTAAAGTTAAACTATTTTTGAGTTATAAAATCTTTTATTTTCTCTAAATAAAGCGTGGCTTTAATGATCATCATATTCTGCATGCTTGGAAATTTTATTTTTGAAGTCCAAAGTTGAGCATGCATCTTCTCTTTTCCTTTTAATATCTTTCATAATAATCTGAACCTCTCTAAAGCAAATATCTGTATCTGTCTGGATGGGAAGAGATCACATAGAAGCAAACCTAAATAGATAAGCACAATACTATATTTGTAAACAATAGAATCCTGGCCACACAAGTAAATCCCATGCCACTCCACAGCGAATAATAAGAAACTTTTATTTTAGTCCTTAGATGATTCTTTAGACGAAATAAATAGAGGTTTTTTCACTCCTGCTTTCTTTCAGTTAATAGTTTCCATCGTATCCCTTTAGATATCCTGATCGTTTATGTCTCAAAACTTTTTTTTTTTTTTTTTAATTTTTATTAGTTGGAGGCTAATTACTTTACATCATTACAGTAGTTTTTGTTATACATTGATATGAATTAGCCCTGGATTTACATGTATTCCCCATCCCAGTCCCCCCTCCCACCTCCCTCTCCACCCGATCCCTCTGGGTCTTCCCAGTGCACCAGGCCCGAGCACTTGTCTCATGTACCCAACCTGAGCTGGTTATCCGTTTCACCCTAGATAATATACATGTTTCAATGCTGTTCTCCTGAGACATCCCACCCTCTCCTTCTAACAATGAGAAAACAGAAAGAGAAATTAAGGAAACAATACCATTCACCATTGCAACAAAAAGAATAAAATACTTAGGAGTATATCTACCTAAAGAAACAAAAGACCTATACATAGAAAACTATAAAACACTGATGAAAGAAATCAAAGAGGACACAAGCAGATGGAGAAATATACCATGTTCATGGATTGGAAGAATCAATATTGTCAAAATGGCTATACTACCCAAAGTAATCTATAGATTCAATGCAATCCCTATCAAACTACCAACAGTATTTTTCACAGAACTAGAACAAATAATTTCACAATTTGTATGGAAATACAAAAAACCTCAAAACTTTTTTAACAGTGCCTTTTACTTTTTGTGATGTTATTACACGTGTTGTCTACTTCCGCATTGACTTTTCTTTCCCTGATTACCTTGTTCTAAAGTTGTGTTTTTTCACAATTTCCTCCTCTAGGACAACCTAGGGACATGTTTCACTCTGCTTTTCTGGTGGCCCAGACGGTAAAGCATCTGCGTGCAATGAGGGAGATCCGGGTCCCATACCTGAGTCGGGAAGATCCTCTGGAGAAGGAAAAGGTAACCCACTCCAGTACTCTTGACTGGAAAATCCCTTGGATGGAAGAGCCTGGTAGGCTACAGGTAGGCTACAGGTAGACACGCCTGATCAGCTTCACTTTCCTTTCCTCTAGGACAATGTATTAAAAGTGAGGTGGAGTATGGAGTATTTTTACAGAGTATTCGGAAAATCATTTTCAAAATATGTGTTCTAAGTTATCATCCTTCCCACTAATCCTTTTACTTTCAGAAATAAATACAAAGACTCCTAAGTTTAGATATAAAGACTTGTCAAAGTGGTTTTTTCTTTTCTTTTTCTTTTTTTTTTTTTTTTTCCATTCTGTAGATATTGTCTGGAAGAGAAACACTCAAAGCATAGCTCATGTTGATTTTTGTTTCAAAAAGGAAATTGCCCAACCAATCAAGATGCATTTATATTTTAGTATTCAGGCAAGCCCAATAAATGCAGTGCCATTTCCTTTTTAAAACTCAGCTATTTTATGCAATCATTTTATAGTAAAATCTAATGGATTTTAGACCCACAATTCAACTATTTATCTATGTGACACACTCAATTTCTGGAGAATTTCATCAAGAATAAAATAAGAGCGGTTGAAACTTTTATTGATTTTTCATTGCCTTTTGACTCTGTGGGCAGAAACTGTTTACTACCTAATCTATGCTAACTCAATAGAAAATGTTAGCTAGTAATATATGCCTCAGTCTTGAATTTTAATAATGCTTTGAGACTCAGGGATAAGAAAGAAACTGATCTTAACACTGATCCTGAACAATCAAATGAAAATCAGTGGGGAAAAGAGATGCCAGACACCCACCAATCTATTTCCCTTCTGTCCATATTATTTTAAATCACTTATGACCCCACAAGCATAGTATATTCTTACATTCATGAACTGTAAATCTTCTCAAATAAAATAAGTGACTAGATACTGTATTGAAGAAGGGATGTTAGCATTGTTTACTACATAAAACAAAATAAATTATCCTTCAAAATATACCTCAATATGGAGTTGAAGTCTGATCACCTTATATAGTAAAATTTTTGTTTGTTGGTTTTTTAATTATTATGATACTTACTTTTAATCCATACATTTGAAGAAAAGTAGAATTAAGTAAGAAATTCTTTCTCTGAATTTCACATTTGAATGGTGCAATGCTGAAAATCTGTTGTAGTAAAGGTAGAGAGTTAATAACAACCTTCATTAGAAAAGTCCAGACTGAAACTATTTTGGCTCCAGGCTATCATGTAAAATTTGTGGACTGCGTGAGAATTTATATATTTTTTAAATGTAAATCATGACTTTTTTCCTTGAAAAGAGATGCTGATTTTGTTTACTTTTATATGGATACAATGAAGTTTATAACCTAGCCAATATTTCTTGTTTAATACCTGATATTTAAGGAAAAACACTCATATGTATTCACAAGCACAACTTTGTGAAACCTTTGTATTGCAAGGTTTCTAAAGTACAGTTAACTACTATCACTAAGTAACAAAATTCCAGTAACTCTTATTGTGGCCCATTATGTGGCTCAGATGGTAAAAGGTTTGCCTGCAATTCAGGAGATTGGAGTTTGATTCCTGGGTAAGGAAGATCGCCTGGAGAAGGAAATGGCAACCCTCTCCAGTATTCTTGCATGGAGAATTCCAGGTAACAGAGAAGCCTGGCAGGTTACAGTCCATAGGATCACAAAGAGTGGAACATGACTTAGTGACTAACACTTTCACTTTCACACTTTCAGCAACTTTTTTTTTTCTTTTTTCTCTTATTTTTCATTTATTTATATTAGTTGGAGGCTAATTACTTTACAATATTATAGTGGTTTTTACCATACATTGATATGAATCAGCCATGGATTTACATGTGTCCCCCATCCTGAACCCCTCTCCCATCTCCCTCCCCTTCCCATCCCTCTGGGTCATCCTAGTGCACCAGCCCTGAGCACTTGTCTCATGCATCAAACCTGGACTGCTGATATGTTTCACAATTGATAATATACATGTTTCAATATTATTTTCTCAGATCATCCCACCCTTGCATTCTCCCACAGAGTCCAAAAGTCTGTTCTATACATCTGTGTCTCTTTTTCTCTCTTGCATATAGGGTTATTGTTACCATCTCTCTAAATTCCATATATATGTGTTAGTATACTGTTTTGATGTTTTTCTTTCTGGCTTACTTCACTCTGTATAATGGGCTTCAGTTCCATCCACCTCATTAGAACTAATTCTAATGAATTCTTTTTAATGGCTGAGTAATATTCCATGGTGTATATGTACCACAGCTTCCTTATCCATTCGTCTGCTGATGGGCATCTAGGTTGCTTCCATGCCCTGGCTGTTATAAACAGTGCTGCGATGAAGATTGGGATACACGTGTCTCTTTCAGATTTGGTTTCCTTAGTGTGTATGCCCAGGAGTGGGATTGCTGGGTCATATGGCAGTTCTATTTCCAGTTCTTTTAAGGAATCTCCACTCTGTTCTCCATAGTGGCTGTACTAGCTTGCATTCCCACCAACAGTGTAAGAGGGTTCCCTTTTCTCCACACCCTCTCCAGCATTTATTGCTTGCAGACTTTTGGATAGCAGCCATTCTGACTAACCTCATTGTGGTTTTAATTTGCATTTCTCTAATAATGAGTAATGTTGAGCATCTCTTCATGTGTTTGTTAGCCATTTGTATGTCTTCTTTGGAGAAATGTCTGTTTAGTCCTTTGGCCCATTTTTTGACTGGGCCATTTATTTTTCTGGAATGAGGTGCAGGAGTTGTTTGTATATTTTTGAGATTAATTCTTTGCTGTTGCTTTGTTTGCTATTATTTTCTCCCAGTAAGGTGCTGTCTTTGCACCTTACTGATAGTTTCCTTTGTTGTGCAAAAACTTTTAAGTTTCATTAGGTCCCATTTTTTCTGTTTTATTTTATTTCCAATATTTTGGGAGGTGGGCCATGAAGGATCTTGCTGTGATTTATGTCAGAGAGTGTTTTGCCTATGTTCTCCTCTAGGAGTTTTATAGTTTCTGGTCTTACATTTAGATCTTTAATCCATTTTGAGTTTATTTTTGTGTATAGTGTTAGAAAGTGTTCTAGTTTTATTCTTTTACAAGTGGTTGACAAGTTTTCCCAGAACCACTTTTTAAAGAGGTTGTCTTTTCTCCATTGTATATTCTTGCCTCCTTTGCCGAAGATAAGGTGTCCATAGGTATGTGGATTTGTCTCTGGGCTTTCTATTTTGTCCCATTGATCTGTATTTCTGTCTTTGTGCCAGTACCATACTGTCTTGATGAATGTGGCTTTGTAGCAGAGCCTGATATCAGGCAGATTGATTCCTCCAGGTCCATTACTCTTTCTCAAGATTGCTTTGTCTATTTGAGGTTTTTTGTATTTCCACACAAATTGTGAAATTATTTATTCTAGTTCTGTGAAAAATACCATTGATAGCTTGATAGGGATTGCATTGAATCTATAGATTGCTTTGGATAGTATACTCATTTTCACTAAATTGATTCTTCCAATCCATGAATACGGTATATTTCTCCATCTATTTGTGTCCTCTTTGATTTCTTTCATCAGTGTTTTATAGTTTTCTATATATAGGTCTTTTGTTTGTTTAGGTAGATATATCCCTAAGTATTTTATTCTTTTCGTTGCAATGGTGATTAGTATTGTTTCCTTAATTTCTCTTTCTGTTTTCTCATTGTTAGTGTACAGGAATGCAAGGGATTTCTGTGTGTTGATTTTATATCCTGCAACTTTACTATATTCGTTGATTAACTCTAGTAATTTTCTGGTAGAGTCTTTAGGGTTTTCTATGTAGAGGATCATGTCATCTGCAAAAAGTGAGAGTTTTACTTCTTCTTTCCCTATCTGGATTCCTTTTATTTCTTTTTCTGCTCTGATTGCTGTGGCCAACACTTCCAAAACTGATGTTGAATAGTAGTGGTGAGAGTGGGCACCCTTGTCTTGTTCCTGACTTTAGGGGAAAGGCTTTCAATTTTTCACCATTGAGGATAATGTTTGCTGTGGGTTTGTCATATATAGCTTTTATTATGTTGAGATATGTTCCTTCTCTACCTGCTTTCTGGAGAATTTTTATCATAAATGAATGTTGAATTTTGTCAAAGGCTTTTTCTGCATCTATGGAGATAATCATATGGTTTTTATCTTTCAGTTTGTTAATGTGGTGTATTACATTGATTGATTTGTGGATGTTAAAGAATCCTTGCATTCCTGGGATAAAGCCCACTTGGTCATGATTTATGACCTTTTCAATATGTTTTGGGATTCTGTTTGCTAGAATTTTGTTAAGGATTTTTGCATCTATGTTCATCAGTGATATTGGCCTGTAGTTTTCTTTTTATGTGGCATCTTTGTCTGTTTTTGGCATTAGGGTGATGGTGGCCTTATAGAATGAGTTTGGAAGTTTACCTTCTTCTGCAATTTTCTGGAAGAGTTCGAGTAAGATAGGTATTAGCTCTTCTCTAAATTTTTGGTAGAGTTCAACTGTGAAGCCATCTGGTCCTGGGCTTTTGTTTGCTGGAAAATTTCTGATTACAGTTTTGATTTCTGTGCTTGTGATAGGTCTGTTAAGATTTTCTATTTTTTCCTGGTTCAGTTTTGGAAAGTTACACTTTTCTAAGAATTTGTCCATTTCTTCCAAGTTGTCCATTTTATTGGCATATAGCTGCTGGTAGTAGTCTCTTATGGAGAAGGTAATGGCACCCACTCCAGTGTTCTTGCCTGGAGAGCCCCAGGGACAGGGGAGCCTGGTGGGCTGCTGTCTGTGGGGTCACACAGAGTCAGATACGACTAAAGCGACTTAGCAGCAGCAGTAGTCTCTTATGATCCTTTGTATTTCTGTGTTGTCTGTTGTGATCTCTCCATTTTCATTTCTAATTTTGTTGATTTGATTCTTCTCCCTTTGTTTCTTGATGAGTCTAGCTAATGGTTTGTCAATTTTATTTATCTTTTCAAAAAACCAGCTTTTAGTTTTGTTGATTTTTGCTATGGTCTCTTTTGTTTCTTTTGCATTTATTTCTGCCCTAATTTTTAAGATTTTTTTCCCTTCTACTCACCCTGGGGTTCCTCAATTTCTTCCTTCTCTAGTTTCAGCAACTCTTCTTAGAGTCAAGCATAAATCCTCTGTTAAACAATTGCCATCTAAAAGCTCTTGTGAGGAAAGACAAATGAAATGCCAGCTATGGTCTTGGACTATATTGTTATGTGTTAATTTAAATCCTCTCAGAATTTATGTTTATTACATTGCATTTAAACATTACTACTTCAACTTTTATAAAAAGACACTTAGAAAATTTCCAACATTATGTATTTTATAAGAAATGCTCTTGGCATTGTTAATATTATTTTTCTAATCACAACATAAACCTTTGAAATCTTAGATTAACCCATGAAGATCCATAATAAGTAAAAACAGAAACATAAAACAATCTTTGGTAATCTCAAATTTTATTATGCTCATTTATAATAAAGAGAATCAAATAAAAATAATAGAACAGTTAAAGTACTAAATATTGTCAGATATAATTTATATACTATACAATTTTTACAGCTCTGTGGGCTAGGAATTTTTGCATGAGAAGATAGAATTTCCTATAAAGAAACTATTAAAAAAATTGAAGTTTCCAATTTCTTTCATCTACTCTTATTACTAGAAAAGCTGTCCTATATTTAAACTTAGCCATAGCAGCCATTGATTCTTTATTGCCTGAATATTTTATAATAATAAAGATATTGCTTTTATTAAACAATAGGGACTATTCTTAGCTCCATGTATATGTTAACTTACTAAATTTCACTATAATCTATAGGACTTTTAAAATAAGGAAACTGCTGGGAAACTTGCACAAGTCATATATAAATCCAGGTTTAAAGCTGAAATTCAATCCCAGACAATCAGTTTTGAGTCCTTCCCTTAATCATTAGCAACATTCCCTTTGTTACTTATGTTTTTCTTCATTTGGAATTTTTATCCATATTTCCCATATCAAATTCCTGTTTTGTTTATTAACATTTTCCTGCACATTTTTTCCTTGAATACACTTCATATCTAAGTTGGATTTTCACTATATCACATCAAGATTTATACCAATAGATGATAAAATAGATGGATAGATAAGCTAAATCTGTGAATTTTATAATACAATACAATGTATTTAAACTTGCATTATATTCTAAATATGTCTAATTCATATATATGTTTTATATATGCTCCAAGAATATAAACTTTGCTTAGTTAGAGGAAAAATTATTTTCATTGTTGAGTATATATAGTTCCATACATTCATCTAACAACTGGGAAATTGACAAATTGGACATATATGTGCAGTTCCACTCTGTTTTTATCTTTGATTTTTTTCTAATTTAAGAAGCTGAACATTGCAATTCTTAAAGAAATCATTTTGCCAGCTAGTATACCTTTTGCCACTGACAACATTGATAAGACATTTGATGTAAAATTCAGGAGTGAATAGCTATTATCCAAACCTATTACTTTTTCACATTGCCACATTGATTACAGTTTGTGAAGCCTTGAGAGTTTCAGAAAAACAAAAATAAATACAAGAATTTTGTAACTATCTTCTAAATGATTCACAAGAAAAAGTGAAAAAAAATGAAATCTGTCTAATAGTTCAGTCATTTATAAAATTAGAAGACTGATGCTGCCAGATGTTAGAAGACTTAAAAGTGAAAAGTAATTATAAATAAAGGAATTTTCTATAAAAGACAGTTAGCTGCCTCTCTGCCTGGCTAGGAAATTAGATTTTAGACTTTGTTCAGTGTAATTCTCCACTTAACCTCAGACATTTTGATAATGGACAACTCAGGACACTATTCTTCATGTGCACCCATACAATCTAAATTTCCTGACTATAGAATTTATCTGACCTGAAACAATATTGACTACTAGAAAATGCCTTTGCTAATGACTGCTTGATGTGAGATCATATAAGTGCAAGACCTCAGACCTTTGATTGTGCTCCATTCATAACATCTAGTTGTTGAAACAAGTCTGTCTACCTTTAATTCTTACACTGTAAATTTAGGGAAAAGAAAAAAAAAGGTCTAGGTGATAGCACTGGAGTGAACAGGAGAAAGAGAACCCCTTGTTTGCTGAATCCAAGTCTTCATATTTTATTGTTCTACCATCAAGACTTATCAGATTTAATCTCTCAAACTTTATATTTACCTAGATAAATTTCAAAGATCACATCAAAAAATGTATACTTTAATGAGTAATCTCCTTGGATGAGTAACAATCCTTCTGATTCAAGAGAACATGAGTTTACCAGAGAGGTAAAAAAAAATGATGGATTCTTATATGAAACTCTAATAATTGCTAACTATTTCCATTCAATTTTAAAATTCATTACAGTTATGTACAAATCTGTTTTAGTATCACAGACTAAGATATTATATTCCCAGTGCATAAGAATGGAGAAAAAACAAAACATACAAACAAACAAACAAACAAAAAGAAAACATGTTTCTGAAGACCTTGTATTAATGGTATGTTATGGTTAGTGTTTGAAATATAAAACTGTAGCATCACTTGAAGAATAGGGTCAATTTACTCTTCTGTACTAACTAGAAATGAAATGTTGGTAGGAATAAAAGTAATTGGAGTATTGATTTACTTTTTATTATTATTAACCATTGACCATGTTGAGAGTTGACTCTAATAGTTATTCATATACAGGGCTACTTGCTATGATTTCCTTTCCTCTCTAATGGGCTCTTCCATTATCAGTGCTTGAGTGATTCCTCTACACACTTTATTCAGAGTAGTTATTCTATTTATTTCTTTATTTTCTGCTTATGTGCCATTCTTTATTGCTAGAAAATAAAGCCCCATGAGAGAGGCCATGAGTAAATAATCTAGTAGTTGGTGTGGCATATGAAAGTTGCATAAGTTGTCAGCTAAGTGAATAAATGGATTAATAATGTAAATACAAAAATATATTATTATATATTTCATATTACACTGTCACTAGTTTATTGTGAAAATTAAATGTTATGAAATGTTATTAGCAGATAATTTGACATATAGAAAGGAGTTAAAAACAGTTGTTTAATAAAAAATTAAGACATTTTATCTTTAAAAAAATGTACAACATAATTTCATGCTGGAATATACAAAAGGAAGATGAAGTTTTAGAGCACGAACCACAGGACCGATATTATCCTGAGTAATTCCACATATTAAACTTATGTTGAGTTCATAAATAAAAAGAAATCAGTGATAATAGAACCAAATGATTAGCAAAGTATGCTAGATTAGGTGTATATATGGCAATGGGAACAAACTAGAAGGATAAAAATGTTTTGCTGGAGGTTTATGCTAGTTGATATGGTTTTAGAATATTAATTGATTGTATTAAAGACCTTTAAAGCAAACATCCCAATATATTATGCATTTTAAAGTGTTAATTTTATATATACCAGTTTTCCAAAGAATGCTTTTAACAATCTCCAATTATCATAGAAATAAGCTATAAATAAATGATTAGGTAAATACAAATAAACTGAAATTATTCAAATAAGAAAACACCAGCTATATTCTAATTAGGAAAATTCATGTTGCTAGTTATGAAAAAAATTAAGCTCTGTAGGAGAGGCTTTTTCTGATCCTGTCTTGAGTTACACTGAAATATACTTTAAGATTCTAGAAAGAGGATGGAAAAAAAAAAATTGTATTGTGTGTCTTTTGCAAAACCCTTAAAATCCAATAGTAGATTATGAGTCTGCTCACTCAGCCATAAAGTAGTAGTGTGTCAATCAGTTGTAAGCTTTGTGGAACCAACGTGGGAGATAGTCCTACATAACTCATCAGGAACACAGGAAATTAGAAAATGCCGTGTGGGATCAGTTCAGTTATGGATGAAATGAGAAGACTGAAGCAAAATGTGAAGGGCAGTGTATGGGGAACTAGAGCAGGAGAGAGAACTGATAAATACCAAACGTTATTTTCCAATGTGTTTTTAATCTCTTTGACTCTCCTCTTGGGTGTGTGTGTGCTAAATTGCTCAGTTATGTCCAAACCTTCTGTGACCTTATGTAGCCTGCCAGGCTCCTCTCTCCATGCAGATTCTTGAAGCAAGAATACTGAAATGGGTTGCCATGTCCTCCAGGGTATCTTGCTGACCCAGGGATCAAACCCCATCTCTGATGTCTCCTGCAGTGGTAGGGGATTTCTTTACCACTAGTGCTACCTGGGAAGCTCTGAGGGCTTAATTTGTGTTAGCTTAAAACATCAACGTGCATTTTCTCAGAAAACATCTTCAAATGTTTTGAAGTGAAATGTCAGGGTTATGTTCAAGTATTGTGTTGAAAGTCCAACAGATTTGAACCAGGATAGACCCATAAGGCCCTGTACAGCCTCCCTGTTTAGCACTTACTCTGTACTATCTTCAGAAATCACTTAACCTCTCTAATGTTTGAATTTTTCTATTTGTAAAGTAGTGATAAGTCACTCATTTGTCATAGGACTATTTTGAGACTAAATAATATGAAGCATTCCAGCTCAAGAAATTTTGTTTCTAAAGAACCATGTTAATTACTGCTGAATTCACTATATCATTTATTTATCTGTCACATGGAGAAGTCAGTTTTTAAGCTTAAAAAAAAGTTTTATAAGTTTCTTTTTTTTAATAAAAAAAATATGTTTCTTGAAATATATATGATAAGTGCTTATATTTAAATCAGTATCTCCTTGATAGGGTAAAATTAAACCTAGTTTTATCTATCTAATCACAGGTTTCAGAGTAAGGAATTTGCATTAATCATGTTTAACTGTTTTGAATTTAAATAAAGGCTTATGCAAAGTCATGAGCTCAGGGTTGTTTAAAATAACTAATTTGATGATATTAATGTTTACTTCCCAGACATTTTGTGACACTGCTGTTCCAAGAACTCATATACCTTAAAATTTATTCATGCATATTTTCAACTTTGCAGTTTACTGAAGTGGGTATGCTAAATTATGTTATTTCCATCCTAAGGATTACTCTGTGAAATGAATATGGTGCATAATTATGGAAATGATGCTGGTAATTAGCTCAGAGTAGCAGCACAGCCTACATAAGTTAATTTTTTAATACGTGGTTCAATTCAAAGAATGTTTTCAGTAACACTTCAATATTTATTTCTCTATTCATTATAATATTGAAGTGGACAAAATGTTCTGTATAGTCATTATATTCTAACTAATTTACTAATCCTAAAGACAAATAATCAAAGTTAAGAAAACTACCTCAACTACCTTTACAGTCAACAATTTCTGAAGTGTTGTACTTTTCAGAGAATTATTCAAGCTACCTGTATGTAATTAACTTTATTAAGTAGTACATTTTTATTTGGTGATTAATACAACACATATCAGATATAATTAAGTGTGGGCAAATGATATCAAAATATCATGATCTAATAATTTAATGATTTTCTCTGGGGCAGCTATATTTCCTTTAACAAGGTTTCAATGTGCTTTTACCCTCTTCAATTTTGTTTTTCAAATCCTGTCAGAGTGGAATTTATTTTCTAATTAAAATCTGCACAGCCTAATTAGTTTTCTCTAATATTTCTCTGTGAAGGACACTATTTTTTGCTGGGTTAATCAATGCTCTAGGATTAATAAATCCAATGATACTAGAAGAGCATCCATTTTGCATTTCATATTTTTCTACTTAGACTACAAATTATAGATTTTTAGCAAGTCATTAACATATACAAAATGGTTCTTAGATTTTTTCATTAGATTTCTCCTCAAGGAATCATTGAAAGATCAAAAATTTAATACTGAGAAAAGCCTTATATAAAATCACAAATGTAAAAATCAGCATAATAGTTTTCACAAATTGCTTTAAAATCACTATATCATGTGCAAAAGTTTTCAAATTTCTTGAATTATAGCTGCTTAAAAAGTTAAGACAATTTATTGGTTCATATTTTTATATGAAGTGTATAATTATTGAAAGTCTACAGATTGCCTCGAGAAAGTCCATGAAATCCCTGGACATTATTTCTAAAACTGTGTTGCAATGTGCACATGTGGATTTCTGTAGAACAAGATTTCATAGCTTAGAGATTCTTAGATTCTCTTAGAGAGGTTTATGATCTATAAAGGGAAAGAACAATTAAATCTGCAAGGTTACTTCTAAATCTGTATATCTGTAACTATCTGAGTTTTTGCTTTAAGTACTTAATATATTTTACTCTTCTATTTTTATTCTAGATTAGCAATGCATTCAAATGAGAGAATTAATATATTCTTGATTTGAATGACATTCAAGGTAACTATTCACAGAAATTTCTCATGTTGTCATCTCTGTATGATGAAGAATTGCTGCTAGGTTTTCCATCCTGCCAGTGTCACAGAAGATAATATGAGCAGCAGCCAATATTTCTTAGAAAAATATCCATTCACAGTGTGACATTTTTATGCTAGTTAATACAAGCAGCAGCAAAAGCTACACCATAAAGGGCAGGAAGAGCAATCCAGAAACTGTCTCACATCTTACTCAAATTTGTTTTCCTCCATCAGGTGAGTTACACCATGTAGAGGGGTCATACCAATGTCAGTGTTAAGATTTCTACTACTGATCATCAAGATAAACCGGTATCATTATCACTGTTATCATTAATATTTCATAAATCATTTATTATATTCAACCAATATTTTTGGTAACCTTTAAAGCTTTCAGTTCAGTTCCATTCAGTTTCTCAATATCCGAATCTTTGCAACCCCATGGACTGCAGCACACCAGGTCTCCCTGTCTATCACCAACTCCCAGAGTTTACTCAAACTCATGTCCTTCGAGTTGGTGATACCATCCAACCATCTAATCCTCTGTTGTCCTTCTCTTCCCACCTTCAATCTTTCCCAGCATCAGAGTCTTTTCAAATGAGTCAGTTCTTCTCATCAGGTGGCCAAAGTATTGGAGTTTCAGCTTCAGCATCAGTCCTTCCAATGAATATTCAGAACTGCTTTCCTTTAGAATGGACTGGTCGGATCTCCTTGCTGACCAAAGGACTCTCAATGATAACCCTATATGCAAAACAGAAAAAGAGACACAGATGTACAGAAGAGACTTTTGGACTCTGTGGGAGAAGGCGAGGGTGGGATGTTTCGAAAGAACAGCATCAAAACATGTGTATTATCTAGGGTGAAACAGATCACCAGCCCAGGTTGGATGCATGAGACAAGTGCTCGAGCCTGGTGCACTGGGAAAACCCAGAGGGAGAGGGTAGAGAGGGAGGTGGGAGGGGGGATCGGGATGGGGAATACATGTAAATCCATGGCTGATTCATGTCAATGTATGACAAAACCCACTACAATATTGTAAAGTAATTAGCCTCCAACTAATAAAAATAAATGAAAAACAAACAAACAAACAAAAAAGAGTCTTCTCCAACACCACAGTTAAAAGGCATCAGTTCTTCAGTGCTCAATTTTCTTTATAGTCCAGCTCTCACATCCACACGTGACTGTTAGAAAAATCATAGCTTTGACTAGATGGACCTTCGTTGGCAAAGTAACGTCTCTGCTTTTTAATATGCTCTCTAGGTTGGTCATAACTTTTCTTCCAAGGAGGGAGAGTCTTTTAATTTCATGACTGCAGTCACCATCTGCAGTGATTTTGGAGCCTCCCAAAAAATGAAGCCAGCCACTGTTTCCACTGTTTCCCTATCTAATTGCCATGAAATAATGGGACCAGATGCCTTGATCTTAGTTTTCCAAATGTTGAGTTTTAAGCCAACTTTTTCCCTCTCCTCTTTCACTTTCCTCAAGAGTCTCTTTAGTTCTTCTTCACTTTCTGCCATAAGGATGGTATCATCTGCATAACTGAGATTACTGATATTTCTCCTGGCAATTTTGATTCCAGCTTGTGCTTCATCCAGTCCAGCATGTCTCATGATGTACTCTGCATGTAAGTTAAATAAGCATATACATGTAAAGCTTTAGGTACTTTAAATTTAGTTATTATGAACTCTAGATTTTTCCTACCTCAGATTTTATGTAACTTTGTTTTATTCTTTTCCAAATGGTGATTACATATTTTAATATTTATATTTTTACAACTTTCTATATATATATGTATTTGAAAATAAGAAAAATATCCTTTAACCATGGATTAAAGAACAAAAGGAAACAGCACATGGGATAGTTGCATTTTGCTATATAAAAACTATAAATTTATATACAGGTAGATTACATATACTTATAATTTAAATAGAAATAACATTGTACATGCTATTATAGATCACAAGTGGTTTTGGGGACTAAGATAAGATTATTTAATCCTAGGGAGGCAGTAGACACATATGAGAAGAATGTCATGGGAAGATTAGCACAAGACAATGAACTACCTGGAAGCTGGCAAGAAGCCTGGAGCAGATGCTTCTCCAGCTCCTTCAGAGGGAGCATAGCCCTATCAACACCTGGATGCAAATCTTTGGCCTCCAGAACAGTGAAACAAAACATTTCTATTATTTTAAATTTTCCAGTTTATGGTACTCTATTATAGCAGCCCTCACACATTAATATACTCATTTATTTACTGAACCTTATTTTTCTTATTCTAAATAATAATAATAAAAATCTCCTAGGTATGAAAATGCTTTAAAACATATGGCAATGTACAAACAGAAAAAAATCACTATAATTACAACAATATAAAATAAATGTTACATTCTAATTGTGTCAAGTAATCTTGACATTTTTTATGAACTTAAAACAGTAAATATTGCAATAACATTTATCTGCAGAGTTCCCAACTTTACAATTGTGTGCATGCTAAGTCACTTCAGTCGTGTATGACTCTTTGTGACCCTGTGGACTGTAGCCCGCCAGGCTCCTCTGTCCATAGGATTCTCTGGGCAAGAGTACTGGAGTGGGTTGCCATGCCCTCCTCCAGGGGATCTTCCTGACCCAGGGATCAAACCCATGTCTCTGACACTTCCTGAATTGGCAGGCAGTTTCTTTACCACTAATACCACCTGGGCAGCCCTACTTTGTAACTGTAGAACATTGTAAGTCCAGTGTTCTATAGAGTTAAATTTAAATGTTGAAATGAACTTATATTGCTAATCATAGCATTGGCTCATATCTATTAAGCAGCTAGTAGACTGTTCTCAGCTATTATTATGTGAAACTGCTACCTAGATTGAGCTGTCATACCATTTCTTAACTCAAAGATTATAGTAACTACAAATCAGTACAGAATATATTATAAAAGAATGACAATTTAACACACACATTCACATTCATTCATTAAACAAATGTCACTTACAGCAGGATTCTTTGTTAAGTATAGTTATTTAATATATGACCAACCTAATATATTTAGCTCATTGAGAATAACATAGCATATAGATTAAAATATCAATAAAATAAATTGTTTTATTTTTAGTCAATCTGATATGGTTCTTTAAGTGAGTCTTGGTATTTTTTTTCTTGCAAATGAGGATAGAGATTACCATTTCTAACACAAATGCTGAAATTTTAGTGATCAAGGAAAACACTAACAACAGTAGAAAAATAAGTAGGTTTTAGGTTCTAAGACCATTTTAGAAATATCAGTTTAAAGCAGAGGGTAAAGCTTCTTTACCACAGTTGGTGATGTGATTGAAAACATGACCATGTGACATTTCAGTTCCTCCAAAAACTCACTTGGGGATCAAACTCACATCTGTCTGCATCTCCTGCATTGCAGGCAGATTCTTTACCCACTGAGCCACCTGGGAAGCTGATTGTTAGAATGAGGTGGAAGTAACTTCAAGCAAGTTCCTCACCCAAGCCTCCAAAAGCTTGCACACTTTCTCTCTTGTTGCTTTGGGAACCCATTCACACATGAAAGTGTTTGAATTAGTCTGCTGGTTAATAGGCAGCGCAAGTGTAATTGTAACTGTCATCCCAGCCAACTTCCACACGTGGCAATGAGATCACAAGGGACAATTCACCACCGGTCAACATGTCAATCATTAATAGACACAGTTCAGATTGTCTAAACTTGGTCTAGATCAGATTGGGAGTTTCTCTGGTGGCTCAGGCCATATGTAATCGCCCTGAAATGTGGGAGACCCAGGTTTGATATCAAAAAGATCCTCTGAAGAAGGGAATGACTACTCACATCAGTATTCTTGCCTGGAAAAATGCTATGGACAGTGGAGTCTGGCAGGCTATAGGCCATGGAGTCTCAAAGAGTTGGACAGGACTGCCACTTTCATTTTCACTTTAGACCAGATTAACACAATAATAGCAGCTCTGTGATTCAAATAAATGGTTATTATTTTGAGTCATTCAGATTGATATGATTGATGCAGTTCGTGAAAGTGGAATGCTGTTGCTAAAAAAGAAAAAAAAAAAAAAAAGAAATGTATTTCCATTGAGAGGAGGTGATAGCACTCCATTTTTTAGTTTACTAACACAGTTCCCTAATTCACTGCTCTTTCAGCGTCTGATACCATTGGCTTGCCTTGGTGCTTTGCCAAAAGTTCTCTCTACACTTTTGAAGTTTCTGCCTCCACATTCTATATAGTAGTGAAAATACAAATGGCCAAACTCTCATGTGTGATAACTTGGGTAGTAAGAAATGCATCCAATAAATGTTTGGATTTGTATAAGGGAATGACTGGAACTAAAGTTGCAAGTGTCCATTTGGTTGTATTAGCTCTGATTGATAAATAGCTACAAGGGAGGGAAGAGATAAGAATGTACCCTTTAGTTTGCAAGCAGAAAGATGATGCTATGAAAGTGCTGCACTCAATGTGCCAGCAAATTTGGAAAACTCAGCAGTGGCCACAGGACCGGAAAAGGTCAGTTTTCATTCCAATCCCAAAGAAAGGCAATCCAAAAGAATGCTCAAACTACCACACAATTGGACTCATCTCACACGCTAGTAAAGTAATGCTCAAAATTCTGCAAGCCAGGCTATAGCAATACATGAACCGCGAACTTCCAGATGTTCAAGCTGGTTTTAGAAAAGGCAGAGGAACCAGAGATCAAATGGCCAACATCTGCTGGATCATCGAAAAAGCAAGAGAGTTCCAGAAAAACGTCTATTTCTGCTTCATTGACTATGCCAAAGCCTTCGACTGTTTGGATCACAATAAACTGTGGGAAATTCTGAAAGAGATGGGAATACCAGACCACCTGACCTGCCTCTTGAGAAACCTGTATGCAGCTCAGGAAACAACAGTTAGAACTGGGCATGGAACAACAGACTGGTTCCAAATAGGAAAAGGAGTATGTCAAGGTTGTATATTGTCACCCTGCTTATTTAACTTATATATAGAGTACATCATGAAAAACGCTGGGCTGGAAGAAGAGAAAGCTGGAATCAAGATTGCTGGGAGAAATATCAATAACCTCAGATATGCAGATGACACCACCCTTATGGCTGAGAGTGAAGAGGAACTAAAAAGCCTCTTGATGAAAGTGAAAGAGGAGAGTGAAAAAGTTGGCTTAAAGCTTAACATTCAGAAAACTAAGATCATAGCATCTGGTCCCATCACCTCATGGGAAATAGATGGGGAAACAGTAGAAACAATGTCAGACTTCATTTTTTGGGCTCCAAAATCACTGCAGAGAGTGACTGCAGCCATGAAATTAAAAGACGCTTACTCCTTGGAAGGAAAGTTGTGACCAATTATGCATATTAAAAAGCAGAGATATTGCTTTGCCAACAAAGGTCCGTCTGGTCAAGGCTATGGTTTTTCCAGTGGTCATGTATGGATGTGAGAGTTGCACTATAAAGAAAGCTGAGTGCTGAAAAATTGATGCTTTTGAACTGTGGTGTTGGAGAAGACTCTTGAAAGTCCCTTGAACTGCAAGGAGATCCAACCAGTCCATTTTGAAGGAGATCAGTCCTGGGTGTTCATTGGGAGGACTGATGTTGAAGTGAAACTCCAGTAGTTTGGCCATCTCATGCGAAGAGTTGACTCATTGGAAAAGACCCTAATGCTGGGAGGGATTGGGGGCTGGAGGAGAAGGGGATGACAGAGGATGAGATAGCTGGATGGCATCACCGCCTCAATGGGCATGAGTTTGAGTAAACTTCGGGAGCTGGTGATGGACAGACAGGGAGGCCTGGCAGTGCTGCAATTCATGGGGTCGCAAGGAGTCAGACATGACTGAGCGACTGAACTGAACTGAACTGAACTGATAGAGGAGAAATATCAATAACCTCAGATAGGCATATGATACCACCCTTATGGCAGAAAATGAAGAAGAACTAAAGAGCGTCTTGATGAAAGTGAAAGAGGAGAGTGAAAAAGTTGGCTTAAAGCTCAACATTCAGAAAACTAAGATCATGGCATCCAGTCCCATCACTTCATGGTAGCTAGATGGGGAAACAGAGTAAACAGTGGCTGACTTTATTTTTCTGGGCTCCAAAATCACTGCAGATGGTGATTGCAGCCATGAAAAATGGTTTACTTCTTGGAAGGAAAAAGATGCTTACTCCTTGGAAGGAAAATTATGACCACCTAGATATCATATTAAAACGCAGAGACATTACTTTGCCAACAAAGGTCTGTCTCATCAAGGCTATGGTTTATCCAGTAGTCATGTATGGATGTGAGAGTTGGATTATAAAGAAAGCTGAGCATTGAAGAATTAGTGCTTTTGAACTGTGGTGTTGGGGATGACTCTTGAGTCCCTTGGACTGCAAGGAGATCCAACCAGTCCATCCTAAAGGAAATCAATTCTGAATATTGATTGGAAGGACTGATGCTGAAGCTGAAGCTTCAATTCTTTGGCCAGCTGATGCAAAGAACTGACTCATTTGAAAAGACCCTGATGCTGGGAAGGATTGAAGGCAGTAAGAGAAGGGGACAACAGAGGATGAGATGACTAGATGGCATCACCGACTCAATGGACATGAGTTTGAGTTAACTCTGGGAGTTGGTGATGGGCAGGGAAGCCTGGCGTGCTGCAGTCCATGGAGTCTCAAAGAGTCAGACACGACTAAGCAAGTGAACTGAAACATTTTAAAATGTAAATGTGATACCTAGGCAACTCCTTAAAATGCTTTAAGTTTTCTGTCATTATGCTTTAGGATCGAACTGAAGTCTCCTGCATCTCCGGTATTGCAGACAGATTCTTTACCATTGAGCCACTGGGGAAGCCCTCTGCCAGTCTATCTTCCCCATTTTGTAAATTTTACTGCTGATTTCTTTTTTTCAGATCTAAAATAATATGTTAAATACAAGAACACAAGTTAAAAGTTAAAACTCTTCTATACTTTCATTGAACTTCCTAGGTAGCTCAGTGGTAAAGAACTCCCTACCAAGGTAGGAGACTTGAGTTCAACCCCTGGAGATAGACATGGCAGCCCACTCCAGTATTTGTGAGTTTCCCTGATGGCTCAGACGGTAAACAGTCTGCCTGCAATGTAGGAGACCCTGGTTCGATCCCTGGGTGGGGAATATCTCCTGCAGAAGGAAATGACAACTAGCTCCAGTATGCTTGTCTGAAAAATCCCATGGGCAGAAGAGCCTGGCAAACCCCAGTCCTTGGATCACAAAGAGTAGGACACAACTGAGCAACTAACACTTCTAATACTTCCAGTATTAGAAGGATACTGGAAGGGTATCCCTTATTAGGGAGGATATCCTATGGACAGGGGAGGGTGGCAGGCTACAGTCCATGGGGTTGCAAAAGAGTTGGATACAACGAAACCACTAAACAGCAACAACAAATATTTTCATCTTCAAAGTCTATCTGAATAGTTTGGTACAGTTGTTAGAACGTGGAAATCTCTTATGCAAAGTGGCTTCCCTCCTTTACACCCATTTCTGCTTAAGTTACAATCAGAAAAGTGCTCCTACAGTGTTTAGCTAATGGTAAATCTCTAATTAGTCAAAAGTTCACAGGGAGCTTCACTTTGGCAGAGACCAAGGCCTTCATGATTATGCAGTTTGTGTCTTACACGGAAACTTCGCAGTCATGGGTCCCCTTGGAGTGAAATCAAATCCTATTTGTCTCTCCAGGTGCTTTGCGTTGGCTTGGAGGTGTACATCAATTTGGGGGCCTTTTCCTGATTTTTCTGACTAAAAGGTATGAATTCAGAGAAGGCATTTTTTTTTAACCTATATTATCCAAGCAACTCTGCCTGAGACATTTCCAAAACAGCATTTATTTTTAAATCTTTCAAATTATTTTTGATGATTAAACAGTATTGGTTTTTTGTAACTATTGATAAATGTCCCTATACTTGCATAATTTGTAATCATTTATATAATTAAGAGGTACTGGGGGTTCCATTACTTCTATTCTGGATAATAACTGCAACACCAAAGAATAGACAGAAGAGACAGATAACATAAAAGAGAATAGGAAGATGCAATGGGAAATTAATATTTATAGACCACTTCAAGTACTTTAAATATTTTATCTAACACATTGGAATGTAGGAAACCTACAATTTGACTGTGAATGTTAGAAATCCATTCAGGAATATACTAGAGAAATGTAAAGAATATAATTAAATTAATTTGAGAGAATAATCAACTATCAATATTTCTAAAGTAAATAATCAGAAAAAAATAGATTAAATCAAATTTTAAGTCCTTATCTAGAGATACTAGATGATTAATTCCCTAAAAACTCATCTCTTTCCTTAATTAATACTTGCAGAAAATCTCAAGAATCATCTGTTCACATCAGTGTTGCTAAAGGAAAGCAGAAACATCAAGGCATTATCACTTAGGATAAACAAACTGTATCTTGGAGAATTTTAAAAAGAATTTTAAGGCATCTTATGATAAATATAAATTAAGAAGAAAAGGAGTGATGAAAGTTCATGAAATCAATATGGCATTATAAAGAGTGATTTAATGATTATCTTTTTCTATATGTACTTAGCTATAGTTAGTAATGTAGTAATCTTGTATTTGAGAACTTATAGTAGATTTTCCAGCAATATTTGAAGATAATACTGATAACTATTTAAATGTAACTGTAGAATGTGACATAACAGCTTAATTTCAAGTAAAGTGAATTACATGTTGATTCTAAAACTTAGATCTTAGTAGAAAATTATATTTACTATGAGAGTATCTGACAATAATGATGATTCTATTTTTTTGACAGTTTAAACCATGATACTATATCCATAATCAAATATATCTAGAACTAGATGATTCATGTATATATTTCTTTAATTCGCTATTCTCCTTTTGTTATTCTATAAATACACATCTTGGCTTTGTCTTCTTTACAGCTATCAAATTTATAAGAAATAAAATTTTCTACCAAGAGTGTTCCTCTCACTTGGCATGCTAAGTGTTTTATACAGATTATACCTAATCTCAAAACAACCATGAAAATAATACTCCTTCTACTTATAATAATAAGCTAAATCTTTGATAACTTGTGTGACTTGTTAGATGTTAGTCAGTTGATAATTGGAAAAGTCAAAATATTAGCACATGATTTTTAACTATAGATTTATTTTTCCCTACTAATACTTAAATACATAGTCATAATTGTTACCTATCTTGACTATGTATAAATTAGCATAGGGCATGTAAATTCTTGATTTTTTTAGATATGTGGCACATTTTCCAAATAAACTGTAAATTCTAGAATTATGCATTTGTACTTTACCCATCCTTTATATGGATCATAGCCTTGCCATGTTGAAGCAGTTTGTGTAATACAATGAAGCTATGAGCCATGCTGTGTAAGGCCAACCAAGATGGACAGGTCATGGTGAAGAGTTCTGACAAAAAGTGGTCCACTGGAGGAAGAAATAGCAACCACTCCAGTATGCTTGCCAGAAAAACTCCATGAACAGTATGAAAAGGCAAAAAGATATGACACCAGAAGATGAAACCTAGTTCAGAAGGTGTCCAATATGTTACTGGGGGAATGAAAGTGGAAGTGTTAGTCACTCAGTCATGTCTGACTCTTTGCAAACCCATGGGCTATAACCTACCATGTCCCTCTGTCCATGGAATTCTCCAAGCAAGAATACTGGAGTTGGTAGCCCTTCCCTTCTCCAGGGGATCTTCTGGATCCTGAGCTCAAAGTCAGGTCTCCTGCATTGCAGGTGAATTCTTTACCATCTGAGCCACACAACAGCAGAGGGCAATTACCAATAGCTCCAGAAAGAATGAAGCAGTTGAGCCAAAGTGGAAACAATGCACAGTTGTGGTTGTGACTGGGGGTGAAGACAAAATTCCATGCTGTAAAGAACAGTATCACATAAGAACCTGGAATATTAGGTTCATGAATCAAGGTAAACAATGTGGTAAAGCAGGAAATTGCAAGCTTGAATATTAACAACTTAGGAATCAGAGAACTAAGATGGACAGGAATGAGCAAATTTAATTCAAATGACTGTTGAATCTAATACTTATTTCATTGAACACCCTAAAGACTTTGGCTGTGTAAATCACAATAAACTATGGAAAATTCTTAAAAGATTGCAATATCAGATTATGGTGGATCTAATGGTAAAAAATCTGCCTGCAATGTGGGAGACCCAGATTCAGTCCAAGGGCCAGGAAGACCTACTGGAGAAGGGAATGGTTACCCACTCCAGTATTCTTGCCTGGAAAATTCCATGGACAGAGGAGCCTGGAGGGCTACAGTCCATGGGGTCACAAAGAGTCAAAGACAACTGAACAACTAGCGCTACCTTCCTCTTGAGAAACCTGTATACAGTGAAGCAGCAGCAATTAAAACCAGCAATTGTACATCTGACTGTTTCAAAATTTGGAAAGGAGTTCAACAAGGCTGTATACTGTTAGCTTGTTTATTTAAATTATATGAAGGGTACATCATGTGAAATATCAAGTTGGGTGATTCACACACCCAGGATTCACACACACATCAAGATTGCCAGGATAAATGTCAACAACCTCAGAAATGCAGATGATACAACTTTAATGGCAGAAAGTGAAGAGGAACTAAAGAACTTCTTGGTGAAGGTGAAAGAGGAGAGTGAAAAAGCTGGCTTAAAGCTCAACATTAAAAAAATCTAAGATCATCACATCTGGTCCCATCATTTCAAATAGAAGTGGCAAACAGAAGGGGGAAAAAATTGAAACAGCAACAGATTTTCTCTTCTTGGGCTCCTATTGCAGATGGTGACTACAGCCATGAAATTAAGAAGCTGCCTCCTTGGAAAGTAAGCTATGACAAACTGATAGCATATTAAAAAGCAGAGACATCACTTTACTGACAAAAATCTGCATAGTCAAAGCTATGGTTTTTCCAGTAGTCGTGTACGGATATGAGAGTTGAACCGTAAGGAAGACTGAGTGCTGAAGAATTGGTGCTTTCAAACTCTGGCACTGGAGAAGACTGTTTGAGAGTACTTCAGACAGCAAGGAGACCAAGCCAGACCAGACCTAAACAAAATCAGCCCTGAATATTCATTGGAAGGACTGTTGCTAAAGTTGAAGCTCAAACACTTTGGCAACCTGATGCAAAGAGCTGTTGCTGGGAAATGTTGAAGGCAAGAAAGAGGAGGTGGGACACAGAGGATGGGATGATTAGATGACAACATTGACTAAACTGACATGAATTTGAACAATCTCTGGGAGACAGAGGACAGAAGAGACTGACTTGCTATAGTCCATGGGGTTGGAAAGAGTTGGACATGACTTAGCAACCAAATAACAACAACATCTTTATGAAGCCAAATATCCTTTTCAAAGAAACACTTATTAATTACCACAACAATAACTATGTAACTACTAACAAATGTCTTCCACTGAATGTGTATTTATAGATATATTTAGTTTTCAATACACTCATAGACAGTGCCATTATTATTTACCATATTTTGGATATTATGAAACAAAGGGATGAAGATACCAATTATAGAATATTGAATATAGACTATATTATGTAGCTGTCTGGTTCTGCAAGGATTGTTTCACTGCAGTCACTGGCCTCCACACATCTGAAATAAAGTCAAGTTGGAGATTAAGAATGATGCACTGTGTGCTCTAGGAAAACTGACAGAACAGGTCTTCTGATAGCTAGATATTTCAGGAAGAAAATGTTATGGACCCCATTTTTTCCATCTTGCCAATCTTAGAAAACCATTAAATTTATTAACAAAGACATCTATTTCTCTGGACTAACAGTAATTTTTTACGAAAATGTGTACTTAACTGCATGTACCTCTTCTAAAAAACCACATATATACTGACCTTCCCCTCCTATAACCTCCTATAACCCAGAGCTATTTGAGAGACTGTCCCACAGGCTGCAGTCCTCAGTAAATCCCCAAATAAAACTGAAATTCACAACTGTCACTTTGTGTGATTTTATTTCCATCAATAATTTTGGTGACTATAAAGGGACTCAGAACAGACTTCTCTCCCCCTTAATTATGGGAATCCAGAGCCTTTCCACCAGCTAGGGCCCCTTGTGCCCATGTACTTCCTCACTGAGTTCAGATGAAATTAGGTGAGTCCCTGCTGGCCTTGGGATCTCATAAATATTGGCTGCAAAAATAAAAATGCAAAGAAATAGAGGAAAATAATAGAATGGGACAGACTAGAGATCTCTTCAAGAAAATTACAGATACCAAGGGCAATTTTCATGCAAAGATGGGCACAATAAGGGACAGAAATGGTATAGACCTGACAGAAGCAGAAGATATTAAGAAGAGGTGGTAAGAACACACAGAACTGTACACAAAAGATCCTCATGACCAGATAACCACAATGGTGTGATCACTCACCTAGATACAGACATCCTGGAATGTGAAGTCAAGTGGGCCTTAGGAAGCATCACTAAGAACAAAGTTAGTGGAGGTGACGGAATTCCAGTTGAGCTATTTCAAATCCTAAAAAAAACTGATGCTTTGAAACTACTGCACTCAATATGACAGTATATGTGGAAAACTCAGCAGTGGCCACAGGACTGGAAAAGGTGATTTCATGTCAATCCCAAAGAAAGACAATGTCAAACAATGCTCAAACTAGTGCACAATTGTACTCATCTCACATGCTAGTAAAGTAATGCTCAAAATTCTCTAAGCTAGGCTTCATCAGTATGTGAACCATGAACTTCCAGATGTTCAAACTGGATTTAGGAAAGGCAGAAGAACCAGAGATTGAACTGCCAACATCTGCTGGGTCATCAAAAAGGCAAAAGAGTTCCAGAGAAACATATATTTCTACTTTATTGACTATGTCAAAGCTTTTAATTTTATGGATCATAACAAGCATTGGAAAATTCTTTAAGAGATGAGAATAGCAGACCATCTGACCTGCCTCTTGAGAAACCTGTATGCAGGTCAAGAAGCAACAGTTAGAACTGGACATGGAACAACAGACTGGTTCCAAATAGGAAAAGAAGTACATCAAGGCTGTATATTGTCACCCTGCTTATTTAACTTATATGCAGAGTACATCTTGAGAAATGCCTGACTGGAAGAAGCACAAGCTGGAATCAAGATTGCTGGGAGAAATATCAATAACCTCAGATATGCAGATGACACCACCCTTATGGCAGAAAGAGAAAAAGAACTAAAGAGCCTCTTGATGAAAATGCAAGAGGAGAGTGAAAAATTTGGCTTAAAACTCAACATTCAGAAAACTAAGATCATGGCATCCAGTCCAATTACTTCATGGCAAATAGATGGGGAAACAATGGAAGCAGTGAGAGACTTTATTTTCAGGGGCTTTAAAATCACTGCAGATGGTGACTGCAGCCATGAAATTAAAAGACACTTGCTTTTTGGAAGAAAAGTTATGATCAACATAGACAGCATATTAAAAAGCAGAGACATTACTTTGCCAACAAAGGTTCATCAAGTCAAAGCTATGGTTTTCCCAGTGGTCATGTATGGATGTGAGAGTTGGACCATAGAGAAAGTTGATCATGGAAGAATTGATTCTTCTGAGCTGTGGTGTTGGAGAAGACTCTTGAAAGTCCCTTGGAGAGCAAGGAGATCCAACCCATCAATCCTAAAGGAAATCAGTCCTGAATATACATTGGAAGGACTGATGCTGAAGCTGTAGCTCCAATACTTTGGCTACCTGATGTGAAGAATGGACTCATTAGAAAAGACTCTGATATTTGGAAAGATTGAAGGCGGGAGAAAAAGGGGAAGACAGAAGATGAGATGGTTGGATAGTATCACTGACTCAATGGACATGAGTTTGAGTAAGCTCCAGGAGTTGGTGATGGACAGGGAAGTCTGGTGTTTTGTGGTCCATGGGGTTGCAAAGAGTCGGATGCAAGTGAGTGTCTGAACTGAACTGAAGTATTTGTTGACAATCCTGAGATTTTTCCGGCAGTGAATAACAGGTGCCTAGACTTTCCTGATGGTTCATAAGGTAAAGAATCTGCCTGCAATGCGGGAGACTCAGCTTCAATCCCTGGGTCTGGAAAATGCCCTGGAGAAGGGAATGACAACCCACTCCAGTTTTTGCCTGGAGATTTCCATAGACAGAGGAGCCTGGCAGGCTACAGTACATTGGGTCATAAAGAGTCAGACACGACTGAGCAGCTAGCACTTTCAGTTTCAACAAGTACCTAGGGAGGCTGGGTGAAAGACTCTAAGGTAAAGTGCCCCCTACAGTTGAAAGATACTAACAAGTCCAGACTGAGTAATTAGGTTGGAGGCTGGCCTAACGTTTTTCCACAAATAGGCTAAATGAAGGGTTTTAGAAAACCAACCTCCAACTAAGACCCTAGCCTGGTTTACATATGTATGGAACTTATACTTAAAAGTACTTAACTTAATTGGAAAGTAAAACAAATCTCACCTTGAAAATGGACAACGCAGGGCTCTTCTGACATTCCAAAGTGGTTTTATGCACACAGTTAGAGAAAGCCAGCTTGATAAAATGTTTTTCATATTGCTGACCCTAAAGAACAAACCTTTCTATTGTACAAGGAGCTTGTGCTTCTCTTCCTGTGTCTTGAGATCTACGTGTTATATCAGAACTCTGAGGAAATCTTACTCTTCTCTAGATCACCTTCCATTCATGAAATTAAAAATAAAAGGTCAGAAAAGAGGTCTTTTGAAACTTAAACAAGTAAACTTAACTTAGTCCCACTGTTATTTTTAAGCTAATGCATTTTATAATGCAATACCTGACTCATGACTAAGTGTTGATAATGAAGTTATGAGATCCCTGCCTGTGTTTGCCTGTATGTCTGTGTGTACATTACAGATAAAATATGTCTCTTCCTTCAGATAGTATTACTAAATTAATTTGTAAATTATATATATTTAATTGACTTAAAGCAAATGAAGCACTTATATAAATGATCAGAAACATACTAACCTAAATAATTTCAGGTTCATGTGATCTGGAAAATATTAATATTTGATATTATAGTTAATCTATTGATTTAATTAGTATAAATATATCTTTTGAGGCATTAACATTTAGTATAATATGTTTGTTATATTTAGGTTTAGTGGAAGTTTAAGACCTTATTATTTCTGCTATAAAAATTTGTTAGAAAAAATCTTGGTATGATAAAGTTTTTATAGGTAAATTAGATTTAGGAAGTGTTTTTGTTTAAGTTATTTAGAAATGCTTCTGTTTTTAGGGATATTCACCTAAAATTAATTTCCCCAGTTATTTGGTAACTTGAAACTTCAGAGTTGTACTAAATAAAATTAAATGATGAAGAACTACTGAAATACCTTGATCATTTCCAAATAAAATAATACACTGGAACATTAATTTCTGAATATAGGCTTCCTTTTACAAGGACACTAAAGATATTTATCACCATTAATAAATATATTTGGTGCTACAATGAGACATTTTCTATTGGAAAGCATATGTTTTCAGAAATTATAAATAGCTTATAAGTATAAATATATTTATATTTAATATAATATATAATTTCTATATATAATATAGAAATATATACATATAATATATATTATATAAATATATTTATATATGATATATATTTATAATATATATTAAGATATATAAATTATAAATATAATATAAAACTATATATAAATAATATCTATAATTTTGTCAATATATAAATTTCTAGTGTGTAATTGCTTACTTAGTTTTTACTAGAAATTAAAGCTTTTAAGAATTAAGAATTCTAATTAAAAATGTAATTAAAACTACTAGGGAAAACAATTTTGTATGCATGGCAAAATATAAAGGTGGAAAAGGAAGTCATAGAAGGTTATGGAAAAGAAACTAAGAAGATTCTGTACATGAACAGATCTCTTGCATTTATATTTTTCACTTAGAAAAGACCTGGGGCTTCCATGATGGCACAGTGGTAAAGAATCTGCCTACAATTCAGGAGAAGCAGGAGAAGGGTGTTCAGTTCCTGGACTGGGAAGATCCCCTAGGGGAGGAATGGTAACCCACTCCAGTATTCTTGCTTGGAAAATCCCATGAACAGAGGAGCCTGGTGGGCTGCAGTCCAAAGGTAGGAAAGACAGAGCACATGTGCACATAGAAAGTACCTCTGCATCATAGTGGTCTATACAGAGGCTGCTGATCTCAAACTCACCTTAAAACAGTGCTCAAACAGAGGAGAAACAATGTCTGGATGAGAAGACAACATTAGAAATAGACAAAATGCCTACATGTATACCTGTATACATGTTTTCTTAATTTCTTATAGTTTTGCATATTAATCAAATCTTTGCATTCTAGTATGAGCACACTCATACCCAGTTTTAAAATAAATCCAATTATCTTAGTTTATGATCAATTATCCAAATCCAGTACTTCTGGAGTGCTATAGTAGATTTCTCCTCTCCAAGGCTCTAACTGGATGGCCTATAGTAAAGTTATTCTAGAAGAAAGAAATGATCGTTCTGTTTGGTCCACTATTACTATTAATATTATTATATGGGATGACCCCCTCCCCCACCTTACTTGGCCAAACAATCATACTTTTCCTGAACATGGCCATAAATAAAAATCTTCTTTATGTTTACTCAAACTCTGTCAGAACAGTGAGTCGAATTCCTGCCAAATATCATAATCTACCATTATTAGGAAGAATCTCATACAATTATGGATCTATATATTAGGTTAGATCCTCTCAAGTAGCATTAATGATAAAGAACCCACCTGCCAGTGCAGGATAAATAAGAGATATGGGTTCAGTCCCTGGGTCAAGAAGATTCTCTGGAAGAGGAAATGGCAACCCACTCCAGTATCTTTGCCTGGAAAACTCCATGGACAGTAGAGCCTAGTGGGAGTCCATGGGGTCACAAAGAGTTGAACACGGCTGAAGTGACTTAGCATGAATGCATATATAAGGTTAACGTCGGGCTACAATCACTTAAGTTTAAAAGCCTCCTTCTGTTGGTAATAAACCATACCAAGGATAATCAGCATAATAATACTAAGAAGTTGGGATGAACATTTTGTGAATCAAAGATCAATATATACCTTTAGGACAGTGATTCACGTGGGACAGATTGGATCAGATCACCTAGAGATAGACTGAGCCACATCTACAGGAAGTTCTTGGCTTTAAGGCTTATTTATGACTCAATTAGTTCTTTTATCTGTATTACTTGTATTCTACGTATTTTACAAGATTGTGGTTTCTTGCATTACCAAATATATGACTGTGCACCCAATAAAAATAATGATGACTAGGGGCCTTAAAATGACTGACCAAATATATAGTTCTAAATGAGATCAATGATTGTAACAGTATAACACTAGAAATTGGAAGGTGAAAAAAAAAAAAAACAACAACTTTCTTGGGCCATAACAGACTAGTAAAACAGGTGGTCCCCTGGCATTTGGCCACAATTAATAGAGCTTAGTCTATTCAAAGCACACTGACTGACATAGCAACAAAATCCTGGCCTGATGTAAAAGTGAGGATTCTTAGTATCATGGGACAAAATGGTCATGAAATGCCTCCTAAACTTTGGTTGAATTTATTACCATGAAGGAACACTGCCAACTAAAGAATGTTGCTTGCCATCTGGTGCTACAAGGATTGAGGCACTGCAGTCTCTGACCTTCAACACACACTGAAAGGAATTCAGGATGAAGATCAGGAATGATGGATCAGTGATCTGGGAAACTGGCAGAATAGGGCTTTGAATAGTCAGATATTTTCAGAAGATTTTGTAAGCCCCAATTACTATATCATCTCATACTTAGAGAAACAAAAAAATCATTAACGGATTCCTCTCAACTAACAGTAACCTCCTGCCAAGATATGCTCTTGAATGCATTTACTTCTTTTCCAAAATCACATGTATACTGACCACTCCCCCACCTTTTCAGAGCAGCTCCAGAGAGCTGAGAGGCCATTTCCCAGGTTATGATCTTAATAAGTACCTAAATTAAACTAAAATGCACAGTTCTAATGTTACACACTTTAATTTCAGTTGAGAAATTGTTTCCTTTAAGCTGAGAGCTTAAATAAAGTACCCAAAGACATATACTTAGCAAGTTTTAGAGTAAGAAATTAAATGAAACTGTTCTTGCTTTAGACCTCCCAGGTGGCACTAGTGGTAAAGAACCTTCTGCCAATGCAGGAAACCTAAGAGATGGGAGTTCCTTGTCTGGTTTGGGAAGATCCCCTGAAGAGGAGCATGGCAACCCACTTCAGTATTCTTGCCTGGAGAACCTCATGACAGCAGAACCTTGTGGGCTACAGTCCATTGGGTCTCATAGAGTCAGACATGATTGAAGAGAATACTTTGGTGAAAGAGTAAGTATTTACTAGTAGAATTAATGCAGTACATAACTTCCTTTTAAGGGGTATTTTAATTAAAATTTTAGATGCTATATTACATTCTTCCCTATAAATTTTAAGAAAAAGAAATCCCATACTCTCATTACTATCCTGCACACTTATTCAAAATATCTCTGCTTTAATATATACAGAAATTGCTGAAATAGTGAATAAGTGTAGACCATTAAATGGTCCTGAGGGAAATAAAAGAGACAATATTAGAAAATATGAAACAAAAAACTGTTTTAGTATTAAGATCAATGGCACATAATGTGAAGAGTTGAACCTAAAGAAAAAGAAAACTTAGATTACAAAGTCATTGAATATATAACAAAGTAAATTATAATTTCTGAAAACTGGAATAGGGGAATATCTTCAAGTATATTTGGTAATAAACAAGCTTTAGTATCAACATTTTGGATTTAGTAGAACATTGAAAAATAGACTTGTACATAATAAATAAATTACCTGAGTTACTAGAATTTAAGCAGTTGTAAAAAATAAGTTCTATATTTGTGATAGTAAAACAAAAATGGTTAGTATTCAAAATTCAAATATGACCTTTATTAGCACCTGTAGATTCTACTAATGAAGAATTAAAGGAAGGATGACACTGTGAAAGTGCTGCACTTAATATGCTAGCAAATTTGAAAAACTCAGCAGTGGCCACAGGACTGGAAAAGGTCAGTTTTCATTCCAATCCCAAAGAAAGGCAATCCCAAAGAATGCTCAAACTACCGCACAATTGCACTCATCTCACACGCTAGTAAAGTAATGCTCAAAGTTCTCCAAGCCAGGCTTTAGCAGTACATGAACTGTGAACTTCCAGATGTTCAAGCTGGTTTTATTTTTATTTTTTTTAATTTTTATTAGTTGGAGGCTAATTACTTTACATCATTACAGTAGTTTTTGTTCTACATTGATATGAATTAGCCATGGATTTACATGTATTCCCCATCCCAGTCCCCCCTCCCACCTCCCTCTCCACCCGATCCCTCTGGGTCTTCCCAGTGCACCAGGCCCGAGCACTTGTCTCATGTACCCAATCTGAGCTGGTTATCCGTTTCACCCTAGATAATATACATGTTTCAATGCTGTTCTCCTGAAACATCCCACCCTCTCCTTCTCCCAGAGTCCACAAGTCTGTTCCATACATCTGAGTCTCTTTTTCTGTTTTGCATATAGGGTTATCGTTACCATCTTTCTAAAGTCCATATATATGTGTTAGTATACTGTAATGGTCTTTATCTTTCTGGCTTACTTCGCTCTGTATAATGGCCATATGACCCAGCAATCCCACTTCTGGGCATACACACCAAGGAAACCAGATCTGAAAGAGCCACATGCACCCCAATGTTCATCGCAGCACTGTTTATAATAGCCAGGACATGGAAGCAACCCAGATGCCCATCAGCAGACGAATGGATGAGGAAGCTGTGGTACATATACACCATGGAATACTACTCAGCCATTAAAAAGAATTCATTTGAATCAGTTCTAATGAGATGGATGAAACCAGATGTTCAAGCTGGTTTTAGAAAAGGCAGAGGAACCAGAGATCAAATGGCCAACATCTGATGGATCATCGAAAAAGCAAGGGAGTTCCAGTAAAACTTGATTTCTGCTTTATTGACTACTCCAAAGCCTTTGACTGTGTGGATCACAATAAACTGTGGAAAATTTTGAAGGAGATGGGAATACCAGACCACCTGACCTCCCTCTTGAGAAAGCTGTATGCAGGTTTGGAAACAACAGTTAGAACTGGACATGAAACAACAGACTGGTTCCAAATAGGAAAAGGAGTACATCAAGGCTGTATATTGTCACCCTGCTTATTTAACTTATATGCAGAGTACATCATGAGAAAGGCTGGGCTGGATGAAGCACAAGCTGGAATAAAGATTTCTGGGAGAAATATCAATAACCTCAGATATGCAGATGACACTACCCTTATGGCAGAAAGTGAAGAAGAACTAAAGAGCCTCTTGATGAAAAAGAGAGAGGAAAGTCAAAAAGTTGGCTTAAAGCTCAACACTCAGAAAACTAAGATCATGGCATCCGGTCCCATCACTTCATGGTAGATAGATGGGGAAACAGTGGCTGACTTTATTTTTCTGAGCTCCAAAATCACTGCAGATAGTGACTGCAGCCACGAAATTAAAAGATGCTTACTCCTTGGAAGGAAAGTTTTGACCAACTTAGATAGCATATTAAAAAGCAGGGACATTGCTTTGCCAACAAAGATCCATCTAGTCAAGGCATGGGTTTTCCAGTGGTCATGTATTGTTGTGAGAGTTGAACTATTAAAAAAAAAAAACAAAAAAAGAAAACAAAAAACAAAACTGAGTGATGAGGAATTGATGATTTTGAACTCTGGTGTTGCAAAAAAACTCTTGAGAGTCCCTTGGACTACAAGGAGATCCAACCAGTCCATCCTAAAGATCAGTCCTGGGTGTTTATTGGAAGGACTGATGTTAGAGCTGAAACTCCAGTACTTTGGCCACCTGATGCCAAGAGCTGACTCATTGGGAAAAACCCTGATACTGGGAAAGATTGAGGGCAGGAGGAGAAGGGGACAACAGATGGTGAGATGGTTTGGATGGCATCATTGGCTTGATGGATATGGGTTTGGGCAGACTCCAGGAGTTGGTGATGGACAGCGAGGCCTGGCACGCTGCGGTTCACGAGGTCACAAAGAGTCAGACACGACTGAGCAACTGAACTGAACTGAACTTAAATGAAGGATAATTATAAAAATACTCAAATAATCTTTTTTTCTCCCAAGATAAATAAATGTGCACAGATAAGATTATGTGACCTGCTATAGAAATGCAAATACTATCTTCAAAATACCTATTAAACAATGTTGAATTAAGGACAAAAGATAAAGACATTTTCTATTTTCAAGTTCCTACTGTCTTCAAAGAAATAGATAATAGACCAGGCAGAGTTGTAAACTTGGACAAACGGATATGATTAGGTGAAAGAGGAGGGTTTTCAGAAGTGTTATATATTCAGTGGGAAATAACAGGGCATGTGATTTATACTTATCAAAGCTTCTGAGATAAAATTCTTTTTAGAAATATTTTAAAACTTTACTTTGAGAATCACTTGAAGAGTCTTTGCACTTCCTTGGTGTCTCAGACAGGAAAAGTCTCCCTGCAATGCAGGAGACCTGAGTTTGTTCCCTGGGTTGAGAAGATCCCCTGGAAAAGAGCATAGCTACACACTACAGTATGGTTGCCTGGATTATTCCATGGACAGAGAAACCTGGTAGGCTGCAGTCCATGGAATCCCACAGGAGTGAGCGATCAATGCATTCTTGTTTCTTCCTTTCTTTAAGGACCGCTGAGACATGATTTGCAAGAAAAGAAGAAATTATAGATGAGAAAACATAAGAAAGGGTATGTAGGTGTTGAGCACCTACATTGTTCCAAGCACTTTACGAGAAGCGAAAGTCAAAGTTGCTCAGTCGTGTCTGACTCTTTGCGACCCCAGGACTGTCCATGGATTTCTCCAGGCCAGAATACTGGAGTGAGTAGCCTTTCTCTTCTCCAGGGGATCTTACCAACCCAGGAATTGAACCAGGGTTTCCTGCATTGCAGGCAGATTCTTTACCAACTGAGCTATGAGGGAAGCCCTACTAAAACCACTTAATCTACTTTTGTTTAATCAACATAAAAACCTATTCTCTATATATAATCATTCTGTCACTGTCATGTCTGGCTCTTTGTGACCCAATGGACTGCAGCATGCCAGGCTTCCCTGTCCATTATCTCCCAGAGTTTGTTCAAACTCATGCCCATTGAGCTGGTAATACTCTTATCCTCTTTTGCCCCTTTCTCCTTTTGCCTTCAGCCTTTCCCAGATCATAGCCTTTTCCAATGAATGAGCTCTTTGCAATAGGTAGCTACATTATTGGAGGGTCAGCTTCAGCATCTGAATATTCAGGACTGATTTCCTTTAGAATTGACTGGTTTGATATCCTTGCTGTCCAAGGAACTCTCAAGAGTCCTCTCCAGCACAACAGTTCAAAAACATCAATTCTTCAGCGCTCAGCTTTCTTTATTGGCCTACTCTCACATCGGTACATGACTATTGGAAAAACTATAGCTTTGACTATAGGGACCTTTGTCAGCAACTTTTTAATATGCCATCTAGATTTGTCACAGCCTTTCTTTCAAGGAACAAGCAACTTTTAATTTTATGGATGCAGTAACCATCCACGGTGATCTGTAATTTTAGTTAGTACAATTAGAAGATCTGTACAATCACACTGCCAGTTATCAGAGTGTCAGGGTTTGATTTGCTATAAATAAGTAAAAAAATAAAAATATATTTTTCACTAAAAGACTTATATGGCAACCAAACTTTACAGTATTTTGAATTGTAAGAAAACAAAATGAAAGCTATTGTAGAGTATATTTTAAATGTAACAAAGATGAATTTTTGAGGTCAATAGTCTTTTTTCTTTTTTTTTTTGTCTTTATTTCTCACAAAAGACAAACTGTAATTCTGAGGATAAGGTGTGGTTTTCTAAAGATGGTAGGGTGATTTTTACAGTCACATTTGGGACTGATTATAAGGGAGAAAGGAGAAACAGCTGAGCTATTCTGAGTCAGTGGTTTTCATAAATTAGCACATACTGTAAACACCTTGAGCCTAAATTTGCATTTCTAACTGGTACCGGGGTGAGCTGATGCTGCTGGCCTAGGAACCTCACTTTGAGAACCACTGCTCTAGGCAATGAGACACTTACATTCAGATAGACATGGCATAATAATAATCATCTGGGTTTTCTACTGCCTTGTGACTCCTTAGACAAAGGAATAAGATTTGTGTGATACTATCTTATTATTGATTATAGCATAGTTAACTATGTTAAGATTCTAAAATTTTAATTAAATTTCAAAGCTGAAATTTCAATTTACTATACCGGATCTGCATTAATATATAAAGGCCTGCTTTAAATTCATGAAAATATTAAGAATAAAATAACTATATTACCAGTAAACAAAAGGAGATGTACTGACTTTAAAATTTCGTGTCACTGCTGTGTGAAATGCTCTCACTCCCTTCAGAGAAGAATAAAGATGGCATGCATAATTTAGAAAAATAATTTTGTGTTTTGATTTTGAATATGCATCTTTGTATTATTTGAATGCATTCAGTAATTCTAAATAAATATAATCACACATTTTACTTTATTCTGTATTCCATTACACAGATCTCTTACTTTTATGTATTATAGGAAGAAAAACAGGGCAGCTGGAAGAAAGCCTTCTTTTATTTGTTCTCTCTTCTTTAAACTTTATATTTTTCTAATAAATAATGGATATGATTAATTATAGATTGTTTAGCAAACTAAATATCTTTAGTAAATTAAAGCAATTCACTTTATATATTGATAATGATATAATATTTTCTCCAAAATTGGATCCTAGAAATAATTTTAAACAGTAAGTATGAAAGCATTTATTGTTTTACATTAAGTCAAGGTATGTAATCTAATATAATCAAATACTGTCAAACAGAATTTTCTTTAATTTTGAGAATGCTGAATGAATATTCAAAATGTGCATGTTCTTAAAGAAATGATTAAATCTAAAATATTCCCATAAATGCTATATTGACTTGAAATAACAGTGCAAGTATTATATTCATATAAAAAAAGGAACATTTTATTGCACTGAACCAAAATAATTCTGTGTTTAAATAATTCTTTAAATAAAGTATTTCTGTTATGTTACATAGTTCACACTGTTAGAAAACAGGATGGGAGTCAAAGGAAGTAAATGTTGCTTTCTAATATGATTTTCTAAATTAATGGTTTCATCTTTAGCAAGATGTTAGGGTTGGGGATTTCTGGCTAGAAAGTATAATTCTGAATGTCAAGTTCATGGTATTCAAGCTCTCCTGCTTTAAATGTCAGGGCTGTCCTCCTGTATCAAGCACTGGACTTATAAAAGCAGTCTGGGAAATAGAAAACAGAAATGAAATCAAATATGACATATGGAAGGACAGAGAAGAGTATTGGGAAAACTCATATCCTTTGTTTGAAAACAAACAGTACATAAATTAAATTTCTGAAAATGGGTTAGGTTGTTTTTACATTTTATATTCATCACCAGAAAATCATAAAGATAAAATAGACTGTACAATCTGATTTAAAAGAATGGAACTGAATGATTTTTTTCATTGTGTAACCAAAAGTTAAAAATATATGTTTTCTAGGAAGGATACTTGTAGGAGAACATGACTCAGTGACTGAACAACAGGAAAGATATACACAAAAAAATGTTTCTTTCACTTTCATGATTTTTCTTACTTGCTTTTTCAACTCCTTATTTGAACATAAGAAATATTAACAATTAGTTTGTCAACCTTTTGTGAGATGAAAGCATATATGATATACTGCTGTTTGATGTTTTTCTTAAGGGGAAAAAGATCAGAGAATGTTTATCCATTATATACCATCACTTTAAGTAGGATGTAAATCTGAATTGACATAAAAATGCACTTTATGCATTCAATAATTTGTATGTGTTTATATTTTAGGTGTCAGATCACTCTGTTGATTTTTAATATATGTTCTGTTTTGGTTGAAGACAGTATAACATGTGAGATAGTGCTGAATTTTTTTTAAAAAGTGAAAGGCACATGAAAAAGAATGTGACAATATACTCTATGGACACATGGGTGATAAAAATTAGTAGGAAATAGGAACACTTTCATTTACTTTAAAAGAATACAAAATTTCAACAATACTTCTCTATACTTCTATATCATCTTACATAAAGAAGGTATATTATCTTCATTTTACACATGATGCCCCTGAGGATTAGGCATTTTCAATATTGCACTTGGATTTTACAGAGCAAATTATGCTTAATTAAAAAAAAAAAAAAACTTACTATAGCAGCTAGATAATAAAATTTACTAAATATAGTTAATATATTAATAATCACAACATATCTCAAAATATAGCAAAGTATTGTAAATAAATTTCCTTGGTTACTCTGCTATATGGTTAATAAAGGAAAGTCCAACTAGAATCAAATATTTCTTCAAGTGAGACAAGTTGCTTATTGCACATTCCTTTCTTATCCTTTCTGGTTACTTTCTGTAGAACAGATTAGCATATGCTCTAGAGAGATTATTAAATAAATAAAAGTTCCAGAGCAATTTCATCTATGTTTCTTTAACTTTAATGGTGATCTATTGAATCTGTGTAAAAGTTGAGGATTTAGTTAACTGCCTAGCCTTGTCCCCTCTCTTTCCTTTAAATATTTAAAAGCATTATTAATCTTTCACTATTTACTTTTGAACAATGTGTGTAAGGCTTATTTAGTTTTCTCTTTTCTACAATTCTCTATAAAGTAGAATGCACATTTTTTTTAAACAGAGAAACTTTAAATTATCCTAAATATGATACAAATTAACTTCTTTGTCTATCTCTTAAAATTCTATCATTTCATCTTATCTCAAAAGAGATTTAGAGTATGTAAAAAATTTAAGTTAACCTTTTATTTCTTCAATTTCTTTAGTTTCATGCTTCTTGAAGTTCAGTCCTCATATCAGCAATATTGGCATTAACTGAGAGCACATTAAAGATCTAGAAGTTCAGCCTCTTTCCCACATCTGCTGATCTGAAGACTGAAGAGTCACAAGATCCTTGGGAGACACCTGAGTGCCCTGTATTCTGAGAAATCCTAAATAATATACATGCTACAGAACAAATGAAAACCTAATAAAGTTGATGTGTGAAGAAATGAAAAAAAAAAAACTAATAAGACTTTTAAAAGACCATCTAAAGCATGGGTCCCAAATCCCCTGGACCAGGAACCATGGCCTTAAAAACTGGGCCAAAGATGGGAAATGATCAGAGAGTAAGCCAGTGAAGCTTCACCTGTATGTACAGCCCCTCCCCATCACTCGCATTACCACCTGTCCTCTGCTTCCTGTTAGATCAGTGGCAGCTTAGATTCTCATAGGAGAGTAAACCTACTGTCAACTGTGCATGCAAAGGATCTAAGTTGTTCATTCCTTATGAGAATCCACTACCTGATGATTTGAGTTGGAGCTGAAGTGGTGATGCTAGCTCTGGGTAGTGGTTGTCGTTGTCTCTTGTCACAGCCAGATGGGACTGCCTGGTTGTGGGACAGGTCAGGGCTCCCACTGATTCTGCATTATGGTGAGCTATATAATTGTTTCATTATCTATCACAATATAATAATAATATAATAGAAATAAAGTGCACAGTAAATGTATTGCACTTGAATCATCATGAAGCATTTCCCCTCTCCTTGGTCCATAGAAAGATTATCTTCCATGAAATTAATCCTTGGTCCCAAAAAAGATTGGGGACCATTGGTCTAAAGTGTAGGTTATTTTTGTTTGTAGTTGTGCTGATTTTATGTATGCAACTGCTCTTACATTACATGCTTTTATGTTATCTTATAGAAAATTTCTCCCTAAAATGGTGAAGTGATACTCAAAGTAAATATCACATTGTGGAAAGTGAATTCCAGCGCTCTTTCTCTCTCTCTGTCTTTTTCTTTTGAGGGACATGAGCCAGTTCCAGTGTACAAGTCAATAGCAACATGCTGTCTTTTTCTAATATTAGTTTATCCTGTCATTTAGTTCCATTTAGTGTCACATTGTGTTAGAATTGTTGGAGTACACATACACCAGTTCAAGGGAAGAATAGTCATTCTTTGGAAATAATTGACAGAATAATAAGCCTTTTACTAATCTATTTTGCAAGAAAGTCAAGACATATCAATAGTTATATCACTTCTCCTGTAGTCCTTCTGAAATGAATAGGTGACTTATCATATTTATTGAGAGAAAGGTAAAATGCTTTTGAAAGAGGAATGTAAATATATATTATTTATTGTTAAGGTAAATTTAGCAGTCTTTTTTTTTTCCTCGTTCCTCAAACTCAACAAACTAATTAAGTAAACATGTTATAAATATATTTTGAGAGCAAAGAAATGTGCTGGGGGCTTCCTAGAAAGATAACTAAGATGACTTTACTTTATCAAAGAGTTAAAAATTTGGTGGGAGGACATGAGGTATAATCAGAAGAAAATTCAGTGGACATTAAGATGTCATTAAAGAATACTAGTGGATTAAAAAAAAAGGATGGGGGGAGAGATAGCATCATTTAGCTTTTAAATCAAAAGTAAATTCATGAAGAAAAGATAAAATGTGGTCAGTTGCTAAAGACATCAGTTGGATTTGGCACCTGGTGGATAGTATTACATTGGAAAACCGTGGTGACAGGAAAAAACAGAAGTGGTTTATCTGGATGATTACATAAGAAACTGGAGGGAAGAAAAGTTAAAAATGATATCTTGAGTGAGGCCAAGTAGGGAAAGGAAAAATTTACACGCAGTGCATCTGGAAAGTTTTTGACTAAATGAGTAATAAAAGCAGTGATCTATTTAATAAACTACAGCATTGCACAGCTAAGTTGGAGAAAAGTAGAGTTATTTACAAGGTCTGCATTAATCATGTTAAGAGAATAATCAGAATGGAAATGAGCCATTATGTATAGATGATGTAGTGGAAGTAGTTGCTATACCAATTTGACAATAATTGGATAAAGAGAAATTCCTGAAGAATCAAAGATCACCCAAAGGAAATTAGCAAATTTATCTTAAGAAATTGTCCCACGTGTAATGTAAGGATAAAAAACTTATTGCATTAAGAAAGGGGTTTGGGACATGCCAAATTGATGATGCTAGTAGAAAATCTAGGGAGAAATTTAGAACAAGCAGATGAAATGCATGGCTAGGGTTAAGAGTAAAAATTAAAGACCTAAAAATTTAATTTGGTTTTCATTAATTCTGTAGTATGGATAGTATGTGAATAGTTGCAAGAAGTAATAGGTAAAGAGGTAGAATGGCATGAGGCAAGGAAACATATTTGAAAAGTATACAAAAAGACCAAGAAGTAAATTAGAGAATACAGTTTTAAGGAGACATAGGTGTAAAGAATAGAAAATAGGGAATAAAGTAGAAAAAAAAAAAAGGGTGAGTTCCAGAATAAGAGTTAGGGCAAATGCAATGAAACCAAAGGGGAGAATTGCAGCATTTATCAACTTCTTCAACAATTTCAGAAATCAAAAGGAACTAGAGAAAAAGAGATTATTGAATACAAACTTAAGCATCAGGCGTGTTTGGGCTTTCCAGATAGTATCTCCAGGATAATTTTCCTAAAATCTGGGATAATCTTTTAATTTTTAGGTCAGTTGATCTGATTAGCAATTTGTTTCCATGAGCAAAATTTTTTCTCTGCAGTACCTAGATCTGTGTTTCATTGAATAGCAAGGGGATGTAAATCTTAGGAAAGCCATCCTTAGAATTCTGCTTACCACAACTGGTATCTTCTTCTTCCAGGTCTATATAACTGTTTCTGAAACATCTTATTTTCTACATTCCATGTCTAGTGCTAGGCAGTCAATTTCATGTTTCAGTTACCTCATTCTCAGTGTTTACGTGACCTTAAGGTCTTCTAAGTGGGCATAGAGTATTGTAAGCTGTACTTAGTACTGAAATGCTAAGGAGGGCACCACAATTTTTTTTTTCCTACATCCAGTGTGAACCTACAGTTAGGGTGTTCAAAGGCAGAGCTTTTGCCACAAAAAGAAAAAACCTCTTTTTAATCAACAGTAAGATTTTCTTTTAATTATCTATTGTACTCTTGCTTTCACTTATTGCTTTGTCCAAAACCTTAACTTTATCTCAATATTCACAAATTCCTCTACCTGTCCAAATATTTATTGTTGTTTACAAATAGACAATCTCATATCCTGGCATGATAAGCAGCAATTCTATTCTACTTTATTTCACAGTGAGGTTAGAAAAGCTAGGTTAAAGAACATTATTAAACCACAGGATATCCTCATAATGAAGTTGAGGCCATGAACCATAGGAAAAAATATTGGTTAAAAATTCAGATATTTTGTCTGGCATCTGTAGGCTAAAACTGAAAGACAATGAAGAATGAAAATAATGTTTGTAAGGAAAGTATTTTCTTTAATGCAGCAGGTATTTTTTGATTACTTATTATGTCAAGACACTGTGTATGTCTACTCAGTCATTTCAGTTGTGTCCTACTCTTTGTGACTCTCTGGACTGTAGACCACCAGGCTCCTTTGTTCATGGAATTTTCCAGACAAAAATACTAGAATAGGCTGCCATTTCCTCCTCCAGGGGATCTTCCCAACCCAGGGACTGAACCCAGATTTCCTGTGTCTCCTGAATTGGCAGGCAGAATTTTTACCAGAGAGCCACGTGGTAAGGTTTCAGACACTCTGAAGCACACTTAGATCTAAAAAGTCACCTTGCCATCAAACAGCTCAGGGTAGCTGTTGAGAAATGAAGAGGAAATAATTCATGGATAATTAATAAGGAGCCAGATTAGGAAAAGTGAAAAGTGAAATAATAGTAAAATTTGACGGGAATCTCAAGGAGGGAAAAAGGTTCTGGTATAATACAAATCAATTCTTCCATATATATACCTTTGAGGGCTCCTGCTAAGTTGTCAACATCCTTTCCAGCATCCCTCCTTCTACAAGTCCTCTTGAGATAATGAAATTAGATAAATGTGTTAAGATAGAAAGGAAAATTGAATACATCAGTGCAGAAAGAAAATTCCAGAGAGGTAAACAGAGGTTTCTATATCTGGCTGATTCCCTGGAGCATGAAAGCCGACTGTGTAACCCAAGGAATATTAGCCTCTTTCCTTCTTTCACATTCTTATCATTGACTCCAGACCACCAGGTTCAGGTCCAATAAAGGTCTAACAGTTTACAAATGAAGATATTTTCCAATCTAAATTATTGATCTGTTGTGCAGATCAAAATTAAAAATATACAAGGTGCAAAGCAATGTCCAGACAGTATTATTAAAGTCATTCCTCTTTGTTGATGAACCTAAAAATAATAATAATAATAATAATAATAATAAATTTAAATTAGCAAACTTAAAATAGATTATTAATTACATATTAAGCAAAATAACTATGACATAATTCTGGCACACCAGTTCATGAAATTTGCTCTCTTGATAATTTGATTGATGTAACTTTTTTCTCTATATATTTATGATTTATTGCAAGTCAACTTTAAAAATTATTAGATGCAACTGATTGATGTAATTAGACCATGAAAATGAATGAAATCTTCTGATGTATTAGGCAGTAACTCATTTAAATTAGGTGACTAATTTGATAGATTCCAGAATTAGATCAAATTTAGAGCAGTAATTTATATTACTGAATTATATTCTAATTTATGAAGACAAAAGTATTAAGAATTGTATGGTCTGTTGAGGAACTGCCAAAAAAATCATGGATTTTATTGCTGAGAAGGTTAAGTGTATAAATGTTTAATGACTTGAACCAACAAGCAAAGAATTTTAAATGCAATAAAAATAAATGATAGAGTCCAAAGCAGTGCAACTGCTAATTTATGAACTCTTAACCGTACCAGCTGGGCTATGTGCTGCCAGGTACAGTCTTTTAAAGAAGAAAGTCTTTTGCAAGCCAATAATATAGCTGTAATTTATTTCTAATAATGTATTCTAATAGAATTTGTAGCAAGAATTTGAAATGTCATTTTCTTTGGTAATGAATGAAGTGTTGGTGTATAACTGAACTACAGGGATCTATTTATAACCACTTAACCACTCACCGAGGCTTGAGGATATGTATGAATGGTTTTTATGCAAAATAAAGATATTCCATGTGAGAATGATTTGTCACTTAGTCAAGACACTGTCTCAAGGTGCAAACAGTGCAGAGCATATTTTTTCATTGTTCATCAAGACAGAAGCTGGAATCTAATTTGGAATGCAGTACCGTTCTCAGTTGGAATGAAAGCATTTTGCAGGCTATGAAACAAAGTAGCAATTGCAAATACCTGCAAATTAGCTGACCAGAAAGTCTAACAGCAAAGGAAATAATAGTCTGAGTCTATGATAAGAACTACTGATGATAAAATTTATCTCTCAGTCTCACATGGATGAGGGTGAATGACCTATTGTTATTCTTTTGTTAGAAAAATAAACAAGTATGTAAAGGTTCAGTTCAGTTTAGTTCAGTCACTCAGTTGTGTCCGACTGTTTGTGACCCCATGGACTGTAGCATGCCACAACTCCCTGTCCATCACCAACTCCTGGAGATTACTCAAACTCATGTCCATTGAGTCAGTGATGCCATCCAACCATCTCATCCTCTCCTCATCGTTCTCATCCTTCTCCTCCTGCCCTCAATCTTTCCCAGGATCAGGGTCTTTTCAAATGAGTCAGCTCTTCACATCAGGTGGTCAAAGTATTGGAGTTTCAACTTCAGCATCAGTCCTTCCAATGAACACCCAGGACTGATCTCCTTTAGAATGGACTGGTTGGATCTCCTTGCAGTCCAAGGGACTCTCAAGAGTCTTCTCCAATACCACAGTTCAAAAGCATCAATTTTTTGGCGCTCAGCTTTCTTTACAGTCCAACTCTCACATCCATACATGACTACTGGAAAGACCATAGCCTTGAATGATGGACCTTTGTTGGCAAAGTAATGTCTCTGCTTTTTAATATGCTGTCTAGGTTGGCCATAACTTCACTTCCAAGGAGTAAGCATCTTTTAATTTCATGGCTGCAGTCACCATCCACAGTGATTTGGGAGCCCAAGTAAGTAAAGTCAGCCACTGTTTCCACAGTTTCCCCATCTATTTGCCATGAAGTGGTGGGACCAGATGCCATGATCTTAGTTTTCTGAATGTTGAGATTTAAGCCAACTTTTTTACTTTCCTCTTTCATTTTCATCAAGTGGCTCTTTAGTTCTTCTTCATTTTCTGTCATAATGGTGGTGTCATCTTTATACTTGACTTACTGATATTTCTCCTGGCCATCTTGATTTCAGCTTGTGCTTCATCCAGCCCAGCATTTCTCATGATGTACTTTGCATATAAGTTAAATAAGCAGGATGTCAATATACAGCCTTGACGTACACCGTTTCCTATTTGGAACCAGTCTGTTTTTCCATGTCTAGTTCTAACTGTTGCTTCCCTACCTGCATACAGATTTCTCAAGAGGCAGGTCACGTGGTCTGGTATTCCCATCTCTTTCAGAGTTTTCCACAGTTTATTGTGATCCACACAGTCAAAGTCTTTGGCATAGTCAATAAAGCAGAAATAGATGTTTTTCTGAAACTCTCTTGCTTTTTCTCTTGCTTTTTCAGCAAGTGTTGACAATTTGATCTCTGGTTCCTCTGCCTTTTCTAAAACCAGCTTGAACATCTGGAAGTTCACAGTTCACGTACTGCTAAAGCCTGGCTTGGAGAATTTTGAGCATTACTTTACTAGCATGTGAGATGAGTGCAATTGTTTGGTAGTTTGGCCATTCTTTGTCATTGCCTTCTTTTGGGAATTGGAATGAAAACTGACCTTTGTGGCCACTGTTGAGTTTTCCAAATTTGCTGGCATATTGAGTATAGCACTTTCACAGCATCATCTTTTAGGATTTGAAATAGCATCACCTCCACTAGCTTTGTTCATAGTGATGCCTCCTAAAGCCGACTTGACTTCACATTCCAGGATGTCTGACTCTAGGTGAATGATCACACCATCATGTTTATATGGGTCATGAAGATCTTTTTTGTACAGTTTTTTCTGTGTATTCTTGTCACCTCTTCTTAGTATCTTCTGCTTCTGTTAGGGTCATACCATTTCTGCCCTTTATTGAGCCCATCTTTGCATGAAATGTTTCCTTGGTATCTCTAATTTTCTTGAAGAGATCTCTAGTCTTTCCCATTCTATTGTTTTCTTCTATTTCTTTGCACTGGCCACTGAGGAAGGCTTTCTTATCTCTCCTTGCTATTCTTTGGAACTCTGCATTCAAATGGGTATATCTTCCCTTTTCTCCTTTGCTTTTCACTTCTCTTCTTTTCACAGCTACTTGTAAGGCCTCCTCAGACAGCCATTTTGCTTTTTGCATTTCTTTTTCTTGGGGATGTTCTTGCTCCCTGTCTCCTGTATAATGTCATGAACCTCCATCTATGGTTCACCAGTCACTCATCTATCAGATCTAGTCCCTTAAATCTATTTCTCATTTCCACTGTATAGTCATACGAGATTTGATTTAGGTCACATCTGAATGGTCTAGTGGTTTTCTAGGCCACCTTCTAAATTACACTTTTTAATGTAAAAACATGTTTTAACATATTAAAAGACCATCCATATCCTTTGGGGGAAATATATGAATTAAACATTCTGCAGGTCTTTTAAACCACCTTAATATTTTGCCCGTATCCATGTATACTATTTACTCACATTGTGTACACTGTGCTCAGTCGCTCAGTTGTGTTTGACTCTTCTCAACCCCATGGACTATATCTGCCAATTTCCTATGTCCATGGGATTTCCCAGGCGAGAATATTGGAGTGGCTTGCTATTTCCTCCTCTGGCTGGTGGGGACGGGGGCTAAATCTTCCTCACCCAGGGATGAAACCCGTCTCTTGTGTCTCCTGCACTGACAGGAAGATCCTTTCACTACTACACCACCTGGGAAGCCCATTCAACTGAACTTTTGGCTCCTATCCTTATTCTCTCTCCCACTTTCTTTGGGACAGGATTTTCTTCTGTGTCAATATGCAGTGTTTTTTGTTTGTTTGTTTGTTTTCTTAATGTCAAAGCCTTTCACACAGGAGCAATAAACAGTACAGTTTAGAAACAACAGGCCTTTCAAGGGCAGAAGGCTACTGAGTTCCTTAGGGTCAAGTCCAGAAAACTTGCTTCCTAAGAAAGTTGTACTTGGGGCATTTTATGTTTATATATTTTAAATAGAGTGAAATAGCTGAGGTTTCAAAGAACCATAGTAATCGGAGAAAATGTTATGGGGTATGTATATAAGAATGTTGAACTCCTTTTAAAAGAAAAATGTTCTCCTTTGTCTTGTTTTGTCTTAGGTTTGGGAAAGCGGAGTGGTAGAAAGTGAAACTGAAGTTTTGGAGATCAAAAAATAATAATTGCTATACATTTTTAACAGGTATCATGAAAAATACATTTTAGCTGTCAGACATGCCAATATTGGCACCAATAACTGCCAAGATGATTTCTGACTCTGAAGTTGGCCTTAACAGATATTTTGCTTTATTTTTGTAATATGTTTTTATAATTTCACAGTCAAACTCCAAGAAACAAGGACATATACATACAAAAAGGTACCAAGGTTTTTGAAAGAAATAAATTTTAGATATTGGATATTAGTTTTATAATGGAAATTATTAGTTTCTACCCATGTCAAACTGAGCTTTAATGTCCCACAATTCAAATTCCTTTATGTGTAAATAATCTTTTAACTAGATGTAAAAACTTAATATATATCTATATCTATCTATGGTGACCCAAGAACTAAAGAGTAGATAAAACCAAGGAGAGTCTTGGAAGGCAGGAATGGAAAAACCAGATCCTTATCACCTTTCCTTCCCCATGTTGTAACTATTAATGGATTTCAGGTTCCATTAAGCAGTATAGCCTGTCTCCCCTCCTAATTCACAGGAAGAAGGTATTTGCCTTACTCTTCCCCCCACCCAGAATTCATGCCTCATCCAATCAGTAAATGACCACAAGACCCCTAGCCCACTCCTTGTACCTGTATATAAAAGTGGACTAAGGACCCTTTGAGCTGGCCCTCTGTTCTAACAGCATCTCCCACTCAAATAAACTTTATTTCCCTCTCATTCTGCCTCATGTCTGGAAATTCTTTTCCAACCCACACTGGACCACAACACTATCCACCCCCATTGAAAATCAAATACCTATTATTTTATTTCAGATATTGTTCTAAGCCATTGAAATACTCTGGTTTATGACTACTAAATTCAACATTTCCAACCTCAGAAATTATTGTTTTATAGTAAATTCCAAAAAGAAAATAAATGCCTGAATAGTACTCATTGTTTATAGGAAATATCACATCTAATAGCAGAATTATATTGAAAACAAATTTTAATTTTACACAGTAACAGGCCAATAAATATATCTGCAAGATGTGACTTTATGGGGATCTTGATCTATCAATACTGCAAATGACCTTGAAAACCCAAAACATCATCAAACCATGTGAACATTATTGGATTTCTGTCAAGAGTATAAAATATTTAAAGAAAAATAATAGTAGGTCATTGAAAGTTGCAAAGTAGTATGTAAGAACATTTGGCAGATCTTAGATTAACAATGTTGAAGTTCTGTCTGTACAAGCATAAATTAGTCAACATGGTCTATGGCAAGTATCATAGCCAATTTCCAGGGCATTTAAATAAGAATGTGCAACAAAGACACATTTTCACTTAGGAAAGTTATCTGTAAGAAGTAAATATTTCAAGGTAAAGAATAAAGGCTGCTTAGTCTGTCAAATGCATTTTTGTTCCTGTATTTTTTTATTGTGATACCTAATAATTATGTTGTAGGTTGACTAAAACAGTCTTTCCTAGGACACTGCTGACTAAAAACTTTTAGATGTATTTATCATCTCCAAAAGAACACCATTCCTGTTTACAGTGATAGAAAATATGCTTCATTTAAAAAATTTGCTATTTAACTTATGGCTGCAAAAATTTTAATGCTAAATTTTGTAGTATTGATATAAATATTTATATATTATATAAAAAAGATTAATAAATTGAGCTTATTTCATCTGGGAGAGATATTATACATCATTTATGGATAAAAGTGAAAGCACATATATCTATCTGTTCAGTGTGTAAATGAGAAATATAAGAGAAACTAAATCAATAACTCAATTAAGCATAAGAAGTTGCAGGACTTTTTGATATGAATTGCTGTTTTCCAAAAATTTCTAATAAAAGTTCATTATGGACAGCTGCCTCATATGAGTGTTTTTAGTAGGGTGAGAGGTGAGGGATTTAAGAAGAAAAGATAACTCTGAATGTGATGGCTTTATAAAGTATAAAATTGACTAGGCTGAATTGTATTTCTTTAATATTAATAATTAATAACAATTAATTATTAATATTATTAATAACTATAATTATCATTTTCAAGTATGTTTCCACTTAGGGTGGGTCACAGGGGGAATCTTAGGGGAACTGGAGAGCACAAGGGAATAAGCAGCCATTTTTTGCTCACATCCAATGCTTCCCATCTGCTGACTCACATTGCTGACTTGAGGCACCAACCAGGGCTGCACCATCTTTATCTTCCCTAGGATCCTCTGGCTTTTCTAACTCCTGGGCCACAGATGTGTATTAAGTTTCGTGATGAAGGACCCTGGTTTCTGAAAAACACCCTTATCATCAAATTAGATGGAATAAGAACAAAGTGTGGCAGTTCATCCTCTGAGAATCCAACTTGTTTTTGACTGTTTCAATCTGCCTTGTCCCATTTTAAATCTATCTTCCATAAGAGGCTCATGCCCCATGGCTGTCAAGCTCCACATCAGATGTAGAAATAACAAATTTACAGACACAGGTTACCCAGTTCACATGATTCCATCATTGTATACAGCTACTTCATTATAACAAATCTATCTATCTATCTGTCTGTCTGTATCAGCAGTGGCCACAGGACTGGAAAAGTTCAGTTTTCATTCCAGTCTCAAATAAAGGCTTTGCAAAAGATTGTTCAAACTACCATACAATTGTGCTCATTTTACAAGCTAGCAAGGTTATGCTCAAAATCCCTCAAGCTATGCTTCAGGCAATTGCGAACCAAGAAATTTCAGATGTACAAGCTGAGCTTCAAAGAGGCAAAGGAATCAGTGATCAAATTGCCAACATTCATTAGATCATGGAGAAAGAAAGGGAGTTCCAGAAAAACATCTATTTCTGCTTCACTGACTATACTAAAGCCTTTGACTGTGTGGGTCACAACAACTTGTGGGAAATTCTTAAAGTAATGGGAGTACCAGACCACCTTACTTGTCCCCTGAGAAACCTGTATTCAAGTCAAGAAGCAGCATTTAGAACTGGACGTGGAACGACTGACAGGTTCAACATTGTGAAAGGAGTACAAGGCTGTCTATTGTCACCCTATTGATTTGAACTATGTGAAGTGGGTGGGCTGTGTGTCATATCCAACTCTTTGGGAGCCCATGTACTGAGGCCCACCAGCTTCCTCTGTCCATAAGATTTCCCAGGAAAGGATACTTGAGTGGGTTGCCATTTTCTCTTGTAGGAGATCTTCCCAATGCAGAGAATGTCCATGCATCTGCTCTTGAATTCATGCATTTATGGGTGGATTCTTTACCACTGAGCCATCTGGGAAGCCTACAGGATGTCATGTGAAATGCCAGGCTGGATGATAATAAGCTGAAATCAAAATTGTTTGGAGAAATATCAACAACCTCAGATGTGCAGATAATACCATTCTAATGGCAAAGAATCAATGAAAATAAATAGGAAAAAAAATAAAATGGGAAAATCTAGAGATCTCTTCAAGAAAATTAGAGATGCCAAGGGAACATTGAATGCAAAGATGGGATCAATAAAGGACAGAAATGGTATGGACCTAATAGAAGCAGAATATATTAAGAAAAGGTGACAAGAATACACAGAAGAACTATGCAAAAGAGATCTTAATGACACAGATAAACTTAATGGTGTGATCACTCACTTAGAGCAAGTCATCCTGGTGGGAAGTCAAGTGGGCCTTAGGAAGCATCACTATGAACAAAGCCAGTGGAGGTGATGGAATTCCAGCTGAGCTATTTCCAATCCTAAAAGATAATGCTGTGAAAGTGTTTCACTCAATATGGCAGCAAATTTGGAAAACTCAACAGTGGCCACAGGACAGGAAAAAGTCAGTTTTCATTCCAATCTTAAAGAAAGTCAATGCCAAAAATGGTTTAAACTACCACACAATTGCACTCATCTCACAAGCTAGCAAAGTAATGCTCAAAATTCTCCAAGTTAGGCTTCAACAGTATGTGAACCAAGAACTTCCAAATGTTCAAGGTGAATTTAGAAAAGGCAGAGGAACCAGAAATCAAATTGCCAACATCCATTGGATCAGAGAAAAAGCAAGAGAGTTCCAGAAAAACATCTACTTCTGCTTCATTGAAGATGCTAAAAGCTTTGTGTGGATAAAAATAAACAGTGGAAAATTCTTTAAGAGATAGGAATACCAGACCACCTTACCTGCCTCCTGAGAAACCTGTATGCAAGTCAAGAAGCAACAGTTAGAACTGTAAATGTAGCAACAGACTGTTTCCAAATTGGGAAAGAAGTACGTCAAGGCTGTTTATTGTCACCCTGCTTACATAACTTTTATGCAGAATATGTCCTGTGAAATGCCAGGCTGGATGAAACACAAGCTGGAATCAAGACTGCCAGGAGAATATCAATAACCTTAGATATGCAGATGACACCACCCTTATGGCAGAAATCAAAAAGGAACTAAAGATCCTCTTAATAAAGGTGAAAGAAGAGAATGAAAAAGGTGGCTTAAAATTCAACATTCAAAAAACTAAGATCATGGCATCTAAGCTCATCACTTCATGACAAATAGATGGAGAAACAATGGAAACAGTGGCAGATTTTATTGTCTTGGGCTCCAGAATCATTGCAGATGGTGACTGCAGCCATGAAATTAAAAGAAACTTACTCCATGGAAGAAAAACTATGGCAGACATAGACAGCATACTAAAAAACAGAGGCATTACTTTGCCAGCAAAGTTCCATATAGTCAAAGCTCTGGTTTTTCCAGTAGTTATATATGGATGTGAGAGTTGGACCATAAAGAAAGCTGAGCACCAAAGAACTGATGCTTTCGAACTGTGGTTTTGGAGGAGACCCTTGAGAATCTCTTGGACTGCAAGGGTCAAACCAATCAATTCTAAAAGAAATTAATCCTGAATATTCATTAGAAGGACTGACTCTGATACTGAAGCTGAAGCTCCAATACTTTGGCCACCTTATGCGAAGATCTGACTCATTAGAAAAAATCCTGATGGTGGGAAAGATTGAAGGCAGGAGGAGAAGGGGCCAACAGAGAATGGGATGGTTTGAAGGTACCGCCAACTCCATGGACATGAGTTTGCACAAACTCCAGGAGGTGATGAAGGGCGGGAAGCCTGGCATGCTGCAGTCCATAGGGTCACAAAGATTTGGACACAACTGAGGGGCTAAACAACAACAATGATGACCTGACTAATTATTTTCAGTATCAGGACAGAAATGAAAAATCAGCTATAGGATATAGAAATGATAATGAGAATTTAGTAAATGCAAAACTCAGAGCCCAGAGAATCTAAGAGAAATTTTAACCCACAGAAATTCACAGGGTGCTTTTAGGATTGTTAAGATACTTTTGCCTAGATACTAGCAGACTAAGTATCCTAGACAGAAATATGAGTTACATTCCTCACTGTAAGCTTTCTTCAAGTTTTGCTCCTGCCTTACTTATTTAAAAATTCAACTTCCACAGAACTTGCTATTAAAAAAATAAAAGTCTGATGTCAATCATATGCATAAAATGATTTCCTTTTCTAATGAAATATAGTCCAAGCACTGTAATATAACATTCCCATTTGTTTAAGATATAAACACTATTTCAACATTGTATATGTACTAGGAAATCTGTCAGGATTTAAGGATAGCCAGACAAGTATCTTAATCCCTTGGATGTTGCTTTCTATTTATTTTGAGGATGGACTTCCCTGGTGGTCCAATGGGTAAGACTCCATGCTCCTAATGGAGAGAGCCAGGGTTCAATCCCTGGTCAGGTATCTAGATTCCATGTGCTTCAACTAAAGACCCTGCATGCCTCAACAAACCTGAAGATTTCACATGCTGCGACTAAGACCTTGCAAGTAAAATGAATAAATAAATAAATATTTTTAAAATATATATATAAGTAAATGTTATTTTGACAATTATGTTCATTCATACAGAAAATAAAGCATAAAGTTATGGTTTCATACTTCTCTTTTCCTATGAAATAGTCTAACAATGATGTCTTTTTCAAGAAAAAAAATCCTTCTACTTCATTTCAAGCAGAGTTAAGGTAGACCATTTTGTTATCTTAATATTTTTAAAAAGTCTTTGGCTTTTCTATTCTTTTCTATCTTTTTAATGCTTCTTAATAATAAAAGTCATCACCCGTAATACTCTTTGATTCTCTACACTGTCATTTTTGGTTGTTTAAATTTTACAATAAAGAGTCTTTACTTTTCCCTGTTGAAAGTGAGAGATTTTCCTCCCTTTCTTTTTCTCAGTGCATTTACCTTAGAAAACCTTTAAATAATTGTTTTCTCATCTCTTTGAAATGTATACAAACACTTTCAAAGACTATATTGATCTTTAATAGTTTTTGTTAAAACTTTAAATCTTTAAAACTTTAAATCTTTAAAGCTTTTGTTAGCTTTCTGAAACCAGGAATATCTTGAGAACCTGAGAATCCTCTCTTTGAAGTATTGGCATCAAGGGAGAGAGCACCTAGATTTCCCAGTGTCCATATTTGGTAAGAACTGTGGTGTTGGAGAAGACTCTTGAGAATCCATTGGACTGCAAGGAAATAAAACCAGTTAATCCTAAAGGAAATCAACCAAGAATATTCAAGGGAAGGACTGATACTGAAGCTGAAACTCCAATACTTTGGCCACCTGATGCGAAGAACTGACTCATTGGAAAAGACCCTGATGCTGGGAAAGACTGAAGGCAGGAGGAGAAGGGGATGACAGAGGATGAGATGATTGGATGGCATCACTGACTCTATAGACATGAGTTTGAGCAAGATCCAGGTAAGCCTAGTGTGCTGCAGTCCATGGGTCAGACGCAGAGTCAGACACAACTGAGCAACTGAACTGAACTGATATGTGGAAAGAAATCTAGCTTGGGTGGGTCTTATTCCAAGTGACAAAAATACCTGTTGTAAATAAGAGATGAGACGTAGCTTTTTGTTCCTCCAGATAAAATCAATTTGCCAGCTTAAATGGTCACCCTAATTACCAAGTAAAATTAGGATAACCAATGTGTGATAAATGATGTTGTCAAGTCCTCTGACTTAAGAAGTAGTTACAATTCATCTTGAAAACATGTATGCAATGGATTGTATCTGCTTAACTATCTAAAAGGCTGAGGATTCCTTCTCTTTTTAGAACATCTTAGCAGATTGCCTACAATGTACATGACATTCAGGTTTAATGCTGATTCCGTAACAGTTTCCTTTATTTCTTTTGTGAATAAATTTTCCAGATTAGAAGATTTTTTTAAACACTATTTCCCTACAAAACTCAGAAACTGTTTTCCTAGGGATATATTTGTTCAAGTTTCCCTTGAGAATTGATTATTTTTTCTTCTTAAAATGAAATTTTATGTTTCATCTTAAATGACTTTTATAATGAGCTTAAGACTATTTTTTGCTGAAAATGTGAGAATATATTTTTCTAAAGTATATGTATATATGTGTGTGTGTGTTTGTAATACTGTCCTTTCAAGAAAACTGAAATGATCTGCTTGTGCCTTTAACCCTATATTAAATTTAAAGAAGTTTCTCTATTACTGTTTCATGTAGATGTTTTTCTTTCTGAGGCACGACTGACATGTAAAAATGTGTACATATTTAATGTACACAACAAAATGAGTTTGGGCATAAGCTGTACCCACCATTCAGTCCATAAACATATTCATCACCTCCCAAAATTTCTTCAAATGTGCTTTAATACTATTGGTGTGTATTTGTGGGTGAGTGTGTGTGTGTGTGTGTGTGTGTGTGTGTGTGGTAAGAGCACTTAACATAGGATTCACCCTCTTAGCACATTTTAAATATAGAATACAGTATTGATAGCTGTGGGCATTGTGCTGTAGAGAAGATCTTCAGAATGTTATCTTATAGAAATGAAACTTTGTACCCTTTGCACATCACTTCCCCAATTTCTCCTCTCTGCAGATCCTGGCAATCACAAATTCTGCTTCTGTGAGTTTGATGATTTTAGATAAGCCACAGAAATAAGATCATAGGATATTTTTCTTATTATGTATGGGATTTCACATCATAATATGACAGGTTCATCTATGTTGTCACAAGGGCAGAATTTTTTTTATTTTTTTAAATAATCAAGAATGCTCCGTGGTATGTGTATACCATATTTTCTTTATCCTTTATCCATTGACGGACGTTTAGACTGTTTCTATGTCTTTGCTATTGTGAATAACTGCAGTGAATGTAGGAGTACAGATCTCTCTTTAGATCTTGATGCAAAATCCTTTGGACAAATACCTAGAAGTAGAATTTCTGAATCATATTGTAGTTCTGCTGTGTTTTTTTGCTTGTTTGTTTGTTTAGGAACCTCTGTTTTCCATTGTTCCTGCACCAATTGATATTTCCACCAACAAAATATGAAAGTTGCCTTTTCTCTGCATCCTTTCCATTTGCCTTTTTTATGACGTACATTCATTGTCATTTTGATTTGCATTTTCCTGATGATTGGTGATGTTTAGCACATTTTCATTTACTTGTTGGCCTTTTTTATCTCTCCTATAGAAAACTATCTATTCAAGACCTATGCTCATTTTGGGGGGAGGTTATTTTTTCTTGCTACTGAATTACATTTTTAAAATATATTTTGAATATTAATCTTTTATCTGGTAGGTGGTTTGCAAATATTTTCTCACATTCTGCAATTGTCTTTTCATTTTGTTGACAGCACCCTTTGCTGTGCAGAAGCTCTTGTTCTTAGTTGCTCAGTCATGTCCAACTCTTTGCAACCCCATGGACTACAGCCCACCAGTCTCCTATGTCCATGGGGATTCTCCAGGCAAGAATACTGGAGTGGATGACCATGCCTTTCTGCAGGGGATCCTTGAACCCAGGTCTCCCATATTGCAGGTAGCTTCTTTACTGACTGAGCCATCAGGGAAGCCCAGTTAAAAACTTATCTATTTTTTGTTTTTTGTTACCTGTGCTTTTGGTGTTATATCCAAAACTTAACCTGGGCAAATACCAGGGTTATCTGTGATTCTCACAAATGTGGCCTCCCAAAGAGGCAAGAAGGACCTTCACTGTTCATACACTTGAGCAGTGGTTTAGGGATACTGGTCTTCCCTGACAAGTTTGAGAGGCAGGAGCCAGGAAGTAACACAGGGATCAAAGAGTTTACTGCAGGCTCTCATGTCAATTTTGAAATGTGCAATAAGATCTCTGTGATTGCGGATGACAGCCCACCCCCTATGGAAGGGAATGAAGAACCCAAGGTGAGGTGCATGGTGGGAAATGCGTCAAATGGAACTTTCCCAAGTTCCTCATTGACCAAACCACTGTGTGGTAACATGGTATGGTCCCATGGAAGAGCCCCTGGTGTTAGAGAAGAACCTGCATACTACCTATAGCCCCCCAAGTGTGCTCCTCCCATTGGAACCTGCTGCCTGTGTCCTCGCAGCCTTCAAGCCGGTGCCCATGACGGTTTGCTTATAAACCAGACCCTGGTGGTGTATACCGGGGAACACAGCGTTCTGTCCTGCTCGTAAAAGTTCCTCCACCAAGCTCAGGGCTCCCAGTCCTACCCTAGGCTGTCCTGCGGGCACAAAAATGTAGGATCAAAAAAAATAAAAAGAAAGAAAGGAAAGCTAATATCAAGTAATTTCCCCCCTATGTTTTCATCTAGAAGTTTTATGATTTTAGACTTTCAGTTCACTTCAGTTCAGTCACTCAGTCATGTCCAACTCTGCGACCCCATGGACTGCAGCATGCCTGGCCTCCCTGTCCATCAAAAACTCCCAGAGCTTACCCAAACTCACGTCCATTGAGTCGGTGATGCCATCCAACCATCTCATCCTCTGTCGTCCCCTTCTCCTCCTGCCCTCCATCTTTCCCAGCATCAGGGTCTTTTCCAATGAGTCGGTTCTTCACATCAGGTAGCCAAATTATTGCAGTTTCAGCTTCAACATCTGTCCTTCCACTGAACTTTCAGGACTGATTTACATTAGGATGGATTGGTTGGATCTCCTTGCAGTCCAAGGGACTCTCAAGAGTCTTCTCGAACAGCAAAGTTCAAAAGAATCAATTCTTCAGTGCTCAGCTTTCTCTATAGTCCAACTCTCACATCCACACATGACTACTAGAAAGACCATAGCCTTGACTAGATGGACATTTGCTGGCAAAGTAATGTCTCTGCTTTTCAGTATGCTGTCTAGGTTGGTCATAACTTTTCTTCCAAGGAGTAAGCGCCTTTTTATTTCATAGCTGTAGTCACCATGTGCAGTGATTTTGAAGGCCAAAATAAATAAATAAATAAATAAATAAAGTCACTGTTTCCACTGTTTCCCCATCTATTTGCCATGAAGTCGTGGGACCAGATGCCATCATCTTAGTTTTCTGAATGTTGAGCTTTAAGCCAACTTTTTCACTCTCCTCTTTCATTTTCATCAATAGCCTCTTTAGTTCATCTTCCCTTTCTGCCATAAGGGTGGTGTCATCTGCATATCTGAGGTTATTGATATTTCTCCCGGCAACATTAATTCCAGCTTGTGCTTCATCCAGCCCAGCATTTCTAATGATTTACTCTGCATAGAAGTTAAATAAGCAGGGTGACAATATAGAGCCTTGATGTACTCCTTTCCTTATTTGGAAACAGACTGTTGTTCCACCTCCAGTTCTAACTGTTGCTTCCTGCCCCGCATAAGGTTTCCCAAGAGGCAGGTCAGGTGGTCTGGCATTCCCATCTCTTTCAGAATTTCCACAATTTATTGTGATCCACACAATCAAAGGCGTTGGTATAGTCAATAAAGCAGAAGTAGATTTTTTCCAGAACTCTCTTGCCTTTTCATTGATCCAGCACATGCTTGCCATTTGATCTCTGGTTCCTCTGCCTTTTCTAAAACCAGGTTGAACACCTGGAAGTTCATGCTTCACATATTGTTGAAGCCTGGCTTGGAGAATTTTGAGCATTACTTTACTTACGTGTGAGATGAGTACAATTGTGTGGTAGTTTGAGCATTCTTTGGCATTGTCTTTCTTTGGGATTGGAATTAAAGCACCTTTTCCAGTCCTGTGGCCACTGCTGAGTTTTCCAAATTTGCTGGCATATTGAGTATAGCACTTTCACAGCTCATCTTTTAGGGTTTGAAATAGCTAAACTGGAATTCCATCACCTCCACTAGCTTTGTTCATAGTGATGCTTCCTAATGCCTACTTGACTTCACATTCCAGGATGTCTGGCTCAAGATGAGTGATCACACCATCGTGATTATCTGGATCATAAAGATCTTTTTGGTACAGTTCTGTGTATTCTTGCCACCTCTTCTTAATATCTTCTGCTTCTTTTTGGGTCATACAATTTCTGCCGTTTATTGAGCCCATCTTTGCATGAAATGTTCCCTTGGTATCTCTAATTTTCTTGAAGAGATCTCTAGTCTTTCCCATTCTATTGTTTTCCTCTATTTATTTGCACTGATTACTGAGGAAGTCTTTCTTATCTCTCCTTTCTATTCTTTGGAGCTCTGCATTCAAAAGGATATATCTTTCCTTTTCTCCTTTTCTTTTAGCTTCTCTTCTTTTCATGGCTATTTGTATGGCCTCCTCAGACAGCCATTTTGCTTTTATGCATTTCTTTTTCTTGGGGATGGTCTTACTCCCTGTCTCCTTTACAATGTCATGAACCTCCATTCATAGATCATCAGGCACTCTGTCAATCAGATCTAGTCCCTTAAATCTATTTATCACTTCCAATGTATAATCTCACTTCCACTGTATAGGTATTTTAGGCCTTACCTTTAAGTCAATAATCCATTTTTAGTTGATTTGGCATAACATTAGGGTCTACTTTTACTTTTTTTTGCATGTGATTATCCAGTTTTCCCAGCACCAGTTGCCAAAGAATTCATTCTTTTCCCATTTTGCATTATTGACACATTTGTGTAAGATTAGTTGGCCATTATGCCTGTGTTTATTTCTAAGGTCTCTATTTCTTTCCTTTGTTGTAAGTGTCTGTTCTTTACACCAGTGCCATACTGTATTGATTAACATAGCTTCATAATATAATTTAAACTATAAAAGTTTATGCCTCTAGATTTACTTTTTTTGTGTTCAAGGTTACTTTAGCTATTCAGGATCTTCTGTGATTCCATATACATGTTAGGATTTCTTTTTAACTTCTGTGAAAAGTCTCATTGGAATTTTGATAGGGATTTGACTTAATCTGTTGATCACTTTGAATGATCTAGATGTCCTCACTATATCAGTTATCCTAATCCATGAACACAGGATATGTTTCCAATTATTTGTGCCTTCTTTAAATGAAACATCAGTAATTGTAAGTTGGGCCAAAAAACTTACCTCAGGGTATAGCTTTTATGTTTGTGAGTTGTTAGCTGGCTCAAGAAAAGCATACCTGTTGTGTAGGGTTCAGGGAAGTTCAGATGCTGAATTAAAGAAAACATATGAAAATGGACTTAGGTTTCTTGCAAATCTAAGGAAGATACTTGAAGCTGATAATTAACAATATATTTAAAGGTGTTCATTATTTTCCGTCAGTCCTTTAGTTTATAATTTCTCTTAGCTTAAGCTTTATGGAATTAGAGTAGGAAACTATTTTAAACCCCCTTTAGTTATATTTCAGCATAAATAAACATACACAAACTATGTAATTCTTCATTAAAAAAACAGAATAAGAAAGAATATTGTGATAATAAGCATAATTTATATTCAAAATTGAATAACTAATTTGTATATGGTCAGGTTGCAACATGTGTTAATGTGAGAAAATACAAAGATTTAATTCTCACAGAAAATTGTTAGCTTTGTTTTACTTTTCTTTATGCACTTAAACCTAGATAACCAATTCAAAAATATATAACTTTATGAAAAAAATGTTAGGGTGTGAGGAAATGGCTAGAGCTTCACAAGTTCATACTCCAAAATCAGTTATAAACAAGAAAATATGTGAAAGTATGTCTTCTTGCTAAATGTTTGCTAATGTAAAATCTTCTAAGTTGAGTTGAACATATGAGAGACACAAAATTAGGAAACATTGCTTTGCAATTATATTAATTCTAATTTATTTTCCCAGTGTATTTTGAGTTAATAAAGTTAAAACTCTTGGGCTGGATGATTTGAAGGAATACTTTAAATGTTGGAATATCTAGTGGAATTGTGCAAGATTTACCATGTAATATTTTTGGATGAGGATGGAGATTGTAAGGCAGGAGTTTTGAAGCCAGTTTTGATGAGCTGGAACTTTATTAGTTTAGTTCTAAGGAAGAAGCTGTGGTCTTGGTAAGGAAGCAAGCTTGAATATTTTATAAGTTATCTTACTGGAACAAGTGCTTCCTGAAGAAAATAGCTATTTTTGCCTGGTTTCACCTACTGCAGAATTTTATGCTTGATTTCAGTTCAAAGAATAAAAGATAATTTAGAACAAAGTATATAAGCATATAAGATGCCAACATACACAGTATTTTATATGAATGCTTTCCTTCTTGAGTTATAGAAAAAAGAATGACTACTAAGAAAAAGCACTTTCAATTTTGTAGATTGTTGGCTTAAATGTTTCCTTCAAAACAAATTGTAAGTAGATAAACAAAAAGCACACACAACAAAGTGAATCATATTGAGTTTCAGTATCACTACCAGGCATAAAGTAAAAGGGCAAGAGTTTCATTCCAGTTAAGCTCCATAGTTGCAGACAACAGTCCAGTATAATCACTATAAACAACAGGATTTCTTACAGTGTATTATTTTGCCTACAAAATTTCTAGCAGACCAGATAAGTAAGGCTTGATGCTATGTTGCCAGTAATGAAGTCCACCCCACAAGTCTTCAGAGCAAATTGATATGAACTAGTAAAATCTTTTCCTCTGAGCAGAAACAACTCTGTAAATAACTAGCTTGGCAAAGGCATGCAGCCTGAGTCATAACATAGCATGAAGCATGCGCAACAATTCAGCAACCCTGGAGTCACCCAGTCAAGAAGATACCCAGTTTTAGCTGGGATTGTTCTAGTGGAAATCTTACTAAAGTAATGCCTATTTCCTGAGGCCTAGAGCATCAGAGACAGATAAACAGTTTGTTAGAGCTGCCCAAAGAGAAACAAATGCTTGTACCACATCTTCACGTTTACAGCCACCATACAATGTTAATCATTTTTGCCAAGTGTTATGTAGATGCATCTACTTGGCTTAACTGTGGTCACGTGCTGAGTCTTTTATGTGAAAGAATCCGGATATATTTCTTTTGAGAGTTCAGTTGTAATGAAAAAGGAACACGAGGATGAAGGAGATTGGATTGTGTTCAATTCAGTTCAGTTCAGTTGCTCAGTCCTGTCTGATGCTTTGTGACCCCATGAACCACAGCAATCCAGACCTCCCTGTTCATCACCACTGCCAAAGTCTACCCAAACCCATGTCCATTGAGTCAGTGATGCCATCCAACCATCTCATCCTCTGTCGTCCCCTTCTCCTCCTGCCCTCAATCTTTCCCAGGATCAGGATCTTTTCAAATGAGTCAGCTCTTCACATCAGGCGGCCAAAGTATTGGAGTTTTAGCCTCAACATCAATCCTTCCAATGAACACCCAGGACTGATCTCCTTTAGGATGGACAGGTTGGGTCTCCTTGCAGTCCAAAGTACTCTCAAGAGTCTTCTCCAACACCACAGTTCAAAAGCATCAATTCTTCTGCACTCAGCTTTCTTTATAGTCCAACTCTCACATCCATACATGACTACTGGAAAAACCATAGCCTTGACTAGATGGACCTTTGTCGACAAAGTAATGTCTCTGCCTTTTAATATGCTGTCTAGGTTTGTCATAACTTTCCTTCCAAGGAGTAAGCCTCTTTCAATTTCATGGCTGCAGTCACCATCTGCAGTGATTTTGGAGCCCAGAAAAATCAAGTCTGACACTGTTTCCACTGTTTCCCCATCTATTTGCCATGAAGTGATGGGACCAGATGCCATGATCTTAGTTTTCTGAATGTTGAGTTTTAAGCCAACTTTTTCACTCTCTTCTTTCACTTTCGTCAATAGCCTCTTTAGTTGTTCTTCACTTTCTGCCGTAAGGGTGATGTCATCTGCATATCTGAGGTTATTGATATGTCTCCCTGAAATCTTGATTCCAGCTTGCGCTTTATCCAGCCCAGCATTTCTCATGATGTACTCTGCATTTAAGTTAAATAGCAGGGTGACAATATACAGCCTTGATGTGCTTTTTTCCCAATTTGGAACCAGTCTGTTTTTCCACGGCCAGTTCTAACTGTTGCTTCCTGACCTGCATAGAGATTTCTCAAGAGGCAGGTCAGGTGGTCTGGGATTCCCTTCTCTTTCAGAATTTTCCACAGTTTATTGTGATCCACACAAAGGCTTTGGCATAGTCAATAAAAGAGAAATAGATGTTTTTCTGGAACTCTCTTGCTTTTTCAATGATCCAGTGGATGTTGGCCATTTGATCTCTTTTTCCTCTGCCTTTTCTAAAACCAGCTTGAACATCTGGAAGTTCACGGTTCATGTATTGCTGAAGCCTGGCTTGGAGAATTTTGAGCATTACTTGCCTACCTTTTGAGATGAGTGCAGTTATGAGGTAGTTTGAGCATTATTTAGCATTGCCTTTCTTTGGTAGTGTAATGAAAACTGACTTTTTCCAACCCCGTCGCCACTGCTGAGTTCTCCAAATTTGCTGACATATTGAGTGCAGCACTTTCATAGCATCATATTTCAGGACTGTATTCAAAGTGAGCTAATTTGCAGAATCCAAGTGAAAGTGAAAGTCACTCAGCCATGTCAGACTTTTTGCAACCCATACAGTTGGGTTGCAAATGGACCATACAGTTCATGGAATTCTACAGGCCAGAATACTGGAGAGGGTAACCTTTCCCTTCTCCAGGGGATCTTCCAAACCCAGGGATCAAACTCAGGTCTCCTGAGTTGCAGGCGGATTCTTTACCAACTGAGCCACAAGGGAAGCCCAAGAATACTGGAGTGGGCAGCCTATCCCTTCTCCAGCGGATCTGCCTGACCCAGGAAAAGAACTGGAGTCTCCTGCATTGCAGGCCGATTCTTTACCAATTGAGCTATGAGGGAAGAATCCAACATAGGTTTTATTCAGAAAATAGCCATTTAATAAGAGTCTGCTATAATTCAAA